>NW_004955534.1:144347-222601 GCF_000276665.1 Chinchilla lanigera | reverse complement strand
CCCTCCCTCCGCCCCCCTCCTCCGCGCCCTCCCTCTCAGCCCAGTTGCTCAAGCCGCTTCCTTCCCCCCCGCCAGCGCCAGTTCCTCTCCCGGTGGGGCCCGGGAAGGGCAACGAACGCTTGACGCCGCGGAGGCGGCCGCCGGACCATGGCCCAGCTCCGAGGGGCCGCGGACCCCGCGCCCCAGGCCTCCCTCGCGCCCACCCCGCAGCCGCGCGACTCGAGAGCGGACACCGCTAGCCTGGGCAGGTACCGGGGCGCCGCCGCCGCCTCCCGGGAACCCCACTTCCAGGGCCTGCTGACGCTCTCCGGAGCGGGCTCGGGGCGCCGGCGGGGGCCGCGGAGGGAGCTGCCCGGGCAGCAGGGGGCGGCTCCTGCCGGGCGGCCGTCGGAGGAGCGCGCTGAGGAGCCGTCCCCGGGCGGGTCCGCGGGCAGCGGGCTGTGCCTGGAGCCGCGGGAGCACACGTGGATCCTGGCGGCCGCCGAGGGCCGGTTTGAGGTGCTGCGGGAGCTGCTGGAGGCGGAGCCGGGGCTGCTGCTGCGGGGCGACCCGATCACCGGCTACAGCGTGCTGCACTGGCTGGCCAAGCACGGCCGCCACGAGGAGCTCATTCTGGTGCACGATTTCGCCCGGCTCCGGGGACTGCCGCTCGACGTGAGCTCCGCGGGCAGCGGCGGCCTCACGCCCCTCCACCTGGCCGCGCTGCAGGGCCACGACATGGTCATCAAGGTGCTAGTGGGCGCCTTGGGAGCTGACCCCACGCGCCGCGACCACAGCGGCCACCGGGCCTACCACTACTTGCGTCCCGACGCTCCCCAGAGTCTGCGGGAACTGTCGGGGGCCGAGGACTGGGAGCCGGCGCGGGGCAGCGACCGCCACAACACCAACAACAACAGCAGCGGCGCCGCTGCGTGGCCGCCTCGACGGACCCCAAGCGCTGCGGGCGCCACGGCCGTGGAGACCCATAACAGAGCGGCGACCCCGCTGGCCAGAGTGAAAGACGCCGCGGGCAGCAGGGTGGCGCAAATCCATGGCCTCTTCCGCCATCTGTTCCCCTTCTTCCAAGACCGTTGAGGGCGACAGAGATAAGAGAGCCAGGAGTGGTGAGGCCTCATCCTCGGCGGTTTCTGCCACAGAAGGAGAGGCGCCTCTGACGCAGCTTGGACCTGTGAGGAGCAAATGATACCGGCCCGACTCAGGTACCCGTCACAGGCCTCTTGAAGCCGCCAGCCAGAAGGACTAGGGCAGCCCTAATGGAGGGAGAGCCCAGGATCAAACCCAAAAGGTTCGCGACCGACAAATTAAGATCAGGGAGCTAGTCCTGCTTGGGAGAGGAAACAGCTTCAGCAGCCATTTCTGAGCAGGCAGAAGCGCTGGTTTATTAGGAAGCATTCGCCAGAAAAATGAGTTAAAACTGTAAACCACTGATGCAGAGGAAATGCCCCACTGCCTGCCTAACTCTGCATTGTTGAGTCTCACTGCACGGGTGGTCAGCCCCTGGTGATGGATGCCTTGGCAACCCGGGCCTTCCCACTACTGTTCTGTGATGTCGCAGGTGACTTCTTAAGTATATTAAAGTGCAATCGTTTCTCCTTTCACATGACAGGAGTGTCTTTTTTCCTTCTTAACGATAGGGGTAGCTGCATATGTTTGCAGGAGAAGAGGTCATCAACCCAACCGTGAGGCAAGGTAGGGATCCAGGATTTGGGGATGATTCTCAGACCAAATGGCCAGAACTCTGCACTGAAGAAGTCGTCTCCCCCTCGGCTCTAGTAGAGTCATGCAGTTCACTTGTCTCCTGAGCTCTCTGGCTTCCAGGTTAGGCCGCGGGCACAAGTCTCATCCTGGAGGAGTTATGTAGGGGGCTTAGGGATGGTGAGAAGTCTCTAATTTTACAATCTCTGATATTTTGTGGTGTTGTGTGATTTATTTAACTTGTGCCCTCCAGTGAGACACACTGTCTGGTACTTTTTTTTTTTTTTTTTTTTTGCATGATAAGGCTTTCTTCATCCACATTCTTTTAAAAAATTAAACTCAATGCACAAATTTTGCAAAGTTGCTTCCCTTCAGAAATTGCATGAATTAAATAGAATATGAAAGGGTTGACTCAGCCTGAAAAGAGGGAGGTGGCCAGTGACCCATGCTGCCTTAGGCAACACTGCATTTTAACATAGTACTGTAGCTGGGTGCAGGATTACCTCCCTGTAATCCCATTTCCTCGGGAGACAGGCAGAAGGATCACAAGTTCGTGTTCAAAACCGGGACAATTTAGCAAGAGCCTGTCTCCAAATGTTAAAGACTTTTAAAGGGGCAGGTATTTAGCTCCGTGGTAGAGCAGCTCTGGGTTCAATCCCTAGTACCACAATAAATAAATTATTGAACTAGCACTGTCTCTGGCAGCTTGAGTAGCACTTAATGGATTGTTGTGTTCCCTAGTCCTTGAACACTGGAGAAACTGAGTCATTACATCCCAGAATCTCCATCCTGAGCCACCTCAGCCAGGTTTGCATCTCTGCCTGGTGGGTCTGTGTTTCCTTTGTGCTGGAAACATTCCTGGCTTCTTTTCATAACCCATTATGAGGTTCTTTTCATCCATGAAATGATCCAAACCCTTCCAATTCCCATTTTCAGCCTGACCCATACCTCTAGGAACTACACCTTAACCATATTTACACAGTGTAATGGACTAGTTCCTTTTTTTCTTCTAAATAAACTTTTCTTTGGTGATTGAATCAAAGTAGGGAACATAGCAATGTACTGAGTGCTACTCAACCCACCAGTGCTGGATGTGGTCACACACGCCTGTAATCCCAGCACTCAGGAGGCTGAGGCAAGAGGATCTTTGCGAGTTTGAGACCAGCCCAGGCTGCAAAGTGAGCTCAAGTCCAGCCTGAACTGCATAGCAAGACGCTCTCAAAAAGACAAAAGAAAAAAAAGAGCCACCAGAGATATAGTAGTATTTAACCTGGGGGCAGGGTGAGCAGTTCCAGGATTCTGGCATTTGGCATGGGCATCTGCCATCTGTGGGCTCCTGGCTTGGAGAGAAGACTGGCAGGTTGGCATGAGCTAAGCATTCAAAGGGCACTCTTATAGCAGTAGTCTTCTCTTTATAGCAAAAGTTGGAAGCTAAGCACCTAAACTAGTGGCAGATTTGGGGACCCAAAACAAGTATCTGCCCTGCCCATTCCAAAATGAAAGTCAAATCAGCTGGAAGATCTGAAAACGCCTTCCAGGTTTCGATGTTTTCTTTCCTGTAGTCAGCTATTCTTCCCCACAGATTTTTTCTCACCATGTGATATTGCCTATTCTACCTCCTCCATGTAAAATTGAGGTCTGGCCGCAGGGGACAGGCTCCCATGCTGAAAACTCCCCCTGCCTAACATCAAGCCATTGGCATTTCTGGTATGCTTTCGAGGCAAGACTGGTATGCTCACCCCAAGAGAAAGAGCAGATTCCCCGAGAAACCGCTTTCCAGGGGAGCAAAGTGGAGTTGAGCAGATTGTGTAAAACTACATTTGAGTGGTGCACCATGGGCCAGAGACGGGGACAGAGGCAGGGCCCTGACAGGTAAGCAGGCGGCTTGAGGTAAGTGGTGCAGAGGACACACCAAGGGTAGGGCCCAGGCTCAGCAAAAGGTGCAGGGAAGGCTTTCCAGGGATGAGGAGGAGCTGGCTGGTGATTGTAGCAAATGCCCAGAACCATAAGTCAGCTGGTTTGGTGGGAGCTGGGGAGCAGTTAATAGCAAGGCTGCATATGGGCTCCAGCTCACACTAAAAGGAAAACATAGATTTTAGCAAAAGGTAGTTGGGAATTGTCTTGGTTACTTTTCTCTCATTGCTGAGACAAAATACTCAACACCCACAATTAAGGAAGGAAAGGTTTATTTAGCTCACAGTTCACGGTGGTTTCAGCCCACAATCACCTGCCTCCAAGGCAGAGGGGCACATGGCAGAGGGCAGCTATTCATGGCAGCAGAAGACAGCAAAAGCTGCAAGAGCAAGTAGGGAGGAGCCACAAGAGCAAGGCTCCTTCCCTCCCTTATACTGTACGCAGGCTCCCTGCCCCAGGGCGGGTGTAGCACTCACACGCATAATCCCAGCATTGGACCATGGATCAATCGAAAACTCTAGAAGCCCACCCCATGACTGCATGAGGCTTCAGGGGGGACATCCAGACACAAACTGCAACAGGAGTCATGGAAGGTTTCTGAGCAGAGTAACTGATGAGGCTTTGGAAAGTCATTCTGGCAGTCACACGGAGGGTGGATACCCCGGGGAGGAAACTGGGGGCCAATATGTCACAAGCAAAGTGATTCTGCAGCAGTGTTTCAAGAAGAGCATTTCAAAGACCTGGATGAGGGCAGCACCTCCACACTGTTCTTTCTCCTCCAAAGCCCGTGCTCCGGTGAAACTTACCTAGAAGGCCCCTGTGTAAAACTGTGTGGAGCCCCTAAGGTTGAAGCTGGGTTGAGAACTCCCCTCTCCCCCTACCTCTGTTTGAGACAGACAGACAGACAGTACATAGTACATAGTAGCTGCTGAAGCAAAACTCAAAACTGCTGATGTGGTAGGAAGTACAGTACTCAGCCTAACCTGGGTTCAAATACTGACTCTTGAGCAAAGTGCTTGCCTCTCTGAGCTGCAGCTCCCTCTTCAGTAAAGTGGGAACAGTACAGTCTCTAGTCTTCCATGACCTTCTATGGCTTTATTTGCTGGCACTTACCAGAACGAAGCCCTAGAAATGTTTCTCTTAGCTCTACGTTCTCTCCCAAAGTCCTTTTATCCCTTCCCTACTCCACCTAGCCCGTCACTCGGCTCCAGCCACACAGTTCTTGGCCCCCTCAGAGCCCTGTTCTTCTGAACTCTGGGATCCCTACATCCTGTTCCCTCTCCAGAATAAAGCCTCCCACTGGGCCCATGTCCAGTCTTAAATTTTAAAAATTAAATTTTATCTTTTGGGGGCTGGCTTTCCTGCCCCTCAGACTATGTTGGTGCCCTACCCATAAACTCATAATACCATGTGCATCTTCTTACACTCCTAATCACAATTGCAGTTATTAGATTAATATCTCCCCAGCCTCACTAGAGGACCAGACTGAGTCTCTCTTATTGACCATGGGATCACTAAATCCTGGCACACATTGTGCTCAGTAAGGCTGGGGGATTAGCTCAGTGGTAGAGCACTTACTTAGGAAGCATGGAGCCCTGGGTTCCATCCCCAGTGTGGGGGAGAGATTAATAGCTATTGATTGGCAGAGGAATCTTAGTTCTGACATCAAAGCCCAACAAAAGGAGATACAGATAAACTGGACTTAATCAAAATTAAAATCTTTTGAACCCCAGAAGAAACTATCTACAAAATGAAAAGATACTCATAGAATGGGGAAAATATTTGCAAATATGTATCTGAGAAGAGCCAGGGATATAGCTCAGCGACATAAGTGCTTGCCTGGCAAGCCTGAGGTCATGAGTTCGATTCCCGGTACCAAAAGAAAAAAAGAAGAGAAAATATGTATCTGAGAAGAGTATATACTGTATATTTGTTACTGATCATATATAAAGAACTCCTGTAACTTAATAAAATGCATACAAAAATATATGTAATAGGCTGGTTATGGTAGTACATACCAATCATCCCAGCACTGTGGGAGACTGAAGCAGGAGGACTGCAAGCTTGGGCCCACCCTGGGCAACTTAGTGACTTAGCAAGACCCTGCTAAAAAGAAATAAAATAGAATCCAAACAACAAAATGCTAAGTATGTAGCTCAGTGTGAAGGCTCTAGGTTCAATCCCCCCACTACTCTGGTGTATGTGCGTGCATGTGTGAGTGTGTGTGTGTAAAATCTGCAGGGCATAGAGTAGTCCCAGAACTTGGGAGGATGAGGTAGGAAGATCATAAATTCAAGGTCAGCATGAGCTGCATAATGAGAACTTGTCTCAAAAATTTAAAATATATTGAGAAGCTAATAAAAAAATGGTGATAGGTGCCACAAAAAAATTAATAGATACAGAGCGGGGCATGGTGGCGCACGCCTGTAATCCCAGCACTCGGGAGGCTGAGGCAGGAGGATCGCTGCAAGTTCAAGACCAGCCTGAGCTACAAAGTGAGTTGAAGTCTAGCCTGAACCACATAGTGAGACCCTGTCTCAAAAAAGACAAAAAAATTAATAGATATAGATAGTTCCAATCTGATTTTTTTTTGTTTTTTGAGACAAGTTCTCACTTCATGGTTTAGGCTGGCCTTGAACTCCCTATGTACCCCAAGCTGGCCTCAAACTCTCAACGATCTTCTTGCCTCAGCTTCCTCAGTACTGGGATTGCAGGTATGTGCCACCACACCTGGCTCCAATGTGATTTTTAAAAAGACTTGAATAGACATTTCTACAAAGAAAATAAACATGACCAACAAGCATATGAAAATGTGGTCAACATCATTAGTCTTTAGGGAAATGGAAATCAAAACCAGAATAAGATACTACTTCATACCCACTAGCATGGCTATATGCAAGAAGTCAGAGAATAACAAGCATTGGCCAGGATATGGAGAAATTAAACCTTCACACATTGCCACTGGAAATGTAAACTGGTTCAGTCACTGTGGAAATAGTCTGGCAGTTTCGCAAAAAGTTAAGCAAAGAGTTATCTGATCCAGCCATTCTCCTAGGTATTTTTAAGAGAAATTAAAACAAATGAGAGGAAGGGGAGGAGAAGGGGAAATAAAAGGGACTAAGATGAAATATGTACACGTACCAACTCTCCCCCCCCACCATGAATATATTCATTATGTATCAGAAACATGTACTAATAAAAAGAATAAAGTCATAAAAAATGTAAACATAATCCACATACAAACTTGTACATGGGTGTTCACAGCAGCATTATTTAAAATGGCTAAAAGCTGGAAACAACTCCAAGCCCAATATCCATCAATGGATAAACAGGTAAACAAATGCGGTATATCTATACAGAGGAGTATTATTTGGCCATAAAAAGGAATGAAGTACTGCTACATTCTGCGTGGATGAACCTTGAAAAGATCATGATGAGTGATAGAACCAGACACAGAAGAACACATACCATAAGAGTCAATTTACATGTAAGGGCCAGAACAGGCAAATCTGTAGAGACAGAAAGATTAAGGAGTGCCCAGGGCTGGGACGGAGGATTAAGCAGGTGATGGCTAAAGGGCCAGGAATTTCTTTTTTTTTTTTTTTTTTTTTGGTTTTTCTCCGGTACCAGGAACCGAACTCACGACCTTGCGCTTGCCAGGCAGGCGCTTTGCCGCTGAGCTAAATCCCCAGCCCCTGGAATTTCTTTTTGAGGTGATGAAAATGTTGCAAAAGTGATTGTGCTAACAGTTGTACATATCTGTGAGTATATGAAAAACCACTGAAATGTACACTTTAAATGTGTGAAATATGTCTTAATAAAGCTGTTTTGTTTTGCTTCTGTGTGTGTGTGTGTGGTACTGGGGATCAAACTCAGCATACATTAAGCAAGTACTCTCTTAATGAGCTGTGTTCCTGGCCCTTTTTAATTTTATTTTGAGACAGGGTCTCACTAAATTGGCCAGGTTGGCCTCCAGCTTGGGATCCTCCTGCCTTAGCCTCCCAAAGTAGCTGGGTTTTAGGCAGGCACCCCACATCCAGCTAATAAAGTTGTTACTTAAAAAAAGAGAAACAATAGCAGGCAAATGCCTCATATTAAAAAGCAGTAAAGCTGGGCCTGGTGGCACATGCCTGTAGTCCCAGCATTTGAGAGGCTAAGGCAGGAGGATTGCTATGAATTTAAGGCCAGCCTGGCATACATAGCAAGACCCTGTATCAAAAAAAAAAAAAAAAAAAAAAAAAGCAGTGAAAAAACAGTCATTAAATTAATTAATGGAAGAAAAAAATCAACTCTTATTTTTCCTCACACCCCTCAGTACCCAGCAGAGAACTAGCATTCATTTTGCATAGTGTTTTTGGTGAACCTATTTCATATTTGATGCTTTCCTTGGCCTCAAGGATGGAAAGAGACCTACCAATGGTGGTTTCTTCCCACAGGACTCTGGGCTACCTTCTCTTACTGCGCTCACGGCCTAGCAAATTGGTTGCATGCAGTGTGTAGGAGTGGCGGTCTCCAGAAAGGGCAGCAGGGAGAGCACATAAACACCTGGTTGATAGAGGAGCTAAAACATAAATACAACTAGAGCAGCTGGATGCAGTGGTGCACCCCTGCAATCCCAGTACTCGGGAGGCTGAGGCAGGAGGGCAAATTCAAGGTCAGCCTGGATTACATCGTGAGATCATGTCCTAAAAAAAAAATAAAAACAAGAGTAGAGCAATGAGGTCCCTTGGTATGATGGTAAGGACTCTTCCAGGCCTCAGAGGTCCTGAAGCATCCCTGTGAGCTCAGCTCAGTATGACAGTCGATGTTCATAATGGGGACGCAGGTCATCACAATGGAGTCGTATATTTCAGGTGAAAAAGGCAGAGTCGTTTATGATACACCCTAAAGAGCTAACAGCAGAATGGTAGGTGTGTAGCTCAGTGGCAGAGCACCTGCCTGGTGTTATAGTTTATATCTAGATGCCCCCCAAAGCCTCATGTGCTCATCAGTGGGGATTTCAGGGGGTGGTTATTGGATCATGGGGCCGTGATAGTCATCAGTAGATTCGTTCACTGATGATTTTATAGCTGTGCGGCTGGGAGGTGAAGCCTGATTGGAGGAGCTGGGTCACTGGGGGCGTGGCCTGAAAGAGTCTATCTCCTTTCCACTTCCCTTGATCCTGCTTTACCTGCCATGCCACGAGCTGTTTCTCCTGTGCCACACGGCCCTGCTTTGGAACCAGCCGCCGATTATGGACTGAAGCGTCTACACACTGTGAGCTAAATAAACCTCTCCTCCTTGAACTGCTGGGTGTTGGGCATTGTGTCCCAGTGACGAGAAAGTAAGACGCCTGGTATGCGTGAAGCCCTAGGTCCCATCTCCAGCATCATACACCCCCCGCACACATATACATATCCCTTCTCATGCACACTCACACACACACACTCACACACAGAGTTAACAGACTATGAGCTTTGGTTTATAAGACGTTTTTCTTTTCTTTTTCTTTTCCTTTCTTTTTTTTTTTTTTTTTTTTGAGACAGGATCTCGATATGCAGTTCAGGATGGCCTTGAGCTCACTTTGTAGCCCAGGCTGGTCCCAAATCACAACGATCCTCCTGCCTCAGCCTCCCGAGTTCTGGGATTACAGGCGTACCCCACCACACCTGGCTAAAACATTCTTCTTTAGTAATCCTGGATCCCGGTCAGTTAATGAAGTGTCCTGGGATTTGAACCACTAAAGATGCAATGGTCTTGTGTCACATTTGCAAGGCCCTAGGTCCCAGTTTTTCAGGAAACACTAACCTAGGTGCTGTGGTTAGGGAATTTTGTAGAATTAAAGTCCCCCCTCTACCTAGGCTCTTTGCTTCTGTGGTTCTAAGGCTTGAATCCGAGGCCTTTGCACTGAGCTGCATCCCCAAGCCCTTTCTTTTTTTCTTTTGACACAGGGTCTTGCTAAGTCCCTAAATTGCCAGGCTGGGCTCCAACTTGTAATCCTCCTGTCTTAATGTCTGTGAGTGTTAGGATTACAGGAGCATGCCACTATGCCTGGCCATCGTGAGGTTAAGTAAGGAAGATTATCCTAGATAACCAAGGGTGAGGGGATTGACTTAGTTAAATCAAGAAGCCTTTTAAAAGCAAAACTGAGACTTCCTCAAGAAAGCAAAAGTATTTCCTCCTGAGGACAGAAGTCTATGTGTGCAAAGAGGCCCAGTTTGCCCTTCCCAAAGGCCTGCCCTGAGGGCCTTGGCTGTTTCAGGCCCCACAGATGACAAACCAGTTCTGGGAGATAAATCTCTTATCTCTTGTGGCTTCTGCTTCTCTGCTTGAAGCCTGGCTGATTAAAAGACCAAAAAAAAAAGAATTCATGTTATCGCCAGTCCCAGAAATTTGTAATCAGATTAAAATGTGTTCAATCATAAATGGCCTGGGTTCCATGCCCAGCAACACACCCCCCACACATAGATTATTCAGGTGGATGGCACCTGGCCCCACAGCCTTCCCCAGGGAGCCCTGGTTCCCTGGAGAGACATGGCTGCCTCTAGGTGTGTGGCAGAACCGAATTATAACAGAAACATTCATAAATCCCTATCGATACAAAGAAAATTATTGCCAAGCACAGTGCACACCTATAATCCCAGCAATTGGGAGTCTGAGGCAAGAGGATCATGAGTTTAAAACCAGCCTGAGCTACATAATGAGACCATTTCAAAAAAAAAAGAAGAATGAGGGCTGGGGATATAGCTCAGTGGCACAAGCGCCTGCCCAGCAAGCGCAAGGACCTGAGTTTGTTTCCCAGTGCCAAAAAAAATAATAAAAAAGAAGATGAACGAATGCAAGGAAGAGAGGGAGGGAGTGAGTGAGAGAAGGAGGAAGAATTGAAGCTGGATGTGGTGGTGCATGCCTGTAATCCAAGAACTGGGGAAGCTGAGGCAGAAGGATTGCCTGGGCTACACAGAGTTCAAAGCCAGCCTGGACTGCATAGTGAGACCCTGTCTCCAAAAAAAGAAATTATTAAAGAATGTTCTCCTATGCAGAAACATTCCAAATAATAATGCACTCCTCCCTCAAACAAGATCATAACTCCCTACTCTTCAAATGAGGACTATACACAGTGACTTGTTTCCAAAGAACACAGTGAGAAAGGAGGAAAAAAGAGTAACACCTTACCTTAGCCAGTGATCAGTCAGCGCCAACAGTGCTAAATCACAGTGACAGGACGCTCCTGTGATAGATGTCATACGAATAGCTCCAGCGTCATGAGCCTCCCCAAACCAGCCAGCCACAGTCTAGTCACAGGAGAAATACCAAGTAAATTCCAACAGGGGAACATCCTAGAAAATACTTGACCTGTACTTCTCAAAACTGTCAAGGCTACCAGAAACAAGGAAAATCGGAGAAATGATCACAGCTAAGAGGAGCCTAAGGTCACACGATGACTGCAAAGTGGTATCCTGGATGGTATCCTGGGACAGGAATGAGAAATTAGGTAAAAACTAAGGAAATCTGAATAAATTATGAACTTTAACTCTCTTTATAATCTTCTTAGTTTTTTTATAAATCTAGAACTGGTTTTAAAAATAACATTTACAGCTGGGAATATAACTCAGCAGCACAGCGCCTTCCTGGCAAGCACAAGGTCCTGAGTTAGATTCCCGGAACCAAAACTAAATAAATAAAAATAAAAATAACATCTACCAAAAGGACTACATCAGGGAAAAATTAGGTGAACAAATTTGAGTACTAGGCTACAAAAACAGGCATTATTCTATTGTTTTCTTTGTTAGATTTCTTTTTCTTTTGGTATTTGGGATTGAACCCAGGGCCTTGAACTGAGTTATTTCCCAGCCCTTTTATTGTGAGAGAGGGTCGTGCTAAATTGCCCAGGCAGGACCTGAATTTGGGATCCTCCTGCCTCAACCTCCCCAGTAGCTGGGATTATAGGTGTTCACTGCCACATTTGGCTCCCTTTTTTTTTTTGGCCACATTTTGTTTTGTTGAGACAGGGTCTTACCATGTAGTTCAGGCTGGCCTTGAACTCTCTGTGTAGCCCAAGGAATCCTCCTGACTCAGCCTCCCAAATGCTGGGATTGTAACCGGGCGTGGCAACACACGCCTGCAATCCCAGCATGCAGGAGGCTGAGGCAGGAGGATCCTTGTGAGTTCAAGACCAGCCAGGGCTACAAAGAGAGCTGAAGGCCAGCCTGAACTGCACTGAGAGACCCTGTCTCAAAAAGACAAAAAAAAAAACAAAACCCAAATGCTGGGATTATAGGCATGTGCCACCACACCAGTATTATAGGCATGTGCCACCATGCCCAGCCTCTTTTCTACCTTAGAAACAAATCCTGGTGTTTTAAGTGATTGGCAATTTATTGACCCTCTGTTAGTAGTAATTATCCTACATAAATGAATGACTTTGTGTGTGTGTGTGTCTTTTTGAGACAGTGTCAGCTATGTAGTTCAGGCTAGCCTTGAACTCACTTTGTAGCCCAGGCTGGTCTCAAACTTGCAACAATCCTCCTGCCTCAGCCTCCCGACTGCTGGGATTACAGGTGTGCACCACCAGACCCAGGATGACTGGTTTTTCTATAGTTACTCCTGGAGACATAATGCAGTAGCCCCAAGAAGATAAAATTATGTTCTATCATCAAAAAAATTGAAATAAGCCAGGCAAGAGGATCGCAGCTTCAAGGCCAGCAGCTTCAAGGCCAGGCTGGACTACATAATGAGACCTTGCCTCAATAAATAAATAAATAAATAAATGTAAAAAGAAATTGGAGGCTAGGGTGTAGCTCAGTGGTAAAGTTTATGCAAGAACTAGCCTAAGCAAGGTCTTGGGTTGCATCCGTAGCACAGCCAAAAATAAAAAAATTACAAAACCATCTAAAAAGGAGTATGTTCCATCTCCTGCAGCCAAACCTGTGACCTCACCTGCATGCGCACCCACTTCTTTCTCCTGCACTCCTATAATAATAAGGGAGTTGGTCACTTCTTACCATTTTGTCTGAAGCACACTGTGTGCATGTGCTACCATCTGAGATTACCATGTGCCAGGCAAATGGCAAGCACGCTATGTGCGTTATCCCCCTCCATGAACAGATCCAAGTTTTGAGGTCAGGGAAACTGAGACTCAGGAAGAGTGCGGGACTTGCCCCAAGGTCTCAGAGTCTGAGGTCATACTCCCCACTGCTCAACTGTCCTGCTCTGTAAGACAAATCCCCAGTCTGCAGCTCTGACTTCTGCCTTCCACCGCTCAGGCACTTCCATCCAGTGACCCCTCTGCCCTCCTCCTCTTCCTTTGGGTTCCCCTCCCCTTGCAGAAACAGGCTGCCACTCCTGAGAAAACACGGTCTTCTCCAGGATGTCCTACTACCATCCATCTCCAGTTTCACAGGCCCGGCCTAAAGTCCCGAAGCCTTACTCTTCTCGTGGCCGCGCCCTGTTGCACAAGGCAGACACCTGAGCATTGTCCTTGTTGCTCTCTTCCTCCGCCCCTGCAGCCAGTCACCTGTCCAGCTCACTCCACCAGTGTGGTCACCAGTGTGCCCCCTCGCACCAAAACCAGAGCCTCTCAGGAGTCTCCCTCCTCCCAGCGTGCCCACCCCACCCCAATCGGACTGTTCTCAGCAATGCACACTAGCTTTGATGGGTTCCTTTTTTCTCTCACATTTCATTACTTTTAAGTTTTACTGTGCGAACACGCATGTGTGTTGGGGGGGGCGTATTGGAGAATGAACTCAGGGCCTTCACACTAAGCTACACCCCAGCCCCTTTTGCCATTTTTTCTTTTGAGACAGGGTCTCACTAAGTCACTAAGTCGCCTGGGCTGGACTCCAACTTGCAATCCTCCTGCCTCAGCCTCCCTACTTTTAATTTTTGTTCTTTGCAATTACTGGGGATTGAACCCTGAGCATGTTAGGCAAGCATGCTACCACTGAGTTATATGCCCAGCCCTTTCTTTTAAACATTTATTTTTAATTAATGTGAAGTAAGTACATTTTATGGGTAGAGAATGATATTTTGATATATGTATATAATGTGTAGTGCTCAAATCAGGGTAATCAGCATGTCCATCACTGCAAACATTTCTCTAGCCTCTCCGTGATTTCTGAAACTCCAACCTGATAGGCCACTGCGCAATTTCAAACCCTTTAATGTTTTTCTTGGCCCGGGATAGAACTCAAGATCCCTCTCAAAGCTTGGAGGCTCCCCGTAACCCCCTCCCCACTTCCTCTGGGCACCCTCTTCCCGCACCCTGACTCCATCCCCTCCGCAGTCCT
Source organism: Chinchilla lanigera (assembly GCF_000276665.1). Classification (NCBI taxonomy): domain Eukaryota; kingdom Metazoa; phylum Chordata; class Mammalia; order Rodentia; family Chinchillidae; genus Chinchilla; species Chinchilla lanigera. Next base: position 208,727 of record NW_004955534.1, on the reverse strand, counting down.
GCCCAGGGTCATTTTTGGTTCCCTCGGTCTTCCAGCTTTCTCTAGCCTGGGCTTCCTCTCAACCGTCTATCTGTTCTACTTCAAATGTGAACACCCACTGGGCGTGGTGGTGCACGCCTGTAATCCCAGCACTCAGGGAGGTTGAGGCACAGTATCACCATGAATTCAAGGCCTGACTACACTACACAGCAAGCCCGTTTCATAAACAAAAAAAAAAATGTGAACACTCCACACTTTGCCCCAGCCCTGCCTCCCAAAATCTAACTCCTCTTCAACCGCCAGGGCTCTGCAAGCTCTCAACTCGCTAGATGTTAAATGTGCAGATTTCGTGTCTCCTGAATATGGAAGAATGAATTTTGAGGCCAAAGGAGGGTAAGAGTAGGAAAGGTTTATTGAGAGCAAGCTCTTGAGACGAGAGGTCCTGAAAGGGGTTGCCAGACGCTATTTCTCCTAGAATGTTTTTCAGAGCAAAATCACTGTGTGGGTACAACATGGGTTAAACTACTGCACAATCAACCAACAGGATTGTAAGTATAGTGGCTTAGCTAATATTGACCCGGTAGGGAAGGGAGGCATGCAGCAAAGGTAATGGTAACACCAACTTTCGCTTATCTGTAAGTTCTAACATACAGAGATAAGAGGCCTTCTTGGAAAGGGACAGGAAGTGACAGAAGGATGTCTGGATGTTCTGCTCACCCGCTGATGCCTATCTGGACTTACTGGACTTACTGGTACTAATTACAGTATAATCTCCAGTTGCTGTTTATCTCTCAGGGAGGCTCACAGGCTTGGCTACTGCATTTCCATTTTGAGGCCTGGCCTTTTTCAGATGTGCCTCCAGCCATAGTTTTTGTGTTTTTTTTTCCCAGTCACAGTTTTGAAGTTTTATCTACTACATGGACTCCCTGGAAGGCCCATGCCTATCTGATTGCCTATTAATTTCTATCTAACTGCCCTTTAACACTTCCTCAGCCCCTCTCATGTCAGGACCAGTTCCCAAGCACGGAGCATCCTCAGTAATGAGCTGTGCACCTCGGCCCCACTGTAGACCTTGCACCCTGGAGGACGTGGGCTGTCCCTGGGTCTCCTTCCAGCAGCCCCATGCTGGCCACCCAGCCCTTTGTGTCTCCCTTGCCATTTATGAAGGGTGCTGTTAGATCTGCTGCATTGCTGGTTAAACTAATTTTTTTGGAGTTTATTTGCCTTCCACTCCAATGCTATCCTTCCCTTGGAAATTGCTGTGGAAACACCTTTTTAAGGAGCATCACATTGGATGTACATTTAGTTACAAAAGTGGCATTACAACTTTATGATTTTCAAGCTTAGAGGTTGTCTTAGTTACTTTTCTCTCATTGATGAAACAAAATGCTGGACACCCAGTTACAGGGAAGGAAGGTTTATGTAGCTCACAGTTTATAGAGGTTTCAGTCTGTAGCTGGCTGGCTCCAAGACAGGGTGGCACATGGCAGAGAGGCGTGTCACAGAGGAGAAGGGTTCATCACACTCACAAGGTAGCAAAAGCAACAAGGGGACAAGGCTCTTTCTTCTTTCTGACCCTTATATTGTATGCAGGCTACATAAAAGCACTCACACCTTTAGTCCTAGCCAGAACTAAGTCAAACCAATCAGCAGACTGATTTACTAATCACACACCCTTAATCCCAGCATCACACTGCCCAGCTGTAAGAAGCTCAAACCACATGGAGAAGTGCTGGAGATGGGACGCTGTGTAGAGAGTGGAAAGTCAAAGACCTGAAGGCCCTCGGCATGGTGAGAGGCCGTTTCAGAAGTGGGGCACCAGCCAGAGCTGCCTCAGAGAGTCAGAAACAGATCATGCAGCCGAGTTCTTCCCCAGTTCTTGACCTGCAAACTGATGATGGCAAGAGAATATTTTAGGCCGCTGAGTTTGGGGTAGCTTGCTGCACTGCGATACATAACTTGGCACATGCATTGTCTTGTGGGATCACTGGTTACACAGCAACAGGTAACAGGGACATACATATACTGCCTTCTCTAAGGTGCCAGCAAAATGTTGTCTTTTAAAGTAAAAAACTTTCCTTTCTATGAAGTGTTGCCATCTTCTGATTCCTAAATTATACACTAAATATGTGTGTATGCATATTACCAACATATGCATGTTACCAATCCCCTTTGGGGATTAAAATGTATAAAACTTCACACTAGGGAGATGGACTGCTTTGGTATCAACCTTATTTAAAAATATGTGAGCTCACGCCAGGTATGGTGATGCATATGTTGCAATCCCAGCACTTGGGAGGCTGAGGCAGGAAGATTCCAAGTTCAAGGCCAACCTGAGCTACATAGTCTGTCTCAAAAATGAAATCCACATTCCAAATGGAAGCATACATTACCTGAGTATTGAGTGAAGAAACTCGTAGGGGTGTGTCAAGGCCACTGGAGAAGCCCATGTGACCCTAAAGGCAGTGTCCACACCTATCCTATTCACCGCTGCATTTCCAGCCACCCTGTAGATAGATGTTCTAACAATGGTGGTCAACCTATAGCCAGCACAGATGCCACAGCAGTCACAGAACCCTCTCTGTCAATGCATAAGCCAAGGCTCCCCAGCAGTGGAGCATCAGGTAAGTTTTTTTCTGAACTAAAACCTCAGTATTCAAGTTTAGTTGTGTTGGAACTTTATGATAAATGGGTTTCAGGTTGCAGTTTGGGCACTTAGTCTCTAAAAGATTTGCCATCAATATTCTAGAAATATTCACTACATCAATTTTACTTTTCATTGTTCCTGTTAAATGAACATCCTTATCTTCTTGGGACACTTTATAGTTCTGGTAATAATCAGACTAGGCTCGCAACTTCTACTTCCTCAATAAACTAGGGAGTCACAGCAAGCTGCTATCCATTCACTTTTAGTTTCCGGTGTGGGCCTGGTTATCTACACTAGCATTAACTCTGCTAACCGCCTGCTGAAACAGAAACTGTCAATTTCCTCCCTAACCCTTTCCAAAAATTTGTAAAGGGACCCTGGGGACGTAGCTCAGTAGACAGCACTTACCTGGCATGCACTAGATCCTGGGGTCCATGTTCAGTACCCAAAACCCAAACCCCCAAAAAATCCCCAAAACCTAGACTATCCAGTTTCCCCTATGGTTACTTTTTTTTCCAGTCCTGGGGAACGATCCAGGCCCTTTTCCACATGCCAAGCAACTGCGCAACCAGCAAGCACAGCCTGGTTATTTTAGCATCTTAAATCATGGTCACTGTGGTAACAGGAATAGTTGCTATTGGCAGGAATGAAGTTGTACAACCTTTTTCTCATCTGTAAAATGGGACACTACGTGATAGAAAGGACGTATTCCAGCCTGTGGCGGCCTGCTACCGTCTGACAAAGTCTCAGGAGAGCAGGTTCCCACTGCTGCTTCAGAGATGGGAGCATTGTGCCCCTATTCTGCCAAGCAGAATCCAAAGGCATGCGGGACTGCATGCCACCCTGCTTCCCAGCAAGACCCCTGCTATCAGTAAAGGAACTGATGCTTACCTAGCAGCTGACATTGGATAGTGACTCCATGCCAGTTGTCTAACTCACCTTCCCCGTGCCTGTCCAGCACGGGGGACATGTGTGTGTGTGTGTGTGGGGGCCTGACACCCTTTCAACCTGCTCTCCCATTTCTCTCCTCTCCCTACAGTAGGTGCTGAACAAGTGCTTTATTACATTATTCCACTTCATCCTCACACCTAAAGGAGGCCTATTTTGATGGGGACTCAGGTCATAGGCTGGTTTTTCTGATGGTGTCTTACTATGATCAGCTGTGAACTCTCAATCACTAGTCTGCTGCCACCTGCCTTTCAGGTCAAGGAATGGGCAGTATCCCATGCCAACCATGATAGCCACATCAGTTCCCATCTCTTAGCTCTAGTATTACCCATTTAAGGTCCAGAGAAAGCTACTGTAAGGTGAATGTGGCCTTGTCCTTGTCACTTAACTCCCCCTGGGGCTGTCAGGATGTCTCACCTTACCTTGAATGAGGGATGCGCTATTATTTCTAATACATCAAAATGGGTAAATTCGATCAAGCACCTGTGCTCTGGCCTTTAAAAACACCACTGGTTGTTTACCCACGTTGTGACCTGGAGACCAAGATTCTACAAGAACACATTTACAGACAAAGGGCTCATAAGAGGGTGTCTGAAGCTTCCAGGTTTCTGGGTCACAGGGTACTACTCTGGAGCCTACTTTTTAAGCTGAAAAGCAGAGGTTCTTTCAGATCAATCTTAAGTTATATTAACCCCCTAGTGGGGCCTCACTTGCTGTTATGGTTTGTCTAGATGTTCCCCAAAGCCTCATGCACTTTTAGATGAGGCCTTTTCAAGGCAGCCGAATCTAGTTTGTGGTTGATTCATGGTTCACTGTTAGGATTAAGGGTGGATGACTGCTGGATCAATCCACTGACTGGATTTGCACTGCCCTAATCCTCCCAGCAGTCTGGATAAGATAAAAGGGGAAGAAAGAGACTTGCCTCTCTTCTTTTGCTCTTGTTGCTTTTGCTGCCGTGAACTGTCGCCCCTCTGCTATGTGCCACCCTACCCTGGAGCCAGCCAATTACAGTCTAAGACCTGTACGAACTCTGAGCTAAACAAACCTTTCCTCCCTTAACTTTGGGTGTCAGGTATTATCTCAGCAATGAGAAAAGTAACTAAGACACTTGCAACCCCCACCTGTCACTTGCCTTCTTGGCTATGCGCACAGCAAAGGGCCCTACAAACTAAGGAGTTGCCGCTATTCAAACTTCATTACAATTAAACTTTAAACATCAGTCCCTCGCATCAAGCACACTTCAACACCAGGTAGCCAGAGGACAATTTTGTCTTTGCAGAGCAGTGTTGTCAGGTCTGGCACGGGAGGAGAAATTAAGAGTTCAAAAAAGGTTTCAAATATTTATTGTTGATCTAATAGTGCTGATCACAGAAAATGAATTAAGAATCCTGATTAAGTATATTCCACTGTCCCACCAATGGTATTTTTAAGCTTGATACGGTGGTTTTATCTTGACCATGAAAAAGAGGGTATCATCTTATGCTCTCCGAGAGGGTAAATGTGCTGCAGCTCATGTGCAACTCCTTACAGTCCCAGCTTGGTCCTCCTCCAGTGTCTCCTCTTGGAGTTGTACCTACACAGAAGGAAGCCATGGGTTACAAATCAGCCTGGCCACAACTTAGCTGCTTTCGTTCACAACTTGGCCTTTTAGGCACAACAAAATTCAAAGGGTTCCCATTTTTCCTTCTTTTAAGTTTGGAACTTTCTGAAGAATAAAGAAATTATTTGCTACATGTACTCCTGAACAGCTGGAATTACAGTTCTGTGCCACAGCCCCCAGCTGAGGATGGGTTCTTAATCGGGACAGAAGTAGTGGGGGAGCCCTCTTCCGTATCTTTGATTCAAAGACAGGGGAAGATGCTTGCATGCTGTGAAACTAAACGATCACAAACTCCCGCTTATCACAATACATTAACTCCTCACTCATGCCTCCCCCAGAGCAACATGATTTGTAGTGCAAAGCAATCTGAATTGTCCATGTCAATCTGCCATGATTTTACCCTCAGAAAGGCAAAATCAAAAACAATCAACACAGCTTTTTCTTTTAGCAGGATAATGACAGTACTTCCACAAGATGAAGCACTGTAATTGCAACCTGCTTTCAATACATGAAGGGCTGGGGGTCAGAACTCAATGGCAATGCTTGCGGAGCACGCACAAGGCCCTAGGCTGGATCCCCAGCACAGCAAAAAAGTAATCGGAAGATAGTTGACAAAAAAAAAAAAAACAAAAAAAAAAACAACCATTCTACTATGCCAATTCTCTGGGCCAAAGGTATATATAATCCTAAATACAAAACTCCTTCCCCACTCTAGGACATCACAGAACAAGGGACTAATACTGCTAATAGCAAGTATCTACTCAACTAGGAACTGAGTTTTCTTTTGTTCACTCTCATCCGATAGGGACAGAGAAAAAACTGAGGTTCATGTGGATACAGCAAACCAACCACTGCTTACCTTTTCAAGCCTCTTTTCTCACTACTGTATAATGAAGACCACAGGCCAGTGATGGAGTGTGGAAGAGCAGGAAACCCAGCAGTTCATTTTAAACTAAAACTCAGAATGTTTTAACACACCGGGACTATCACTGGCTGCTGGATACCTAGCAAATTCCACTGACTTTTGATGCTTATTTATCCTCCTTTCAAGAATTATCTCAGGTCACCTGGTTAGAGCAGCAGGCTGAAAAAGTTGGAGTTGGGGACTAGCTCCCCTTGGAGGCCCTTCATAACACGTCTCTCCTGAGATCATCAATTTAACTACTTCTGAAGAGGGCAGTTTCAATCTTCAGTGTAACAATCGCTGAGGTCCGCCCCCATGTAGTGTGGGCAGCCTTCCACCTGATCTCTCCCTCAGACTGAAGACAACCAAGAAACTGCTAAGGATCACAGCTTCGGCCCCGGTGTGGTGTGGAAAACAAGTAAGCACAATAAAAAAAAAAGGATCTCAGAGAATGGTGGCAGAGGATGGACTGGATCGCACCGACTTCCACAGCAAGTCTATTTATGTTCAAAAAGTAACCCAAAATTTAACGACAATCAAGAAAAACCACAACTGGGACAATAGAATATCTCACCTGATTTTATTACCAGTCTTCATCCGAATCCACTGAGGAATGGGACGATTCTGCTTTTGCTTCTTGGCCAGGAATCGTTTGATTCTGAAAGTCTTATGAGAAGACTGCAAGGAAATGCAACCAATTTAAAGTGATGCTTTAATCTGCTCAAGAGACTCAAAGAGCACAAACTACACACGCAATGAAAGTCTCAACGCTAAATTATCAAGTCTATTTGATCTGCATTTCTCTGGAGGCAGTTACCATACAAAAATAAGGAGTGAGCTGGGGGTAGTGGCACACACCTATAATCCCAGCACTCGGGAGGCCTAGGCGGGAGGATTCCGAGTTTGAGGCTGAGCTACAGTTCAAGGCCAGCCGGCACTACACAGTGAGAACCTGTCTCGAGTAAAAAACAGTAGAATAAGCAGAATAAACGATGTCATCCAAAATCAGTATTAATGGGCAAATGCAACCTAGCATTTACCTTGTAATTTCAAGGCCAAGATTTATGCAGTCTTCGATATTCAGTAGACCCAACCCATTTTCCACTTTAGTTATTAATCCTCTTTAAAAATGTCACTTTCTCGAGGATGACTTTCCTCATTTCTCCATCTATCTTTTAGCTTTTGCTAACTTGGGTTACCTAAACCAGTGAAATTATTTTGGCCCAACACACCTTGAATAGTAAGGCCTACTGTAAAGAAGACAAAGACTACACTCCTCTATTACCAGTCCACAGAAGCACTTGTGGACTGTCAAGCAATAAACAAGCAAACTGAAATACTGAGCCCCTCCATACTCAGAAGGTACCAAAGTATTTGTCAGCAAACTGTCACAGCAGTGACTGGTGCGCTGCTGACATTTACTAAGAACTCCCGAATGACACAGGTTCACACAATGCTCCCGACCGCAGGAGCTTCCAGAAGGTGACGCACAAGTCTCTGAACAAATGGCTAAAAAGTCCTGTGGTCTCAGTGTTGCTCGCTCCTGGATACAAGCTCCCCTCCCGGCGCCCAGCACATCGTGCACATCCCGAACAGCTGGCAGTCGGGCCGCAGTTTCTGGGGTGGTCCTGCCATCTCTCTTCCCGCCCCAGAATCCCAGCTCGCTCCAGTGGAAGGCAAACAAGGATCCTTGCGCTCCTCTCCTTGGCGGTGACCCTGGCACCAGAGCGCCCCCTCGAATTCCCGGCGCCGACGCACCCCGCCACTCCCCCGAGGGTTCCCTAGCTTCCCGCCAGGCCCTAGAGTAGAGCAGCGGGCAAACTCGACCTTCTCTCGAAAAAGCTTTCCAAATGTCCCTGCCCCTCGATGCTCTACGTGGCCCCAGCGAGTCCGCGGCAGCCTCTTCAATGGGGAAGCCACCTCGGAGCCGATGGCGGCCGATGGACTCACCATGGTTTGGCTCAGAGGGAAGAGCACGCACTCGATGGCGGACTGAAGCAGAAAAGGGAGAATCAGTCGGAAGAACGCATTTAGAAGGCGCCGCTGAGAGGCGGAGCTTAGGCGCCGACGTCACGCGCCTGCGGCCTCCCGCAGCGTCTGGAGCCCTCTTGCCTCGTTTCCCTCTGCGCCTGCGCTCCCGGGTAGGGGGCCGTGGGAACCTGAGTTGGTGCGATGTAGAATTCACTCGGCTTCACGTCCCTTAGAGGTTCCCTCGGCACCTCGTCCGTCCTTGTGCTAGAGGCTGCCTGGTTCCTGGGTGAGGCAGACAGCCTACGCTAAGTACCCAAATCGAAGCCCTTCCGAAAACCAGGTGCAGAAGGGATGGGGCCAGCGCCGAGAGAGGGCGGGGACCGCGTGCGTGCGTCACGTCGGAGCGCCGGGCTGTGCCCTAGACTTGGACGGAAGCGCGCACCTAGGGGCAAGGGCTGGTAACCGCCCGCCGGCCCTTTCCTTAGACGATGCGGGACGGGTCTGGACGGTGGTGTCGCTGGAAGCAGGAAGGATCAGTGGGGGCTGGACCACGTAAGCCCTAAAAGCTTAGGGAGGACTTTGGGGTTTTCGACTAAATTCGCTGCTAGAAAAAAAAAAAATTCGTTGCTAGGAAGTGGAGACTGATCTCGTCTTCCACCTTCCTCTGGATGTACAGAAATTAATGGCACGCCTTTGGGATGCGATTATTTCCCATTTTCATCTTTTTCTTCTCCCCACTTAAAAACCTGAGCTACACTTGGCTGGGGGCATAGCTCAGTAGTAGAGCACTTGCCAGCGTGTGCAAAGCCATGAGTTCCATCTCCAGCACCACAAATAAACAGAGGAAAACCCCACAAAAACCTCTGTATATTTTTGCAGTTACCGCAAGCATTTTTGCTCTGATGGATTGAGGCATGGGCGTTTAATCGGTTCTTCAAGAGTCCATGTGTAGAATTCAGAGTCAGTAAACTTGGATGGGAAAAATACAACTATATTTAAAATAAAGTGACTGATTGTAAAGTTTGTTTTATTTACAAATGTAAACAACAGACCACAGTGGCATTAGTAGTACCTGTGACTTGGTCGTCTATAGAAACCATAGATGGTTTCATATTAACATTACACTTGATGCAGATATCCTGAACTGTTGTTTAATGTTCATCGCTTGATCGATTGACTGACTGATTGATTGATTGACACCCGGCTTATCACGTTCTTTAAAAACAGTATATTAAGCCCACAAAACAGAACTGTTTAAATAAAGTCCATGTTACTATAGCACACCTTTTGTTTTGTTTTGTTTTGGGGTGTTTTTGTTTTTTTTAAGACACACTCTCTGCAGTTCAGACTGGCCTTGAACTCACTATGTAGCCCACGCTGGCCTCAAACTCAGAGATCATCTTGCATCAGCCTCCCAAATGCTGGGATCACAGGCATGTTCCACCACACCTGGCTAGCCCACGTTTATTTTAAAAATATTGTGATAAAAAAAATATTGTGATAACTTCATTGTAGTGTTAACTGTTTTTCTTTGTAGTCTTATGTATTGAGAAATTTCTGAAAGCCAGGTGTGGTGAGGTACATCTAAAATCCAGCTACTCCAGAGGCTGAGGCTGGAGGATTGTAAATTGGAGCCCAGCCTGGGCAAGTTAGCAATTTAGCAAGACCTTGTTTGAAAAACTTCTGAAAATAAGTCCATAGGCTTTATCAGACTATCCATAACACAGAAATGCTTACAAATCCCTGGACTGGATTACAGTGACAGATTGTTGAATAAACAAACTTGCTTTCTGTGCCAGATGCTCTGTTCCCTTGGGAATCCCACAGCTTTTCCCGCATTTCCATCAAGTCCAGGCTAAAGTGTCATCACTTCAGTGAGATCAGCCCCTAAACATTCCGCTGCTCCCTTCTTTGCCTGCTTTGTGTTCTCAGTGACACTTACTCCCTTCTAGCATGCCATATGTTATTTCTTTTATTGTCCAGTTCCCCACAGTCATCACGCTCAATGAGGTCAGAGATTTTTACAAACTTTTTACTCTGGGGCTACAAATGTAGCTCAGTGATAGAGCATATCTTTAACATGCACAAGCCCTGGGTTCAGTCCCCAGCATCAGTAAAGCACAACTTTTTACTTTGAAATAATTACAGATTGATAAGAAGTTGCAAAGAAATGGCCAGGACACCCTTCAAGGCAGCCTTCCTTAGGCTTAGCATCTTGTGCAATTATAGTACAGTTGCACAACGGGACATCCACACTGACATGATCCACAGGGCTCATTCAGATTTTACCAGTTATACATGCACTCGTAGTTATACACTTTTTTTTTTTTTTTGTCTTTTTGAGACAGGATCTCCTATGCAGTTCAGGCTGGCCTTCAACTCACTTTGTAGCCCAGGCTGGCTTCGAACTCGCAGCAATCCTCCTGTCTCAGCCTCCCGAGTACTGGGATTCGTAGTTACACACTTACAACATGTACAGTTATACATGTACATATGTGTGTAGTTCTACACATTTTCATCACGATTGCAGCTTTGGATAACTCCCACCACAATAAAAATACTGTACAGAACCATGGTTGTGAATGTAGCTCAGTAGTAGAGCACTTGTCTAAAGACTTGTGATGACCTGGATTTTATTACCAGTACTGCAGAAATCAGAAACATAATCACATCAGCCAGGGATAGTAGCATACTCTTGTAATCCCAGCACTGGGTGGCTGAGGCAGGAGGATTGTAAGTTCTAGCCCTGCCTGAACAACTTAGCACTTTAAGGAGACCCTGTTTAAAAAAAAAAATAAAAATGTGCTGCAGCTGGGCATGGTGGTGTACCCTGTGATCCTAGCACTCAGGAGGCTGAGGCAGGAGGATCGTTGCAAGTTCAAGACCGGTCTGGGCTACAAAGTGAGCTCAAGGCCCACCTAAACTGCATAGTGAGACCCTGTCTCAAAAATACCAAAAAAAAGGGGCTGGAAACTTAGCTCAGTGCAGAAGCCCTGGTGTCAATCTTCAGTACCACAAAAATAAAAATAAAGAACCAGAACCACACCCATCATCACAATCAGGGGATTTTTTTTTTTTTTTTTTTTTTTTTTTTTGGCCAGATTTGCCTCCAGCACCAAGTACCAAACCTGACACATAGTAGGCCCTCAAAATCTATTGAAAAAGCAGTTGAGCATAGTGGTGGCAACACGGGCCCTGGGTGTCAACCATGCAATAAAAGAGCTAAGTAACCTTTGTGACAGAACTTGGCCTGTCCATGCTATTGTTCCCTCTTCTGTAAAGTAGGAATAACAAGTACTACTGCTTCTGTCAGAGTGCCGGGTAAGAGTTTAGTCACTGGCTGGGTATGCTAGGCGCGTTACTTACGGCAGGCATTACTACATGTGACAAGCAAGAGCCCTCAAGCTCAGAATATGAGCTGAATTGCTTCCCCCAAGTTCCTACACTGAAGGCCACAGAGTATGAGGCCAGCCTGGGCTACAAAGTGAGTTCAAGGCCATCATAAACTGCACAGTGAGACCCTGTCTCTAAAAGACAAAAAGAAAAAGAAAAGGCCACCAGAGACAGTAAGAAGCTAGCCTTCTGCAAGCCCTGGACAGGCCTCTGGAAAAACCAATCCTGCCAACGCCTTGATCTTGAACCTCTGGCCTCTAGAAATGTGACAAAATACATTTCTGCTGTGTAATCCACCCAGTCTATGGCAATGTGTCTCTTGTTGTAATAAATTTGTGTTTGACTTTTGTTTTTTTGAGATAGGGTCTTGCTATGTAGTTCAGGCTGGCCTTAAACTCACTATGTAGCCCAGGCTGGCCTAGAACTCTCAGCAGTCCTCCTGCCTCAGCCTCCTAGGTACTGGGATTACAGGCATGTGCCACCATACCCAGCATTTTGTAATAACTTTTTTTTTTTCTTTTTTGTATTTTTGAGACAGGGTCTTGATATGCAGCTCAGGCTGGCCTTGAGCTCACATTGTAGCCCTGGCTGGTCTCGAACTTGCAACGATCCTCCTGCCTCAGCCTCCTGAGTACTGCGATTACAGGCATGCACCACCACGCCTAGCTGTAATAACTTTTAAAAAACTGTAGCATTTACCATATTTTTAAATCATTCCTTATAAATGGTATAACAAATTTCTGGAGTGTAAAGGACAGTGCAGAAACAGTAAAGAAAATTCTAGGCAGCCCCTATGAAAACAGAAACGGAAGACTGACTTGAGAGGGATCATGTGGTGTCCACTACCATAGCACTAGTGCCAACACACAGTAGGAGTTGCTCAATAAAGGGTCCAATAGCCAGTGTCTGAGTTATCTCTATCTTGTCCTTATTTCCAAAGAAACCCGGACCTGGGGGTGTAGCACAGTGGTATAGCATTGGCTTAGTATGTCAAAGGCCTTGGACTCAATCCCCAGCACTGAAAAAATAAAAGCAGGAACAAAGAAATCAAGCCACACCTTGAAGAAAAGGAGGCAAAAATGGAATAGATTCTTATTTTTCTATGATTTGTAAGTTCAAAGCTGGGCCCTGTGGCTCACATCTACAAACCCAGTTTTTCCAGAGTCTGAGACAAAGGGATTTTAAGTTCAAGGCCAGCTTGGGCAACATAGTGAGACCCCCATCTCAAAAAAATATGGTTTATAAGTTTTTTGTTTTCAGTGCTAGAGATTCAACTTGGGTTCTTGCTAGGCAAAAATGCTAGGCAAAAATGCCTTACCACTGAGCCATACTCCCAATCTCCTGCAATTTTTTTTTTGTCTTTTTGAGACAGGGTCCTGCTATGCAGTTCAGACTGGCCTTGAGCTCACTTTGTAGCCCAGGCTGGTCTCGAGCTTGCAACAATCCTCCTGCCTCAGCCTCCCAAGTGCTGGGACTATAGGCGTGCACCACCACACTGGCTACAAGTTTATTCTTATTAAAACCATGAAACTATAATTTATGAGGAAGTGGTCCTTACCCTGTTCTTCCCAGAACAAATAGGGACAACAAGGAAACTATTACTTGGTTCAAAAATTTCCCCTAAACTGGGCATGGTGGTGCATGCCTGTAATCCCAACACGCTGGAAGGCTCAGACAGGAGGATCTCAAATTTGACCCCAGCCTGGACAACTTACCAAGACCTTGTCTCAAAATTTTAAAAAAATATAAAGAGATGGGGATGCAGCTTGGTGTGAAGGCCCTGGGTTCAATTCTCAGTACTGCAAAAAGAAAAAAAAAATGCCCCCCAAAACTCGTGTTCAGAGGTGAGGCTTTTGAAACGTGATCAGATCACAGGGTGTTCAGCTCATCAGTGGATTCTTTGATGAGTCCATAGCTGAACAGTGTTAGGTGGGCTTGGCTAGAGGAATATACCCAGAAGGGTTCTTTCCCTGTGTCTCTGCTTCCTGGATGCCATGGGATGGGCAGTGTCTCTCTGCCATGTCTGTCAGCTATGGTGTTTCTGCCTTGCAGCCCATTGACTATGGACTAAAAGCTATGCCACAGGGAGCTAAAATAAACCATTCCTCTGTAAGTTGTGTATGTCAGGTATTTGACGCAGCAGTGGAAAGCTGATCAACTCAGGAACAAACTAGAACAAGACAGGGGTTTTAAAAAAATGAAATAAAAGTGGCACTGTATGAAAGGATATCAATTCAAGATGGATTTAAAAAATGTTTAGGCTGGGGATACAGCTCAGTGGTGCAGCACCTGCCTGGCAAGCGTGAGGTTGTAAGCTCCATTCCTGATACCAAAAAAAAAGTTTAGCAGAAGGGAGGGCCCTCTTGTGGTTTTACCAGTTGATCTGGTTTGGGGATTTTTTTTCCCAACAATTGGCATCATGGGGGTAGAAGACTCCCACACCATCCTGTGCTACTACAGCCCCCCTCACGTTCGGCATTGTGCCCCGATTATTTCTATACTACCACTGCGCCATGAGTTCAAGGACAAAGACTTGTATCCTTGACTCCCAGGGCCTGGCACATAGCCAGGGATATACATCTGCTGAATGAATAAAGGCGTAGGGGAAATGTAAAGGTGGGGTAGGGAAGTGTGGTTTACCTGGAGCTTGGCTGGTAAGGCAAGTAGAACAAAAGAGGGAGGTGCTCACAAGAAAACCTCCATGAGTCAAAGCTCATGAGTAGCTCAGTAAGGAGGCCAATCATGTCAAGTCATGCCGGATGGTTCAGAAGGGTCCTCTATCTCAGCTTCCATTTTCACCTGCCTTTGCAAGAAACCTACACTACTGATCATTACTTCTCGTGGGCAATTATCTACTTCTGGAGATTTCCTTTAGGCCTTTAAACATTAGGTAGTATTTCTCCTATCTCGTCATCTTTCATCAATACCATTTATCTATCTCCATTTTATCTCATGGCCAGATTTCTATAAAGTTATATATATGCTGTCCTTATTCTGTCCAATGGCTTTCATCTCCCATAATTCCAGTGGTTCATGAACTGTAAGTCACTGAACCCTATGGCTTTTTTCAGGCATATGTGACTTTTCATTAATATATGACCCTGCTGGCCCTTTTTCGTTTGTGTTGAGAGAAGGCCTTGCTGTGTAGTCCAGGCTGACCCTCAACTCACGATCTTCCTGCCTCAGTCCCCAGTGCTGAGATTACAGGTGTGCATGTGCCTGGCTTTTGCGCGTGGTGATGGTACTAGGCAAGCACTCCTCCACCGAGCCACACCCTCGGCCTACGTTACTACTTCTTGAAACCCTCTCGGCTAGGTAACACCTGTCCTCTGGTTTTTCCCTCCTCTCTGGCTATTCCCTCTGTCTTTGTAGATAACATTTCCTTACCAGTGCAGTAACATGAATGTTCTTTAAGGCTGGGCCCAAGTTCTGCCTCTGTTCTTACTTCGTCCTCTTCCCCTAAGTAACAGAATTCATGGCCATGGTTTCAGTGAAAAACTGAAATAGATGGTTTCCTACATATATCCAGCTCCAGTCTCTTCTCTGACCCCTTTACTCAGCCGGCCCCATCCGCCCTTCCCTCTCCCTGTAACTCGGCTTCTCTCAGCAGCTCACTACTGCTCTCAACACTGTCAAATCCAGCAAACACACTTCCTTTTTTTAACCTCTTTGTGGCATGGGACACTGTCAGCTGTTCTTGAAATTTTCCTTTCCCTTACTTTAGTTCTCTCTCCAAGCTTAGGACTATTCCCTTTGAATCATTTGTAATGGCTCCTTTACATGTTTTGGGGGGACTGGCTTCTAAAAACGGAGAAATTATAAAGCAGTGACTTATTAAGTAGGAAGAAAATCTTGTTCTCCAAACTTTTCAGTTCTTATGGAAGAACAGTGAACTATGATTTGATCCTCTCCTTGGTGGGCTAGGGAAGGCAGGAACTAATATTATTCATCTCCTTTCAAAATTCCCAAATTCAAGGGGCTGGGGATTTAGCTCAGCGGCAAAGTGCCTGCCTGGCAAGCGCAAGGTCGTGAGTTCGGTTCCCGGTACCAGAGAAAAACCAAAAAAAAAAAAAAAAAATTCCCAAATTCAGCAAGCAAAAGTTAAATTTCTCAAAATTCAGTAAAGTTATAAATACATTTAGCTTGGGCTGGGGATGCAGCTGAGTAGCACAGTGCAGGCTTAGCATGCACAAGGCCCTGGACTTGATCTCCAGAATCACATAAACATAAATAAACACATTTAGCCTCATACTTGAGTGCTCTTGATATTTATTGACAACAATACAAAACAAGTTAAGACTAAAGCTGTTATTTTAGAGGAACAGATATCGTTTGCAGTTTCCTTCCTGGGGAGAGTATGCACTCATCTCAGATCTTGAGACCTAAGATAAAAACAAAGACTGGATTGTCAAGAACCAAACAGAGACTACATTTTACCTATTAATAGAAAAAATGCTAACGGCAAAATGAAAGGCTTAAAAATATTATTGATGCTAAGCTCATATAAGCAAACAAAAGGATGAAACTAATCCTAAAATTTTAGGACACAGGATACAGACACGACTATTTAAATTTCTATATCAGCGAAAATTTGTTATACCCTTCACTCTACTTGTACCAAAATTACATGCTTATTGCTTCTATACTACACAAAGTCAACAGTTATCACTGACAATGCAAAATAACTAGATCTGAACAAGACTTCAAAGTGACTCTGCTCCACCCCACCAAATATATTCAATCCAGGATTAATAACACCTTTTGATTTTAGAGCCTGCTCTTTTTTTCTCCTGTCACACAAAATTAAGTCCTCACTGGACATTGCCTGCCTGCAAATTGCAATGCATATCCTCAGCCATCATCTTCTTCTGACACTGTAAAATTAATTTGGAGAAATTACAAAAACAATGAAATCGTACTTCCAATTCTGAACCTGCAATTAAATTCCTGCTTTGATGCAAAACATACTCCTCTGCAGTGTATCCCACCGGCACAGCGACCCCCTTCTCTCTCTCTATCCCTTTGCCCTGAAGGCACTTCTGGATTGCGGAATACGTGCTCTTTGGCTGCCTAGACAGTCAGGACACCTACAGCCATTCTAATGTATCACTCCTCTCCTCCTTCTTTTCTATGGCTAATACCACTTTCCTGCTTTTTTTCTATTGCTGAATCTCCAGACTTGGCGCTGTCATCAGAGGCACACAGTCGATTTCGGCTTCGAGCTCCTGGTTGGTAAAGCTGCATTGCTGGGCGGTCCTGAAGTAAAATGAAATATGTTCAAGTTACGAAATTGCTACTAAGCTGTTTTGTAGGGGTTTTGGTCACGAGTTATATATTAATATATACCAAACAAGTCATATAAGACCGAAAATATGACTGCATGGTACATGACAACTGCCCACTTCCTCTCCCCTAGCTCCAAAGGAAAGCAACTACTTTATAAGTACTATTTTATATGCCTTGGCTAAATTTTTGTTTTTTGAGATAGTCTTGCCATGCAGCCCACGCTGGCCTTGAACTCACTATGTAGCTTAGGTTGGTCTCAAATTTGTGATGCTCCTCCCTCAACCTCTTAAGTGCTAGGATTACAGGGATTACAAATTTACTGCCAATTTTCTTAACCATTTGAAGATGAATTAATTAGTCTGAATGTTTGGAAACACATCTATCTCCTATCTCTCTACTCCAACAGTAAATTACTTTAAAACCATATAAGTGCTTGTCTACCATGTGTCAAACTCTGGGCTTCAACCCCAGCACTGCCCTCCAAAAAAGTTTAGGAGTAAAAAGAATGAAAACTCTTTCAAGTCGCAATTTCCCTGAAATTATGCACTCTCACCCCCATCTAATGTGCTACATTTTGTTTGTTTTTGAGATGGGGTCTCACTATTTTGCCTAAGCTGGTCTGGAACTCCTGAGCTCAAGTGATTCTCCTGCCTCAGCTTCCTGAGTAGCTGGAACTAAAGCTGCAATATCAACTGGCTACACATAGGTTTTTAAATTTAGGCATAGCAACCTAACTCCCAGCAGGTGACATTTTAGATCTCAGATTCCTAAATAAGCTAAGAAAGTCACATAGGCCTTAGTTCTAGGAATGTGTTTGGTTTATGACAGTACGATCATGGAATATTTAAATGTACAAGCCTTTTTTTTGCAGTGCTAGGGATCAGACCCTTGACCTTTGCACTGAGCTATATCCTTAGCCCTTTTTGACTATTTTTTTATTTTGGTATAGGGTTTCACTACATCCCTAAATTGCCCAGGCTGGGTTTGAATTTGCAATCCTCCTACTGCTTCAGCCTTCCAGAGTGCTGAGATTACAGGTGTCTGCCACCATACCCAGTTTATAAACCTTTTTTTTTTTTTTTTGCTATAAATCTTTTGAACCAAAAGTGGCTGGGAGTGTAGCTCGGTAGGAGAGTACATACTTAGCATGCACAAAGGTCTAAATTCAACCTCTAGCACCCCCTCAAAAGAATTCAATGAAAAATTGCATAAGGCTTTGTCCCTGCCTTGTGAAAGCTATCCCCAAAACAATTTTTTCTTTGCGGTGCTGGGAATGGAACCCAGGGACTTATGTATGCCTTGCAAGCTCTCTACCAAAGAGCTACACCCCAGCCCTAAAGCATTATCTTAATTGAATGCTACAAAATATTTCAATACTTCTACAAGTTAAAATATTAAAGCAGATGAGTCTCCAGTATAGTATTTAAAGACATAGATGATAGGGCTCCCACTGTGCAAAGATGGAACAATTTGAACATCAAGAGTAAAAACTGACAATAACTGACAATAACGAACTCACTGAAGATTTCTATATCCATGAAGTTTTTTGTTGTTGTTTTTTTTCTCTTTTGTTGAGAGAGGATTTCACTATGTAGTTCACACTGCCCTCGAACTCACTATGTAGCCCAGGCTGGCCTCAACTCAGTGATCCTCCTGCCTCAGTCTCCCAAATGCTGGGATTAGAGGCCTGTGTGCCACCAAGACCAGCTAATTCATGAATTTTTAAAGACTAAAGCTAAACAAAGGAAAAGTCAGATAGTCCCTAGATGTTGCTGGGACATCCATTGTAAAAACTCATAAATAATGGGAAAACATTCAATGTTGATCTTCCTTTTCCTGTGTATACTGTATTTTAGGTTAACCTAACAGTTTATGCAGGAAAATGATTCTTTAGAGCAGAACATCTGCTAAAAAATGCAACTGGAAAGGCAGAATTTGTATATCACCATTTTCCAACCTTCCAATGAAATAAAGAATCTAAGCAAAATCACTAGGAGAAAAGCTAACAAAATTTTTATAATAATTGGATCAGGTTGAAAATACCTGAATGAATCAATCAGTCTTTTTTAAAAAACTTTTTACCTTGAAAAATTTTAAATCTATTGAGCTGTTTTGTAAAACCTGCAAGGAATACCCATTATTTCCTTCTAGATTCCTTAACATTTTGTCACATTTACTTTTTCTGTCTCTAATGTATGTAATAGAGATAAAAAATGGGGCCACTCTACCACTGCTACATCCCCAGCTGTTTTTTTTTTCGTTTTATTTTGAGATAAGGTCCCACTGAGTTGGCCAGGCTGGCCCTAAGCTTGTGATCTTCCTATCTTAATTTCCTAAGTAGCTGGGATTACAGACTGTAAATACACTTTGACTGCAGTATAGCCATGCTCATTTTTTTTTAAGCTGAGAATTAAACATAGGAACTCACCCAGGATAGCCAAATGCCCTACCACTGAAGTACATTCCCAGACCCTTGTTTATTCTTTTTACATATTATCTGTGCCTCCTTTTCTACAGTTTAGTTGTGACAAAGACCATATGGCCCACAAAGCCTAAAATATTTACTATTCAGTCCTTTACAGAAAAAGCTGGCTAACTTTTGCCCTAAATATAACTACTAGTTTTATTTATTTTTCATTTTTGGTGCTGAGGATTGAATTCAGGGCCTCCTGAATGTTAAGCACAAACTCTGCTACGAAACTACAACTCTAGCCCTTAACTACTATTTTTAACGGAAACACAGAAGATGCGTATTAAATGATACTGAAAGGATGTAATTTGCCATTCTAGAACATGAGAAGCACTATAAGATAAATCGTTTTTTTCCCGGTACCGGAGAAAAACCAACAAAAAAAAAAAAAAAAAGATAAATCGGTTTTTACAACAACAAAAAAATGGTAGGAAAATAAAAAAAAAAGTCAATTGTTTGATTAAAAGACAATTTGAGGAGATAATTGGAAAATGTAAACAATGACTAGATAAGATGTTAAGGCATTACTGTGAGTTTTTTTGATATGAAAATGCTGGCAGGGTTAAGAAAAAGACATTGGGCTGGGGGTTCAGCTCAGTGGTACAGCACTTGCCTAGCATGTGTAAGACACTGCATTTGATCTCCAACATTACTACTACTAAAAAGAAAAGAGTCGGGTGCTATAGCACAGGTCTGTAAACCCCAGCAATCCTGGAGACTAAGGAGGATCACAAGTTTCAGGCCATCCTGAGCTACACAGCGACACCCTGTCTCAAAAATAAATAAATAAATGAAATTTTAAGGAAGAAATTATATGTCTAGGATTTGCTTGAAAATAATCCAGTACAGGTAGGAATAGGGTAGAGCAGAAAGAAGGTTGGCCAAGAGTAGATAATTATTAAAGCTGGGTACCTGGGGTTTTGTCGTATTATTCTCTATTGTTTCTACTTTTGTGAATGTTTGAAATTTCTACAACCAGTCAATAAAAGAACCCAGCCAAGGCTGACAAAAAAAAAAAAAAAAGATAGTTGTAAGTTTCCCTTTGAAAGTTCTACAAACCGGGTATGATGGCGCATACCTGTAATCCTAACGCTCTGGAGGCTGAGGCAGGAGGACTGCTGTGAGGTCAAGGCCAGCCTGCACCACAGTGAGACCCTGGCTCAAAAAACCCCCAAAAAGTTGTACAATAGAAGCTGGGGATACAGCTCAGTGGTAGAGTGCCAGTGAGGCCTTGGGTTCGATCCCTAGGACCCGCCCCCCCCATAAAAGATTCTACAATAAGCAGTGAGCAGACTTTTTCCTACACTCTGTAGGAAGAAAAAAAAATCCTCATGAAAACAAGCAAGTTTAACAAAAAGCAGCACCTTGTTTCTTATGCGATCTCTCTTAACCACTTCCTCTTTCTTTTCAGTTTTTTCTGTGGTGCCTACTGGTTCTGTACTTTCACTCTTCTTTCCTTTATCCCGAAGTGCTTCTTTCTCTTTTTTAATTTCTTCTTCTCTTCTTTTATAAGCCTTCTCTCTCTCATAGCGCTCCTTCTGCCTGCGGCGCTCCTCTTCCTGCCGCTTCAGTCTCTCTCTCTCTCTGAGGATGCGCTCCTGCTCGCGTTCATAGTCACGGTCCCTATCCCTGTAGTCTCTGCCACTCTCATCTTCAGGTCTGCATGAGAAACAAATGAGACTGAACCCTCAAATGCCTCGTAACTATGATGCAGGAACACTGTCACTCTCGCGTGGCCACTGCAATGAGGTTGTGCTTTTACAGCAGAGTGAAAAACACTAGTGATTGATTGACTGATTGATTGATTTTTAACACCAGTGATTTAGAAAACAAGAAACCACAAAACCATTTACCAAGATTAAGACACTAAGAGTATTTGAAATACTTCTTTCCTTGTCCCCCCACCCTGCATAAAACAGTTTACCTTTACCTTCAGGTAACAGGAAGACAAAACAGTTTACCTCCAGGTCCAAGTCTAGGCCATACTAACATCTAGCAGTGAAGCATACCCTGACTACTGACTGACCTCTTCAGCTTTTCATCTTTAGGCTCGCCATCAGAACGCTTGGGCAGGGTGCAGCTCTGCCCACTCGCTCTTTCGTCATTCAGATTCTCTTTGTCCAGTTTCTTGGCTTTTTCTCTTTTATCCAACTCCTTTTCATCTCCTTTTTCTGGTTTCTTGAGCAGCTTTAAAGAGAACGTGTTTATTTTTATTTTGAAACATGGAACACTTTTTTTATTCTATCAAAGAAACCAATATGCTAAATCTTTGTAATAGACTATATATGGCCCTCTTACTCTGTAGATACCCTTCAAATTCCAAGTGAACGACTTCATGCATGAGAATAGTGATTTACTAAAAGGTCATTATTAATGTGAAAGTGTTATCCACCCAAATGAAGTGGTCTAATCACTTTGTGGCAATGGAATAGAGATAGGGACCCCTTTGGCTTTAAATGGTCAACCTTTAAGTGAACCATTATATACTTTCAAGTAGGCTTCCACAGCAAACAAACATGTCAATATAACTTGATGGGAAAATATCCCTCAAATGTAAAATATTAAGCAGATCATTACTGTTGGACTATTTTTATGTGTATGTACTGTGAATGACAAACACCTTGGTCACCAAAGGAGTGATCCATTACCAGGATAATTCTGCCTTGAACTTGAGAATAACATTTTGTGTGTATGTGGTACTGGGGATCAAACACAGGGGATTTCTACCACTGAGCTAATTCCAAGTCCTTTTTACATTTTGAGATAGGGTCTCACTAAATTGTCCACATGGGCCTTGAACTTCTGATCCTCCTGCCTCAGTCTCCCAAAGTGCTGAGATTTACAGGCATGCACACAACAGTACCATTATACTATCAATAGAGGTCCACAGCAAGAATTCCTTGGCATTTGATTTAAAAATCCAGATGCCTTTTTATAATACAATGATGAAATTCCATCTCTACTGAGTAAGAATGCTCCTTGATATATATATATATATATCCTAACAATGCCATTCTTCATCACATCATTGTTATAAATCTCTCTAGAATGTCCCCCACTTAGTGCTGGATATTCAGAGATTTCTTAGGCAAAATAGAAGAATCTTAAGTCTCTCAATGAAAACATCATCCAGGTTTATCTCAGGGGGAAGGCATCACACCAGTCAGCAAGCAAAAGGCAAAGCACAAGACTTAAGAATGAAGAATTTCAGCACAGACAGCCACTGCAAATGGGAGTCCTAAATGGACACAAAGAAGGCACCAGTGTCAAGTGAGAAATCATGCACAGGTTTCATTAGAGGTGTTCTTACTTCTCTAATGAACATCTGTATTAGAAGCCAAGATATTCATTACTCTAATAAGAACATTAATGAACATCTCTGGCATGGCTGGCTCTACCTTCTGCCTTATGGTCACTAGGGAATAGCAAGCCAAATCACTGTGGCATGATGCATTGCTGGAAGGAGTTAAAATGGGAAACCCCTCTCCTCTAAACCCCCTATCACCAATAACGAGCCCCATAGAAACACAGGGAACCCTAGCCATATTAACTGGTGTGTTTTCAGGAGGTAAAAGAAGGTGACCAGCCACCATCTCTGTGAGATGTTCTCTGACTTTCTGAAGTACTAGGTATTAGTACTTCCTGAGAAGGTTCACTGAGCAAGGGCTGTCCAAGCCATGCCCTCAGAAGGGACACAGCATGGTTGGGAAACATTAATCAGAATCTGCTGTTCACAGATTCCCCGCTAGATGCAAGGAGATGACGTGGGAGTCATGTGAGTGGTACAAGCACATAATGCGGGATGTTTATCTCTAGTCCTTCTCAAAGCAGCCAGTTATGGGAGACACGAAAAAAAGCTATATTGGCTTGGTTGTTCTCTGGCTGTATGTTGCTAAAGCTTCTGGGTACACAACAGAGCATCAGGAAGTCCCCTGGCTTCCTTTTAAAGGAGGAATTATAATAGCTCAGCTTTTAAGAAGACCCAAGTCAGCCTGAAGGGGTTTCCAAAAGGTAACACTACCACCACCACCAAAAGGACTTATCAGCTAAGACCTGTGTGTGTGACATGATACTAGGTTCTCTGTATCATGTACTTGGTCCTTACATTTTTCTGATTCACAGCTTGTAACAGAAACCTGTGTACCTGAAGACAGTGGAAAACAAACAGATGAGGCAACTTTATGTATCAATTATGAAGGAAAAAAGCTGAATAAAACCCAAAATTCATGCCAGCCAGCCTAAGCCCTCATTTACTATGAACTTAGAGTAGTAATTCAAACATCAAACATTTTCAAAAAACACACATCTGCACTGAAGAATGTTAACATCATGTAAACTACTTAATCCTTTTAAATAATGTTAAACTTAAAGAATAATACTATCAGTACTGCATAATAGAAAATTTTTATTTGTATACTTCTTCCCAAAAAAGGCCAAACACACATTCATTTACACAAACACAGGATACATGCATAAAGAAAGAGATCCATGCAGTTTTCAACAACATGCAGTCAATTTCAATTATATTCATACCTTAATCTTTGGTTCATCCTTTACTTTGTCCCTTTCTGGAACTCTGTCTATCTTCTTCAGCTTCTCTATATCTTTTCTTTTACGTTTCTCTTCTTCTTTCCATTTTCTTCTCTCTTCTTCTCTTTGCCTTTTTCGTTCTATTTCTCGCCGCCTTCTTTCTTCCCTTTTCTCTTCTCTCATTCTCTGGAAAGAAATATGAACGTAAGCCTTCAAATAAAATAATCATCACCAAAAACCTAATCAATCCCATGGTGGGCACCCACTAAACTGGACCATCTTTCCTTCCTACTTTCCCTAATCTCCTTAACCTTTGCCCCACCCAGGAAACAAAAGAGAATGAAGATCAAAACCCAAAATCAGCTTTCCACTGCTGTCTTGCTATGTTTCCAGAGGCTCGTAGAATATCAATAGCATCTCTGGCACAAGCTAAAGACTCTCCAGGTTTGCAGAGTGAATCCCTGGTCCCACAAACAGAGTGAAGGAGAGTGCCAGAGTAAGACAAGGCAGTCACACTTTTAAGGAATAATCGTGGGAAAAAGCAGCTATTTCTCCTCCAGGATCCCACTGCTCTTAAAATCTTTACAGAATGTGAACTAATAAAGTTTAAAAATGAGTGAACTATAAAAACAAAAGATTTACCTGCTTGTTTTTCAGGAAGCTCAAAAGTGGGGTTGTCTTTTTAGCTACATAAATGTAAACAGATTATTAATAATACTTATCAAGCCCTACACAGGATTCCTCTTTCTGACATTCCCTGCCACCCACCCAAGATGGAAAAACTACATCCCTTAGACAGCAAGTTCAAAAAGCAGCTTTATAATATTGCATTTTAACAATACAGGTTTAAAAATGCTTTTAAAGATAAAGATCTGGGTGTGTACCAATTCCCCACGATTGTATATATTACATATCACAAACATATGCTAACAAAAAGGGAAGAAAAAAATGCTTTTTAAGAAGAAATTCACATTAAAATAATAAACTAATGTGCAAGAGTAATTTTCAGTTAGCAAGAATTAAGTGCAAAAAAAACATTCTCTTGTTTTACTGATAGGAGTATGAATTTATTTAACTGGAAAGAAACTGCAGGAAAGGGCTAAAAATACCCACTCCTTTTGACCCCATATTTCCACTTCTGGGAATTTACTCTAAGGAAGCTACCAGATATGAGCTTATCTTGTGCATCCATTAATGAAAATAAAGTTTTAGAAAAATATTTAAGTTCATTTTTCAACATTCTAAATAATTCTACTAGCCTTATAATCACCTTTTTTGAACATGTATGTCTTTGGAGTAAATTCCTAGGGGTGGAAATCCTGGGTCAAAGACTCTTCTGTTTAGAGCTGACAGTGTAGTGACAAGCTACTACTTAGTTTCGAAGCTACCATTTCTTAAGTTTTTAACTTTGCAGTTACTAATTTCACTTTTTTATATTCTCAAGTCTATTTTTAAAAGGGATATGAACTTATTACTAGGAAAGAATTGATCTTCAAAGACTTACCACTAAGCATGCCTCATCAATCTTTAAACTTTTTAGTACTTGTATTACATTTGTGTGACACTAAGTAGGTCACTGAAAATTTGTCCCATCTTTATCAAGGCAGTTTCTTAATCCTGTGAAACAGGTATTATCACCTGCATTTTTTAGGGAAGAAACAATCTCAGGGAAGGGAGTGACTTCCTAGTACTACACAGCCAACAATAAGAAAAGTGAGAGACAGATTTAGGGATTCTGATGAAAAAGCCATTGCTTTAATTCCCTTTGCACACTTACCTATTAATTCTCTATTTTTAGCTTCTATTTCTTCTAACAGTGTCTCTGGAGTAGATGTCATTTTCTCATTATCTGTGGCGTAAGTCTCCAAAAATTTCCTATATTCTGGATCTATGTAATTGTTTAAGGAACCAGAAAACAGAGATTTCAAACCACAAAGGAAGTATTATCTAGAATACTGATTTATCAAAGAAGATAATTTTCTACTTCATGGAAAACTGAAAAACAAACCAAATACACAAGGTACGCTAGCATTTAATTAGTCATTTGCTCTTGGGATTCCTATTAATGGTACCCTCTATGGGAGTCTAGTTAATGTGGGGGTCAGGAAAAATGAAACACCACACATTAGAACAGATCCATAAGAGGTGTTACAAATTTGCTGTCAAAAGTCACTTTCCTATGAATCCGAAGTCACATTAATGGGAAAACTGGAAGTTATAACTAGGGCACCTTTCAGAGAATACTAGCATGTAAGCATTTCTTGCATGGGTACACCTCACTTTAAGTAAACTCAACATACGAAAATCAAGTGTTCCAAATGATAAATTGGGGTAAGTCCTAGAGCTGGCCCTGAAGATGATGGTAATTTCTGGCGTTCTCTCCTACATACACCTTTGACACTAAAAAAGGAAATACATCGGAGACATTACACTCCTTGTTTCTATAAGCTGCTGAGCATGTCACTTGATCTCTCTTCCATATCTAAACCTATGATATATCATCAAGAGCTGGGTTATTCTTTACTGGTTAATAAAATGTTATGGTAACAAATGACAGGAATTCAAACTAGACAATTCTAAAACCTTAATTTCTGATATAAAATATTGGGGCTAAGTCCTTATCCAACATAACAAGAGTTATGCAAGTTGTAGAACAGAATATTAGAGATTTCAAAATCTGAAGCTGGTTTACCTTACATGGCATTTATATTTCAGTTTTTCAGTTCCAGTATTTCTGTTCAATATAGTTACAATGCATGTAGTAATCTATGTATTCAAAGCCTAGAAAACAGGACTGACCACTTCAACTGGTTTGGAAGTTACTTAGGTATGGACATTCTCCCATCAGAGCTCAAACCCTCCTCTTTATAAAGACAATGGAAACTAAAAATCAAAAAATCATAACAATGCTAAGAAGACTCAAAGAACAAGCGTTATATTTTGAAACATCTGATTTTTCCCACTGTCTTCTAATTAATAAATCCATGATGATTTCTTACTCAGTAGTCGACACTATATTGCTCAGTGGTAGAGAAATGAAATGTTACTAGTCAAAGAGCTCAGAAGCTCTCTGCAGGTAACCCACTTCCATTCTAACAACTATGCAAAGATTCCATTGGAACAACATTTCTTATTAACTTTATTCTCTGTATTTCCTTTCTTAAAATATTGGGTTGTAATTAACTCTCCCAAAGCATTGTTTTTAAAAAACCCAATGGCAACATCATTATATAGGTAGAGCTATACTGTACCATCATCGATAGTCCCAACTTTAGTATCTCTTTTCTTAGTCTTCTTTTTTGCAGCTTTTTGAAAAGGTGCAAATTCTACTATGGCAGGATATTCCTGACCTGTTTAGAAAAAACAAAACAAAACTATATTTGCAATAACAAAGGAAATGTCCAAAGTAGATACAAGATAACCAATCCATTGTTTTCTGGGCTTGCTTGGACAGCAGTCATTTGAAGAGGGTGTCCAAGTGGCACAAATCGTACTGGCAAAACTATAATCAACATCCTATCAGTGCAGCCCAAAAATTCACTGATCACATAAAGATATGGCAGCAAACTGGGTGTTGTGGTTTATGCCTATAGCCCCAACAATTCAGGAGGCTGAGGCAGAAGTGCTTGAGCCCAAGAGTACAACATCAGCCTGGAAGCCAGGCGTGGTGGTACGCAACTGTAAGCCCAGCACTCAGGAGGCTGAGGCAGGAGGATTGCTACAAGTCTGAGACCAGCCTGGGCTACAACGTGAGCTCAAGGCTAGCCTGAACTGCATTATGAGACCCTGTCTCAAAATGGCAAAAAAAAAAAAAAGATCAGCCTGGGAGACAGAGCAAGCCTTTTTTCTCTAAATAAGAAAATAAAGATAGGACAGGGAAGTAAAATATTCATTTAAATTCAACTTCTAAAATGTGATAAGGCCGAGCATGGTGGCGCATGCCTGTAATCCCAGCACTCGGGAGGCTGAGGCAGGAGGATCACTGCGAATTCGAGACCAGCCTGTGCTACAAAGTTAGCTCAAGGCAGCCTGAACTGCATGAGACCCTGTCTCAAAAAAGACAAAAAACAACAACAACAAAAGAGGCTGAGTCAGGAGGGTTACTGCAAGTTTGAGGCCAGCCTGGGCTACAAAGTGAGTTCAAGGCCAGCCTGAACTGCATAGTGAGACCCTGTCTCAAAAAGACGAAAAACAAACAAAATGTGACAAACTGGGCATGGTGGCATATGCCTGTAATCACAGCACTCGGGAGGCTGAGGCAGGAGGATCACCAGGAGTTTGAGGTCAACCTGGACTACACAGTAAATTCAAGGCCAGCCCGAACTGCATAGTGAGACCCTGTCTCAAAATATATAAACTCCCCAAAAATAAAAAAAAGCAGAAGACACGAGTTAGGTGAGGATGTGGGGAAACTGGACTGTTTGTGTACTTTTGGTGGAATGTAAAATGGCGCAGCAGCTATGAAAACCAGTATAGCAGGTCCTCAAAAAATAAAAAATAGGGGCTAGGTGTGTAGATCAGTGTGTTAGAACACCAGCATGTGTGAGGGCCTGAGTTCAATCCACAGTGCTGACAAATAACCATATGGCAGGTTCATTTCTAGGCACATAGCCAAAAGAAAAAGCAAGGGTTTTAATATTTACACACCATGTTCTTAGCAATATTGTTCATAATAGCCAAGACGGAAAGCAATCCAAGTATTCCTCAACAGATGAATGAACAAAATATGGTATATTCATACAATAGAATATGAGCATTAAAAATGGACATTCTGCTGGGCCTGGTGGTGCGTGCCTTTAATACCACCACAATGGGACACTACGGCAGAAGGATCACAAGTTCTATCCCAGCCTGGCCAATTTAGCAAGAGTCTGTCTCAAAATTAATAAAAGGGCTGGGGATGTAGCTCAGTGCAAAGGCCCTGAATTCAATCCTCAGCACTACAAAAAAAATTTAAAAAGGAAATTCAGATACATGATACCACACAGATGAACCTTGATAGCATCGTGCTCAATGAAGTCAATCATAAAAAGGTACTATGTGATTCCACCTATGTGAGGTACCCAGAGATTAGTCAAATTCATAAAGACACAAAGTAGAATGATGATGTCAGGCCATGGGGTGAAGGAGAGATTGGGGTTTGTTTCATGGGTATAGCATCAGTTTAGTAAGACAAAAGTTCTGAAAGTTGGTTGCAAAACAATGTGATGTACTTAGCACTTCTGAGCTATATAGTTAACAGTGGTTAAGATGGTTTTATGTGTATTTTGCCAGAATTTTTAAAATGTAAAAAATAAAAAATGAGGTAATGATACATCCCATATAGTATATGGTTCTAGTTATATAAAATGTAATCCCAGCACTCGGGAGGCTGAGGCAAGAGGCTCGTTGCAAGTTCAAGACCAGCCTGGTCTATAAAGTGAGCTCAAGGCCAGCCTGAATTGCATAGTGAAACCCTATCTCAAAAAGAAAAAAAAAAAAGAAATCCTAACAAATGAGAATCTGATTAGCTTAACAATTGAGACATGTCAAAGGAATGAACTAGATAAACCAGTCTTAAGCAGAGGAAATCTGCAGAGGCACCAGCTGAAAACACAGAAAGTGAAGCTGGCCTATGAGGGGGTCCTGCCTACTAGGCCAAGTTTGGACTTTGTTCACAACTTAAATCACCTTTTCAAAAAGATTAATTTCATGGCAATACACTGAATTATATGGAAATAGTAAAAATCCTGTAGGTTTAGAGAAGTGGTTAGCTGATGAAGCCATAAAGTGTAAAGGTATAGTTACATCTAGTTGAGCATGACAAAAAAAAACCAACGAACTTGTAAGATTTTATCATATGTATTAAATATAAGGGATAAAAAAGAAATGTAAAAGTTAAACACAACTCAGACATCTAGGCCAAATAACTAGGAAATCATTGTTGCCAGGTGTAGTGGCACACACCAAGTGTAATCCCAGTGTTTGGGAGGCTGAGGCAGGAGGATTGCAGCAAATTCGAGTCCAGCAAACTACACAGCAAGACCCTGTCTCAGACAAACAGACATGACTGCTATTTACTAAAATAAAAAAATTGGGGTGAAAACTAGCTGGTTTGGGGAATTAATAAAAGTTGGACATGGCAGAGGTATATCTCAATCTTAGCATACAGGAGGTTTGACCCCCAGCACACACACACACACACACACACACACACACACACACACTCTCTCCCCCACAAAAAAACAATCTATGCACACAAAGCTGGAGAAACACAGGTGACAACTGTTCAGCTTTTACTGGCATATTCTGACAAAGATTTAATTTTATAACCAAATTGAAGTAACACTGAGAAAAAGGCTAAACAAAAAACTCCATGTAATTGACCTATGATTACAAAGCCAAAAAAAGATGGTAAATAGCAGCTTGGACACTCTTTGGCTAAATGTTGCAAGCAGAAGATATTAGGTAAAAAGTGAGTTAAGGCAGAAATTTGTCTTCCCTGGAGACTGGACCCTCCTAGATACAGTATAGGGATCAAGTTCGATGTTTTACTAATATACAACTTTGTGAAAAGGTTAAACAGTATTCTAACTGGTTAGTTTAATGGATAAGAATTAAATAAATTCTGGTTCCTGAAGCAGGATGAAGAGTAAATATTTAAAACTTGTCGTACAAGTTTAAAGCGTCATTTATCAGTATTGCTGCTGAAAGGAAACAAAAAAGTAGGTCTAAGCCCCAGTCACAAAAATTGTCCCACAAGGAGAAAACAGTGGCAGTTTCATTCAGTTCATCAGATTAAAGAAATAACAGGTTAATGAAAGTACCCCAGAGCTGTGAAAAGTCGTATGTCAATGTACAAAACTGCAGTAAGCTTATTAAATGTGTAAAACTCTTTTAATGTTGCATTTTCTCAACCAGGATTTTAGAAAAGCATGGAGAAAACATTGTGATGCATATATTGTCTTAAAAATGACAAACTCCCCTTCTAGTTAAGTTACAAAGACTCACCTTTATTGTCAAGGAATACATAACCATCAAATCGATCCCTGAACAAAATAATGTCCTCCTGGTTTTTAAAGTTGATATATGCTCTGGCATACATATGAGGATACAGACTGCAGAAAGGAAAGCAATTATGTAAATATGCTCGCAGGTGTCTGGCTGAACTACAAGTACTCATAAGGGATAGGCTCAAAAATCGAATGGAAAACATTAGTAAGATAAAAAGAATAGACGACACTTTTTCATTTACCCCTCCCTCCTTTTTTTCTTTCTTTTCTTTTTACCTAGTATCATTAGAAAAAAACTCAAAATAATCATGCTCAGGCATAGGTTGAAGATGTTCCTGAAGCTGCTCCTTGGTCAAAGTAGGAGGTAATCTTCGAATTACCACCTTATGAAATAAATAAGGAAAACAAAATTAGTACAAATCAATTCTCTGTCCTATCACGCAGTTTCTGAAGATCGGCTTTAAAGTGGTGTTTAAAACTGCTGGAAATGGCAACTGCCTGAAACAAGGAAAATCTCGGGGTCTGCTCCTAACCCGCTGCCCGGCGGGTTTATGAAACATGTTCTACGACTCATTTTTAAACACATCTAGTAGCAAAGTAGTAGGCCAATCTTGGTCTTTTGTGGATGCCATAAAAATCTTCATTAGTAGCATCTCTCACCCACATTCAACACACCTAAAACCAAATCATTGCCCATTCAGCTTAGACTTCAAAACTCCACACGCGCGCGCGCACACACACAAATCCAACCCGATGCTCTCCAAATAGGACGCTGTTCACCTGCCTCTGCAGACCCCTCCACGCCCCCATTAGTACTCCGGTACTACCACAAACTACTGCGCCCCTGGTGTGCCCTTCACTACGTAATAATTCTCCCCATTAGACTTAATTCTTCATTCCTTTCCTTCATTGCCCCTCCCGTTCCCATCGCGACAGCTCTGCCCAAACAGCTCCGTTTGCGGACCTCCCCGAAACCGTCCCCTCAACCCGGCTCGGGAGATGGCGGGGGGTGGGCTGAGGGGTGTCTCCATTTTACGCGAAAGTACTAGACAAGGTGAAGTGATTTTCATTCAGGCGAAGTCATAAGGGGAACTCGGGACAGGAAGAGCGCAGCCCCATTTCCAGCCATCCTCTACCAGCGGCGGACCCGTCCCGCCCTCTCCCGGGCCAACCGCCGGCGGGGCACCTTGCTCAGCGCCTCTTTCTTCTCCTTGTTGCGGTCCTGCTTATCTTCCCCCTTGGCGCAGTCCCCCGCAGCCACACAGTTACTAGCTGAGGCGCCTGGGGGCGTTAACAGGGTCACTCGCTTCTCCTTAGGCCTATGCTCCTTCTCTTCCTTCATGGCCACGGGTACGCTTCTCTCAGCGGCGGCTCAGTCTCAACCCCGCTACGCTGGGCACCTACGACTCCCCGCAGCTCCCGTCGGAGCTCCACCCCCAATAAATGCCCCTAGTGATAAACCCGGCCCCGCGTTCCATTGGGCCCCGAAGATCTCGCGAGACTTCGGGACGCCCGGCTTCTCTCTGTGGGAAGGCTTTAACACTTCCTCTTTATTTGCCGCCTGCCGAATTCCCCGAACCGCCCAATGCCCTCGCGGCCCTTACTCCCTCGGGGCCCACCCCTTCTCGAATTATTAGCATCTCCACCATTTTAAAAAGGCTCTTTCGAGGACTACAAAGCCCGGCATGCAAAGCTGCCGCCCCCTTCTGGTCAAGAGTACTAGAGCCATAGCCATTCCTACGCCTTATTTTATAAATAAATTGCATCCTGACAGTATTTTTCCTCTCCAGATCAAGAAATAGATTCTACGGGATTAATTGGCTTAGTTTTTTTCAAATAAACTCAGTATTATCTAAATTGTGCTTCACTAGGGGAACATTTTTTTTTTTTGGTCTCACCATGTAGTTCAGGGCGGCTTTGAATTCACCATGTAGTTCAGAGTAGCCTTGAACTCACTATGTAGCCCAGGCTGGCCTCGAACTGGCAGAGATCCTCCTGCCTCAGCCTCCCTAGTGCTGGGATTACAGGTGTGTGTCACCACGCCTACGTAGGCAAACACTGTTTTTTTTCCTTTTGTGAGACTGAGATCTCACTATGTTGCCCAAGCTGGCCTCCGACTCACTACCTTCCCGGCTCAGTTTCCCTAGTAGCTGGAATTGCATGCTACGCAGAGCTGTATATTCTATCATTGAATCTAAAGTGTACTTT
Organism: Chinchilla lanigera; assembly: GCF_000276665.1. NCBI lineage: Eukaryota > Metazoa > Chordata > Mammalia > Rodentia > Chinchillidae > Chinchilla > Chinchilla lanigera. Next base: position 175,799 of record NW_004955534.1, on the reverse strand, counting down.
CAGAGACTTTGTAGTTTCTTCTCCACGTATTGGTTATGATTCACAGATATTTAGTAAAGATACATGATACTGATTTAAAGGAGTAATATCACTAAAATGTATGAGATTTCATCACCCTTGTTTTAGTACAAGGATTGTCATTTGACACTGGTATCCTACATGAAAGGAAAAAAAACCAATTTGACTTAGTTGGGATCACCCACCTCCTTTTATTTATTTATTTATTTATTTATTTATTTATTTATTTATTGTTTTTTTGAGACAAGGTCTCACTATGTAATCCAGGCTGGCCTTGACTGAACTACCCCAGGCTGGCCTTAAACTCACAGCAATCCTACAACCTCAGCCTCCCTACTGCTGGGATTGCAGGTGTGCATCACTACACCCAGTATTCTCCCCACTTTATTTATTTTATTTTATTTTATCTTTTTGAGACAGAGTCTCACTATGCAGTTCAGGCCAGCCTTGATCTCATTTTACGGCCCAGGCTGGCCTCAATCTCGCAAAGATCCTCCTGCCTCAGCCTCCCAAGTACTGGGATTACAGGCGTGTACCACCACACCCGACTCACCACTTTAAAGAAAAAGGTCAATTTTACATTATTTATAGATTCCCCAAACTGGGAACAATCAAAAATGCTCATCATAAGTGAATGGATGAGCAAAAGGTGGTACATTCATTGAATGAAATACTATTCATCAGTAAAAATGAACTACTAATACAAGCATCAACATGAGTGAATCTCTGTTTTTTGTTGTTGTTTGTCTTTTTGAGACAGGGTCTCGCTATGCAGTTCAGGCTGGCCTTGAGCTCACTTCGTAGCCCAGGCTGACCTCAAACTCACAATGATTCTCCTGCCTCAGCCTCCCGAGTGCTGGGATTACAGACGTGCACCACCACACCCGGTAACATGAGTGAATCTCAAAATGACTATGTTGAATGAAAAGAATCCACGCACAAAGACAGTATATGCTGTATGGCCCTATTTATATGACATTCCAGAAAAGTAAAGCTGTAGTTGTTAGATCAATGGTTGCTAGAGCACAGGATAGGGAAAAGAGATTGACTGCAAAAGGGCTCTGGGGAGCTGTTTGAAGTGAAGAAAATGTTCTTTATCATGATTGCTGGTTGCATGACTGCACACATTTGTGTAAACTCATAGAATTTTATGCTTAAAAGCGGCACATTTTATTTTATGTGAATTATACTTCAATAAAGTTCAAGCCCACAAAATTTTAAAAATATTCCCCCAAATGAGGCAACATGTGCATTGCATCAAGTCTAAGATACCACTGAATATAACACCACCATTATTTTATATACTAAGAAAAATTGTGCTGAGTGAACTGTGATACACCATCAATCTCAAGATGTATGGTGATTCCACAATCATTAAAATGTGAAAAAAGAGTCTAAGACTCAATGAAACATGCTATTTCTGCATTATGTGCAGTCAAGGAAAAGGGGTGTGGAAACTGGTGAGAAGTACAGGTGATGAACTGGGGAGAGAGATACACAGACACCCATGGAGTGCAGTCCTCAGATTAGGGTGTGACAGGAGCCACAGGCAGAAAGTCTGGCGCAGGGCCAACGTCCCTTTTTCATTGATGCCTAGAATATATTAGGCAGACTCTATCCTTACATGTTCTCACCTCTGCTGCCCAGCCTGTGCCTGATTTCCTAACTCCTGTTGCTGAGAATGCTTCCTGTATTAGGAATCTGCCTTCAGTACCCGGCTGTTCTTAACCTGCTTCTTAGCTGTGCACTTTGATCTTGGTTGTTTTGGAAACCCTGTTTTGCAGTGCTCAATGCCTTCAAACCAGCTATACGGTAAGTGTCAGAGTGTGATGTCCCAGGGCTCAGATCTCTTTTTTTTTAATCTATATTCACTCCTTTGTTAAGCTCATACATTTATTCAGTTTTTTCTCTTTTCACTGATAACTCCAAATTTCTATCTCCAGCCCATTCCTCTCCCCTGACTTTCTGGATTCACATCCAGCGCCCCCTTTGCCCTTCACAATCTCTGAATGTCCCCCAAATGGAGCACTTGATCTCCTTCCCCACCAACTGTATTAGTTTCCTATTGTTGTGACATCACTGTGATGACTAGGAAGCAGTATGGCCTGGCAGTGCTGGGACAGAAGACTGGAACAAGAAAACAGCCCCTGGGAGCATAGCAGTATTAACCTTCGCAGCATGGCGCATTTCAACTGACCCTGGTAAACCCACACAAGCAGATGTTTCTATGAAATGAGAAATTGCTACCAAAGAAAACCCTAAATAAGTCCTCTTGCTTCACTTATTCCTCGTTCACTTATTTTTTGGAGGGGCGGGGGTCACGCCCTCATGATATAGCTAGGACTGGCCTTGAACTTGCTGTCCTCCTACCTCAGCTTTCAAAGTGCTGGCATTACAGGCATGCACCACCACACTTGGCTGATTCTTAGTTAGTTTAAAAATCACTAATGTTTGGGGTCATACAGCCAAACAACACATTACCAGTTTCCCACTAGCTTTGCTATAGATGATGCTTCTGACATGTGGGTTGTGACAGCAGCTGCCTAGGTTACTTCCTGGGCACATGAAGGCTGCATTTGCTGAAAACAAACCCTTCACTTGAGCCTCCAGAATTCTCATGGATGACTAAAATGGGATAACAAGCTTGACATCTCTTTTCATATTGTGTCTGTCCCCATTGCTTTCTTAACCCCTGGATCAGACTCTACTCAGCTCTACACAAAGACAGGTTGATATTTAAATTTTTGGGGGTCTAAGACCTATAACACAAGACTAACGACCTATCACCCACTGGGGCTGGTGTATGTTTTCATTTTCTTTCTCTCTCCCCTCTTTTCTGCCCCCAACTTTGTGCTTCTTCAGAAGTCACTAAAGCCCAAGCAGCTGAAGTCCTTTGCTGCTGTCACAGGGCCCAGATCCAGGGCCAGGATAATAGTGCAAGATGCACGGAAACTCAACAACCTCCAGGGTGAGTTGGCCATGACCACCTGCTGGTCCAAGTCCATCGCAAGGGGAGACATCTTTTAGAACTGCGCCCCTGGCTACTGGGAATTGCCTGACTTCCCTTCTGCTGTGACAGCAAATTAATAAAAACCCCTGCTGTCTTTATTCTGGAAGCAGCAGCTTGCTCACTTCTTCCACCAATTTCTTGTTCCCTTCAGCCAAAGCCTCGCCCTCATCCCCACTCTAATAAAGCTTTGCCTGCGTGGGAGTGGGAACTTGTAATATCGGTGCAGTCTACTCTCCGCTGTCTCTGATCAAGCGATCTTGTTGTCCAGTAGCATTACCACAAATTCAGTGGGTTTAAATAACATGAATTTAGGTTAAAAGACCAACATGAGTCTCACTGGACTAAAATCAAGGTGTGGGCAGGGATGGGTTCATTCCTGGAGGATTTAGGGGAGAATCCACTTCCTAGTCTTTCTTAGAGTCTTGTGGTTGCTGGTGCTCTGTGCCTCACCTTCCCTCATGGATCTTCAAAGCCAGCAGCGCGGAGTCTCTCTCTGACCCTGCTTCTGTCGCTTTTACCTGCTTTGCATCTCCCTGCACTTCTAAGGACCTCTGTGATTGCCTTGAGCCTCCCTGTATAATCCAGGAGAATCTTCCTAAAGCTGGCTGATTAGCAAATTTTTGCTACATAACCTAACCTAGCCACAGGTTCTGGAGATTAGGATATGGGCAAAATTGGTGGGGCCATTATGCTGCCTACCACACACTGTCACTTTCTTTAAAAAAAAGTTTTATTCATAATCCTCCTGTCTCAGCCTCTTGAGCAGCTGGGATTATGGCAGGCATCACTCTGCTGGGGATAAGCTTCCTTTTTAGTATTTTAAACATTTTTTTTTTGTCTTTTTGAGACAGGGTCTTGCTCTGAAGTTCAGGTTGTTCTTGAGATTACTTCGCAGCCCAGACTGGTCTCGAATTCACCAAGATCCTCCTACCTCAGCCTCCTAAGGGCTGGCATTACTGGCATGCACCACCACTCCTGGCTCTTAAACTTTTTGATTCAAGTATAACACATGTACAGATGAGATCATGGATGGCAAACAAACAGCTTGCTAAATTTTCACAAAGTAAACACACTCCTGTAACCAGGACGGAGATCAAGAAACAAAACATTCCCAAGGAGGGCAGAGGATGCGGCTCAGAGGCAGCGCAGGAGCGTGTGAGGGCCAGGATCCTTCCCACACCGCCACTGCCAGAGCCTCCAGGGCTCCCGCTCCCTGCGCACCCCTCCTAGTTCTTCCCCCAGCAAGAACACTCACACCCTGACCTCTCACAGCATCCCTTAGTTTTGTCTGTTTAAAGCTGCGTGGAAATGCAGTCGTGTGGTATGTAAACTTTGCATTCCTCTGGCGACTAATGAAGATGAACATCCTTTCCTACACCCATCTTGCACCTTACGGCTTTTTAGTCTCTTGGTTATTGCACAATGTTATATCATTCATTCCAAAACTAGAGAAAAAAGAACAGGCAGGGACAGTGTTGTGGCTTCTTTTCACCAAGTAAGGGAAAGAGCCAAGTGTCTGCATCTGTGTGTGTGTGTGTGTGTGTGTGTGTGTGTGTGTGTCTGTGTTTCAGAGTGAGGGGGAGGGGAATGTTTCTTTTGTCCAAATTTCATCTCACTCTCACCCTTAGTACATAGGGTTTGTTTTTCTTTTTTTGCAGTACTGGGTATTCAACACAGGGCCTTCACACCGAACTACATCCTCAGCCTTTTATTTTTTATTCTGAGGCGTGGTCTCACTAAGTCTCTAAATTTTCCAGGCTGGGCTTGAACTAGCCATCCTCCAGCCTCAGCCTCCCAGTGTGCTGGGATTACAAGTATGTACCACCGTGCCCAGCTGTCAAAATGTTCTTCCCATCACTGATTTCACCGTTTCACCCTATGCTATACTTCAAGGTCCTTCTGTCTCACTTCTTCTCACTTTAAAACTTTTTTTCCCAGAACAAGTTATCTAAATAAATTTATTGTCCCTTTCATATTAACTTTTCACGAGTAAAACTTCTTATGGGAAGCATGTGGGACTCCCTGGTATTTAGCATCATTTAGCTTATTGGGAACTACAAAACTCAAATCCAATTTCAAGAAAAATTGATTTTAAAAAAATTGATTTTTTTTGTCTTTTTGAGAAAGGGTCTTCCTATGCAGCTCAGGCTGGCCTTGAGCTCACTTTATAGCCCAGGCTGGTCTCAAACTCACAATGATCCTCCTGCCTCAGCCTCCTGAGGGCTGGGATTACAGGCTTGTACCATCACGCCTGGTAAAAAATTGATATTCACTTAGATATTGTGTTCATTGTTGCCTTTAATTAATTTTTGACACATATCAGCTCTAAAATCACCCAAATTCTAAACAGAAAATTGGTAAAGGAATTGGGTAATGTGTATAGTACAAATTTTTTTTTCAAATTGGGTGTGGTGGGCCACGCCTGTAATCCCAGCACTCAGGAGGCCAAGGCAAAAGGATCACTATGAGTTTGAGGCCAGCCTGAGCTACATAGTGAGATCTTGTCTCAAAAAAAATTTTTTTCACATGAACTCCTTCTAATGCTATCTGTAGAAACGTAATATGTTATTTTATGGATTAGGCAACTTAAAGTTATGTTTGAGAACTTTGGACTCCAATGTAAAAAGAGATTTATATAGTATGATCATTTGACATGCCCTTCCATTGATTAAAGATTATACTAAAAGCTTTAAGCAGATATTCCCCATGCCCACTGATGATGTAAAAGAGAAGGGAATGGAAGATATGACAAAGAAATTTAATTACACAGGAACAAAGGTGAATTTCTCAGTTAAAATAATTTTTTAGTATACAGCCAGGTGTGGTAGCACAGGCTTGTAATCCCAGCATTTAGGAGACTGAGTCAGGAAGATAGCTGTGAGTTTGAGGCTAGCTACAGGGTGAGTTTAAGGCCAATTAGATTGCTAGTAAGAATACCACAATTGTGTAAATTTGTAAGTAAATACAATAATTTTTTTTGAGACAGAGTCTCACTTTGCAGTTCAGGCTGACTTTGAATGCACTATGTAGCCCAGGCTGGCCTTGAACTCACTGCACTCTTTCTGCCTCAACCTTCCAAGTACTTGGATTACAGGCATGCATCACTACCCTCACCCCTCTTTTTTTTTAAACAATCATTTATGTGATTTTATTTCTGCCTTTACTTTTGCTTGATGCTATCACGGACATGTGGACCTCCTTGTTCATTATATATATATATATGGCATTTTGCTTCTCCTGGAGTTAATTGCTTTGATTACTTTATGCTATAGTTTAGATTTGTGTGTTTGTGTTGTGGGGAGCTTACTGGGAATTGAACCCAGGCCCTTTTCATTGAGCTCCTTCCTCAGCTATTTTTTTTGAGACAATGTCTTGCTAAGTCACTATGTGGCCCAGAATATGCTCAAACTTGTGATCTGACTGCATCAGCCTCCTGGTATTCCAGGCATGTGCCATGCCCAGCTTTATAGTTTGGGTATTTAATGTCCTGCCAAAGCCCATGTGTTCCAAGGTTTCCACTCTGGTACTATGAGAGATGGTGGAAACTTTAGGAGGTGGAGCCTCATGCAAGGAAGTTGGGTCGTTGGTGAGGTATGCTCTTGAAGGGGATATGGAGACCCTGGCCCTTTTATGTTTGTCTTTTTTATTTCCAGAAGCCAACATTACTCCAGCTTGGCTCCATCATTTGCTCCCAGTAATGCTATGCTACCTCTCCACAGGCCCAGAAACAATGGACCCAAGGACCATGAACTGAAACTTCTGAAACCGTGAGCCGAAATTGATATAGGGGAAAGAAACTCCCAACCTGCTAGGTGTCCGGTACAAGTTCGTATTCTCTAAAATCAAAGAATGAATTTTAGGAACAATGGAGACTAAGAGCATAATATATTTATTGGGGGAAAGAAAGCTTCTGTCCAAGAAAGAGAAAGAAGGGGTCCCAAGTGGACTGCCAAGAACCCTGCCTTTCCTAGGAATTTTTATAGAGAAAATTCATGAAGTAAGGCAGGTCCAAGGTGGGAAAAATAGGAAATCTCAAGGTGGACATGAGGTGGGACAAAACTATGGTCAACCAATAAGATTACAAGTACAATTTTTCAGGTAAAATTGATTAAATCAAGATCAAATGGGGAAGCAAGTCATGTAGCAAGTGGGCATGAATACAGAACAGGGGCTTTTCCTGTAGGAGGTTGGGTTAGTGGCTCTTTCTGGCTTTCTAAAGGTGATGGATACCTATTTAGAGTATCAATTCCTGATATCCATCCCTAGGGAGGTGTGTGGGTGCATTTGTTTTATCTTTTGTCTTGAGGTCTGGCCCACAGCAGAGGTGCCTGTCTCTCCCACAGTTGTAAGGTATCTCTTCTTCTGCACTGGCTCCTTTGAGGGCTTAGTCCTACCTGACTGCCTATAATGTTTTATCTAACTTAGTTTCCTATAACATTCCCCTCCTCTGAAGAAGTACCCTGAACTACCATGAGGGAATAATGCACGATGACCCATCTGGCTTATTCAGGCTAATGGGGGTCCTAGCTGTTGATTGGTAGTCAGAGATATTCTCCAGAGGGTCTAACTAAAGGTCCTCGGTAGACACCAGGCATTTGCATCTTGCATAGGTGTATAGCTTTAAGTCTGGAAGAGACAAAGCCAAAGGAACAATTAAGTATGCACGGGCCAATAGGATCAACAGGATAATTAGAATACAGTAACAAAGATTTCCCCCAAGAGGTGTGAGTCATGGCTTCCCATAAAGAGGATAAGTATAAAGTCTAGAGAATTTCTGAGTCTGACAAGTCATTGATTTGTCATTTACTATCTTGGACAACTATTAAGATATTAGCAGAAGGATCAGGAATGTATACACAACATTTAGTTTTTACAGTTACACAAGTACCTCCTGTGCTGCTGTTAGAATGTTTAGTGACATCTGATTTTGGAGAATGGCTTGTCTCATTAATTTTAGTTTTTTTATTTAGGAGAGAGAGAGACCAGCTGTGATGTCATTTAAGGCCCACTGAGTCTAGTTAGTTAAGGCCTCGATATGTGTCACATAACCCTCTCTCTGGACAAGATATGGTGGATCCCAGTAAGGAATCTGAAAAGGAATCTAGCGTAGTTGTTATTGGTTTTGTCAGTATGATTACTTGGGGTGTGACATCCTCTAGGCAAGAACAAATTTTTGGAGAAATTAGAGCATGTACAAGCAAAGCATGAGCATTAGAACTGACAGGTAAGTTTAGAAACTGTTTTTAAGGGATTGCAATTGTTACCCACTGGTTCTTAGATTCCTTTACTGATGGAGTATGACATTTTGTCAAAAGCCCCTCCAGCTTTAGTTATTATCTCTAATTTTTTTTTGTCTTTTTGAGACAAGGTCTCGCTATGCAGTTCAGACTGGCCTTGAACTGACTTTGTAGCCCAGGCTGGTCTCAAACTCACAAGATTCTCCTGCCTCAGCCTCCCGAGTGCTGGGAATACAGGTGTGCGCCACCAAGCTGGGCTCTAAATTTTTGACGACTTATGAAAACTAGATTAACCCATTATTTTGACCAATGAAATACTCTTAAATTTTTGTACATGAACAATAATATGCATTGTATTTGTAAAAACCAGTCTCAGCATTGTTTTGAGTAGTTGGTAACCTGGATATATATGTTACAGTATTTATTCAGGATAAAAATCTCTCCAGGATGAGAGCTGGGCTTTTAGGCATAACTAAAAGGAATGGGTAGGGGCTGGGGATTCAGCTCAGCGGCAAAAAGCGCCTGCCTGGCAAGCGCAGGGTCGTGAGTTCGGTTCCCGGTACCGGAGAAAAACAAAAAAAAATAAAAATAAAAGGAATGGGTGAAGCGAAAGTTATACCAGTTACAGCTTAAGTGAGATATTTTTTCAGTGACTGCTTTTGTTGAGGTATGATGACTGGAAGGAAGGCCAGGGTTGGAGAAGAACAAAGAAACCTGTGCCAATGTCAAGCAATAGGCTGGTGGTTTTTCTCTATAGTCATGCTTATGCAGGGCTTCTCCATAGAGATGACAGGTAGAGATGACAGTCAGCCAGAGAGAGGAGGAAGAGTGCACCAGGGCCCTTCAGTCTTGCTGGACCACCTGGGAAGACAAATCTGAGCTCTGTGGCCTCTGCCTCAGAGTGAAGTCTGGCTTCCAGTGGTCACCTTTGCAGTCAGGGCATAGCTTGGGGGCCTCTTGAGGCAGTCCCTCTTTTTTTTTTTTTTTTTTTTTGGTTTTTCTCCGGTACCGGGAACCGAACTCACGACCTTGCGCTTGCGAGGCAGTCCCTCTTAAAGTGGCCTGACTTTCCACAGTAGCAGCAGTTTAGCCTAGTCATTGAGCTCTTTTTGAAGCCCTGAGAATCAGACTTAGGCTCTGGTATTTTTTAAGGCTGCAACAAAGGCAGCTACTTTTTGGTCTTTTTGTTTCCTCTCCTTGGTTTTCTCCCACTCTTGATATCAGAACACTAAGGAGGCAGTTTTTACTAAAGTATCAAGTGAGCTATCTGGAGCAAAATCTATCTTTTGTAGCTTTTTTCTAATATCTGGGGCTGACTAGATAGTAGACATGTCTTTAAGCAAAATCTGTCCTTCTATTGAATCAGGAGCTATGGACATACATCCTACTAGTGCCTCTAGTAAATAATCCAAGAAGGCAGAGGTATTTTCATCTTTTTCCTAATAAATAGCTGACAATTTATTTATTTATTTATTTATTTATTTTTGGGTTTTTTCCGGTACCGGGAATCAAACTCACGACCTTGCACTTGCCAGGCAGGAACTGTGCCGCTGAGCTAAATCTCCAGCCCCATAGCTGACAATTTAAAATAACTAGAAGGCTGGGTTTTTGTCCTTCTTAGACCTTCAAGAATGCACACTTGAGCCAGGCATGATGGTGTACACCTGTAATCCCAGCACTCAGGAGGTTGAGACAGGAGGATCATTGTGAGTTCAAGGCCAGCCTGGGTTACAAAATGAGTTCAAAACCAGCCTGAACTGCATAGTGAGAATATACACTTGAAAAAAATACACACTTGAAAATGTCTCCTGCTGCAATCTCCTGTCTAGCTGTTAGTCCAGCAGGGGTCTTGGTTAGCAACTGCTTGGGCTCCAGTAGGAACTGGTAGTTCCCCTGCCTGTCTGTCTTCTGGCTGTTTAAAATTAACAATATGATATTCATCTTGAAATGTAGTAGCACCTTGTAATGCTACTTGTTTCTCAGTAGAAGTCTATGGTTGATTTAAGAGTAACATTATATCTTTCCATCCTAGCTTATAGGTCTGAGTAAGGCCTTTAAGACATCAGTGTACTTATCAGGATCATCTGAAAATTTTCCTACTTCTAGCTTGATCTGCTTTAAGTCATTGAGGGAAAGAGACAGATGAACATGGGTAGTCTCATATGGATTATAATTATACTTTGAACATAAATAAGAATTATTTCTTAATGTAAAGAAGGTTTGAACATAAGGCAATTCTGACCATTTTACCTCTTTTTTACAGTATGATTCTAGTTGTAAAAGAAAATCATAATTATTACTTCCTTTTGCATTCCATTTGGCTCTAGAGGGTAGGCAGGCCCCATGCATGTGCAGAAAAATATCAAACAGCTCTTTTTTTAAACTCATAAGGGTCAAACATCTTCCAGTGTTTAAGAATGTAGTTTTTTTTTTTTTTTTTTTTACCAGGAGTCGAACTCATGACTTCAGGCTTGCTGGGCAAGCGCTTATGCCGCTGAGCTACATCCCTGGCCCTAAGAATGTATTCTAAAAGAGTAGGAGACTTTGACTTTGAGCACTCCATATCTGAAATACAAAAAAAAAAAATAATAATAATTTGGGCATCCCCTCTTTATTCCTATTTGATATTTGTACCCTCAAGGCATTCCTTGAGTAGACTCCACTCCAGGGCAGGTAGATGCCATCTGGAGAGAGCAGAAGACAAAATTCAACCAGCCTATTCACCCTGGAACTTGTGCACGATTTTATCCTCCCAGGGAGCTTGTGAACTTACTCCTGTAGGACATTTATAAGCACAAATTACAATTGGTCTTGTTACAGGAATGTTTAAAGAAGGTAGCCTAACTTTGTAGTACACTGCTGCTTTTTGTTCTTTGGAAGAGGGCAGATATAAAAAAGGTGAGTTGGAAGTAGTTATAGCACTTCTCAGGCTGGGTTGTGAAGGAGATCACCTCTTGAGATAGATAAAATCGGCAATTGACTTGAGGAATTCCGCCTTGGGCCCTAGGGCAAGGAATTCTCCAAGACACTTGTGTTATCTGTCTAATCACCTAGGCAATCTTTCCAAGCAGCCGGGCAAGGCTATGCTTTATTTACATTTTTGAAGCTCACAGGTTAAACTTATATTTATCATCTAGCAATCACATTTTACATGTTGGTAAAGGCACATTAGTCTTGTATGCATACATGAAATAAAAGGCTTAGGGGCTGGGGATTTAGCTCAGTGGCAAAGCACCTGCGTGGCAAGCGCAAGGTCGTGAGTACGGTTCCCGGTACCGGAGAAAAACCAAAACTGAAAAAAAAAAAAGAAATAAAACGCTGACTAAAATCTCTTTCTTACTCTTAGTTAGCCTATGTAAAGCACAAATGTAAATCATTCCCCTGCTAGCTGCTGTGGCATGCAAACGGTTGTTGCAAACTGCCTCAGCTCAATTTCTGAAGTGAGGGGTAGTCTAAGTGGTTCTAAGATCCACTGAAAAGCCTAGGGAGCATTTCTAGTTTACTAGCAGAGAGAGATAAGTATGATGGATAGACAAGTAGGGATTTTTCTGTGGTCAGGAGCCAGTTTCCACGAGGAACCTCTGGGTATCCAGCAGAGAATAGCCCTGGCCAGGACCCCTCAGTTTTTCTCAGCTTCTATTGGCCCACACAGCCAGAGATCAGTCTCCAGACAGGAATCCAGCTGTCTGTCTGGTCAACATTCCATTGACCATTGGCTTCAAAGGGGATTCACCAAAGAGATGCTGGGGAAATCTGTCCTCTGCTTTAAGAGTGGCAGCTGCTCTAACAGCATTTAACTAGCTGGCAGAGTGAGTTTGTTATTTGTGTACAGGAAGGCTACTGATTTTTTTGTTTGTTTTTTGAGACAAGGTCTTGATGTATAGCTCAGCTGCCCCTGAACTAACTATGTAGCTCAGGCTGGCCTCAAATTCACAGTGATCCTCCTGCCTCAGCCTCTCGAGTGCTGGGATTACAGGGGTGCACCACCACACCCGGCCAGGCTACTGATTTTTGAGTGTTGACTTGGGACCCATGTCTCTCACCACACACTAAACTAAAATAAAAATGGATCAAAGATCTAAATATTAAAACAGAAACATTAAATCTACTGGAAGATAGAATAGGTAGAACTCTGGATGACATAGGTGTAGGCAAAGACTTTATGAACAAAACCTTGATCTCACAGTAACTATCACAAAGAATCAACAACTGGGATCTCATCTTACAAAAAAGCTTTGTGCAGCAAAAGAAATCACCAACAGAGTGAAAATACAACCCACAGAGTGGAAAAAATTTATGCCAACTCTTCTTCAGACAAATGACTAATATTTAGAACATATAAACAACTGAAAAAATCAGACCCACCAAATTCAAAGGCCCAATCCAAAAACGGGCATCTGAGATGATTATACACTTCTCAGAAGTTACAAATGGCAAATAAATACATGAAAAAATGTTCAACATCACTGGTCATTCAAGAGAAGCAAATTAAAACAGCACTGAAATTCCATCTCACCCTGGACAGAAGGACTATTATCAAGAAATCAACCAATAACAAATGCTGGAGGGGCTGTGGGGAAAAAGAATCCTTCTCCACTGTTGGTAGAAGTGTAGACTGGTGCCACCACTGTGGAAATCAGTGTGGAGATTCCTCAAGAAACTAGTATATGAGGTGCTATTTGACTCAGCTATTCTCATTGTGGTATCTTACCAGAAGAATTAAAAGCACCACAGTGATATATGTGCACCCATGTTTATAGCAGCACAGTTTGTAATAGCTAGATCTTGGAAACAATCCAAGTTCTAGATCTTGGAAACAATCCAAATTCTAGATCTTGGAATCAACCAGGAATTGGATAAAAAACATCTTGGAAATAACCCAAGATCTAGATCTTGGAATCAAGCAAGGTCTGGGTAAAAAAGATGTTTTGTTTTTTTTTAAATAATGGAGTATTACTCAGCCATAAAGATAAAATTGAGACATTTATAGCTAAATGGATGGACCTTGAGTCCATAATCATAAGTGAAATAAATTGGATACACATGTGCAAATATCACTTTTCTTCTCTGGTGTGATAAACTGAAAATGTAAAAACATAAATGTACAATAGATATTGTGAAATGGGAAGAAACTGTTCAAAAGGAAAAGGGAACTAGGGAGGGGAGAGGGGGAAAGGAAGGAATGGAAAGGAAAAAAATGAGAAAAGAAGGAAAAAATGGTAACAATACTTTGTAAATAAGGAAGGGAAAAGGAATTGAAGGGAGGGGAAGGGAATGGGAGAAAAGAGGAATCAAGATATATCATGTACAGATACAAATTCCCTATGATGAATGTAGCTATTATGTATACCCATGTTGTACCAATAAACTTAAAAAAAGGATAAAAAATTTAAAAAAATAGCTGAAAAGAAAAGCTTGATCAAAGCAAGATAGTGACATCATAAAATCAGGATAGTGATGAGCAGGGGCACAGTCCCCAGGGTGTGACCTGAAAGGGTCCATGCTGTCCTCCTGAGTGCCACTGGTGTTGCAGTTGGTGGCCATGTAGATGCTCCTGTCTGACTAGCTGCCACACCACAGAGCGGTGCTCTCTGTACTTTTCTATAGCTGCATCTTTCCATTTCGCTAAGTGGACCACTTGCCACCTGGGTGTCCCAGGCAAAAATCTTAGAGTTGCCTTGACTCTCCTATTTATCCCACACTCTGTATCCAGCCCACCAGCAGATCCTGTCAGATCCTTTGTGTGTGTGTGTGTGTGTGTGTGTGTGTGTATGTGTTTTCTGGTACTGGAGACTGAACCCAGGGTTTTCACACTGAGTTACAACTCTGGCCTTTTAAATTTTTTTTATTTTGAGACAGGGTCTCATTAAATCACTAACTTATCCAGGTTGGGGTCAAATTTGCAATCTTCCTGCCTCAGCCTCCTAGAGTGCTGGGGTTATAGGTGTGTGCCACCATGCCTGGCTCCCTTGTAAATTTTACCTACAAAATATATTCAGGGCTAGGGTGTGTAGCTTAGTGTTAGAACACTTTCCTAGACTCCATGAGGCCCTGGGTTCAATATCCCCACCACTTAAAAAAAGAAAGAAAGAAAGAAAAGAAAAGAAAGAAATGAAAATGAAGCCAGGTGTGGTGGCGCACACCTGTAATCCCAGCACTCTGGGAGGCAGAGGCAGAACTTAGTGAGAACTTGTCTCAAAATTTAAAAAAAAAACTAATAAAATGGGTTGTGAATATAGTCCATTGTGAAGCCCTTTGGTTCAATTCCTAACATCATACACAAAAAGAAAGTATAGGATACTTTGTGTTATTTTTGAGACAAGATCTCATTAGGTATCCCAGGCTGTCCTTGAACTCACAGCAATCATCTTGTCTCAGCCTCCTGAGTGCTGGAATTATAGGTGTGAGCCACCATGCCTGGCCCCTCACTTGTTTTGAGCCACTGTCATCTTATGCCTGAAGGACAGCAATAGCTTTCTTTCTTTCTTTCTTTCTTTCTTTCTTTCTTTCTTTCTTTCTTTCTTTCTTTCTTTTTCGTCTTTTTGAGACAGGGTCTCTCTATACAGTTCAGGCTGGCCTTGAGCTCACTTTGTAGCCCAGGCTGGTCTTTAACTCGCAAGGATCCTCCTGCCCCAGCCTCCCTAGTGCTGGAATTACAGGCTTGTGCTATCACACCCAGCTAGCAATAGCTTTCTAATTGAGCTCTCTATAGGAACTTGTGGGTTTTTTGTTTTTGTTTTCAAAAAATATTTCTTAATGAGACATATTCACACACAAAACACACATAAATATATATCCCAATGGATTTGGATAGATGTAGACACTCATGTAACGAACACCTCAATTAAGACAAATCCTTTCCAACCCCCCAAAAAGTTTTAGAAGCATCCTTTTTTTGTTTTTCAAGTACATGCTCTTTACTTCAGAGTTGTTTTTTTTTTGTGTGTGTGTGTGAGACTCAGGGTCTTTGCACTGAGCTACACTCAGCCTTTATTTTTATTTTTAAAATTTTTTTGTGTTTTTGAGACAGGATTTCACAATGCAGTTCAGGCTGGCCTTGAGCTCACTTTGTCGCCCAGGCGGGTCTCGAACTCACAACGATCCTCCTGCCTCAACCTCTCGAGTGCTGGGATTACAGGCATGCACCACCAGGCCCAGCTTTTTTAATTTGTATTTTGAGACAGAATCTTGCTACACTGCTAAGTTGCCCAGTCTAGGCTGGAATTTGTGATTCTCTTGCCTCAGCTTCCCAGAGTGCTAGGATTACAGGTGTGTGCCACCAACCTATTTATTTTATTTATTTATTTATTTATTTGGTATTTTTGAGAGAGGGTCATGCTATGCAATTCAGGCTGGCCTTGAGCTCACTTTGTAGCCCAGACTGGCGTCAAACTCGCAGCAATCCTTCTGCCTCAGCCTCCTGAGTGCTGGGATTACAGGCACGCACCACCATACCTGGCTCACCAACCCATTTAGAAAGATCCTCTTGGAAAGCCAGTGTGGGATTACGTCATTCCTTTGCTCAAAACCTCCCCGTGGGTCTCTCCCTCTCTGAGAATAAAAGCCCAGGTCCTTACAGTGACCTCTAAGGCTGTACATAGTTTGCCCCCTTCCTCCATTGGTACTCTCACCTCATCTTAGAGTTCTTTCCTCTTGTTGACTCCACTCCACTGACACTCTTTTTTTTTTTTTTTTTTTTTTGTACCAAGAATTGAACTTAGGACCTTGCGCTTGCCAGACAGGTGCTTGTGCTGCTGAGTTATATCCCCGGCCTCCACTTACATTCTTCACTGCTCTTCCCAGCATGTGCCAGGCACACTCCTGCATCAGGGTTGCACTTGGTGCTCTTCTTGGAATGCACGTCTCCTAGCTGGCTGCTTCATTTAGGTCTGTGCTCAAATGTCACTGCCTCTGAAGAGGCCTTCCCTGACCACACTGTATCACATTCCTCTGCATCTTTCTGCTCGTTCCCTGTCACCTTCACTATTGCTTTTTATACGTGTGTGCATGTGTGTGTGTGTGTGTGTGTGTGTGTGTGTGTATAAATCTACCTGTTACTGCCTTTTGGGTGAGTTTATGATAGCAGGAACATGTGTGCTTTTGCCATGGTTATATCTCTTGTGCTTAGATTAATGCCTTTCCTGTCGTGGGTGCTCACGACCTGCGTACTAAATGGAAGTGCACAGCCACCAGCCTCTCCCCTGGACCACAGCAGCACCCTCCAAGCTGAATTCCTGGCCTCCTGTCTGCTTCTCTTCAGGGCATTCACCACACGGTGAGATTATCTGTTAAGAGTTTAGATCAGATCATCTCACTTTCTTTCTTAAAATCTTTTGAGGGCTGGGCGTGGTGGCACACATCCGAGCACCTTTGAGGCTGAGGCAGGAGGAGTGCCACGAGTTTGAGGCCAGCCTGAGCTAAAGAGCGAGACCCTGTCTCAGAACAAAACAAAACAAAACAAAACACTTTGATGGTGTCCTTTTACCCTTTAGATAAAGTCCCCAAAGCTGGACTGCTTTGAGTTCTTAGCTGAAGCCAGTCTCTTAGATCGGGTCCTTAGTAGATACTTGTCCTTCCACCTAGAATACTTTCCCCCATATTTTTTCCCTTTCAGGTGTCAGTTCGAGGATCCTTTCCTCCGACAAGGTTAGTTCTTTCATAGTCCAGCTGGTTTAATCTTTGTTGGCTGCTTAGGATGCTTGATCCCTTATATTTTAGGGGATTACCTTATATTTAGCTTTTTTTTTTTTTTTTTTTTTCTTTTTTTGGTCTTTTGGAGACAGGGTTTCACTATGCAGTTCAAGTTGGCCTTAAACTCACTTGGTAGCTCAGGCCAGCCTCGAACTCACAGCAATCCTTCTGCCTCAGTCTCAAAGGTGCTCAGACTATAGGCATGTTTCACCACAAGCAGCATAGTATTTTTCATTTGTAAGACAACTATTTCATTTCCACTTAGGAAATGAAGTTGCACCATTTAATTAAAGATGATACAAATATTTCTAAGTTTTTAAAGAATGTAATTACAGTTTATAAACATGAAAAATACTTTTGAGCACACCACTGAGTAACGTGCTCTTGTGGAGTAATGGTCTCTTAAGAGTCTGCTGAATTCTCTGTATCCCAACAATAATGCTCACCTGCAGGTATTTTGTGCAGTCTTTCAAGATTCACAGGCTTGTATTCAAAAACATGTGCAACAGGAAACAAATGTCACCTTTCCCTACTTTTTTCTCCCAGCTCTTTAAGAGAAATTTGATTTCTGTTATTTGAGGATTTTTCTACCCTTTCTCAGCTAGTCGTCAGCAGCAATTCCTTCTCTCTCATCTTTTGTATTCTTTCCTACATCTTTTCTTTCAGCTTTTACAGTAGATGAGGAGTCAAAGTATATCTTTTCCCAGAAAGCTTTATTCTACCTTTGAATAAATTTTAAAGTATACTCGGGGATAGTTCAAAAAGGAGCATTTTTTTGTGTTTTTTTTGCTACTCATTGGCATATTTCCGACCTTTTTCCTCTTTTGCCTTGCATAGCAGTTTACTCTCCTGCTTCTTTATCCACCTCTGCAGTGTCCACTTCGCTGTTTCCTATTCCGCTGTTTCCTCTTCACTGTAAAGTTCTTATTTGATGCTTAAATCCGAGCACCTCATTTGCCCCCATACTTTATATTCTTTTATAGAATGTATCATATTCTATCAGGTGAGCTTGTCTCTGAACTCCAAGGCTGCGATTGGGTTAATCCTCAGTGATCAACCCAGTGCATTCTCTTCTTGAACTCTTTGCACTTGTCGTTGTTTAAAGTCCAGCTCTCTGAGGCCAGGGGCTGTGTCTACCCGATTCTCTGCTGATATCCCCTGTGCCAATCACAGTGTTTGAGACTAGCTGCTCAAAGAGTAACTTTAAATATTGACAAATGTGAATAAAAACACTTTAACCCAATTTATTCTTGTATCTGTTTCCTGCTATCAGCTCCATGCATTTTATTTTTACTTTTGGTAGCCTTGGGTATAGAACCCAGAACCTCAAGCATGCTAGGAAAGCACACTACCATTTAGCTACACCCCCAGGCTCCAAAATCTCCTTCTCCTCCTCCTGCTCTTCCTCCTCCTTCTCCTCTGCAGCCTCCTCCCTCTCCCCCTCCCTCGCCTCCTCCTCCACCTCCTTCTTCTTCTTTTTCAGTTTTTTCAGACAGGCACTCACCGTGTAGTGCAGGCAGGCTTCAAACTCATGGCAATCCTCAGCCTCAGCCTCCTGAGGGCTGGGATTACAGATGTGCACCACCATGCCTGGTCTTAAATTCTTATCAATAAAAATTTACTAATTGCTTAGCCTAACTGTCCTCCCTATCTCATCTTCCTCATCCTCTATCTCCCCCAAAACTCATCCTATAACTGCATCCTCAGTAACATGAGAAAAAAACAAGAGTGACTGTGTTCCCTTGTTCAGACCTCTGCCATGTCTCCACTTCCTACGGAAGCTCAACTTGGATTTGAAGCTTTGGTTCCAATCTCTTTTTTTTGAGACAGGGTCCAGACTTGCCTTGACCAACGCCACTCCCGTTTAATTAGTATATGTTTGCAATACATAATAAATACATTCATTGTGGGGAACTGGTACATGTACATATCATACCAATCTCCCTTCTTAAACCTCTCCAGCCTACTTTATTAAATGTTTACTATATATCAAGCACTAGTTTAGTCACTGAGCCGGGCAAGGTGGAGCATGCCTGTAACCCCAGCACTCAGCAGGCTGAGGCAGGAGGATCATTGGGAGTTCGAGACCAGCCTGGGCTACAAAGTGAGCTCAAGGCCAGCCTGAACTGCTTAGAGAGACCCTGTCTCAAAAAGACAAAATAAAATAAAATAAATAAAGTGGGGAGAATGCCGGGTGTGCTGGCGCACACCTGTAATCAGCCTGCACTCGGGAGGCTGAGGCAGGAGGACTGTTTCGAGTTCGAGACCAGCCTGGGCTACAAAATGAGCTCAAGGCCAGCCTGAACTGCACAGGGAGACCTTGTCTCAAAAAAGACTAATAATAATAATAATAATAATAATAATAATAATAATAATAGGGCCGGGGATATAGCTCAGCGGGACAAGTGCCTGCCTGGTAAGCTCAAGGTCCTGAATTCAATTCCTGGAACCAAAAAAAATAATAATAATAATAATGAGAGATCTTGGGGATGAGATTCAAATCTAAACTAGTTTAGTCACTGAATCCACAAAGCAGTTGGGAAGACAGGTACACTGACTAACAAGGTATATCTATTATAGGGTCTGTGACAACACCGATAATTTTAGGACAATTGAGTATAAAATACTAGGTTTTTGGCCAGGTTTGGAAGCCCGTATCTGTAATCCCAGTACTCTGGGAGCACTGCAAGTGCAAGCCCAGCCTGGGCAATTTAGCAACTTAGCGAGACCCTGTCTCAATATAAAAAAACAGAGAAAAGGCTTGGGATGTGTCTCAGGGCAAAGGCCCAGGGTTCAATCCGTAGTACCAAAAGAAAAACAAAACCCAAAATCTACTAGGTTTTTGCCCTTTGCCAGTTCACAAATTTTATTAAAAACTGCAGTGTCCAATATGGTGGCCACTAGCCACATTCAAGCACTCAACAGCCACATGAGGAGGCATACAGGACAGGGCAGAGCACTTCCATCATCCATGGAAGTGGGAGTGTGGTGCTAGTTACCAGTCAATCCCCAACTCAACACCCACAGCACCTTGGCTGGCATGTATTTTAAAGTAGTACTAGCTCCCAAGACAGATAATGCAACAAAGTACTTTGAAAACTATTAAGTGCTACACAAATGAGATACAATAAATGGGTTCAGTTCTTGCTTTCATCACAGCTTTGGTCATTTCAAGTAAATTCTAGCTCTTTTCTTGCTCTTTTCTCCTTCCCATAATTTATGCCAGAAGGTCCTGAAAAGACACACACAGTTGAAGCGATTATCCCAGGGCTAAACATCCGGGTAACACCTACCTTGAAGCTTTTAACCCAGGACCCTACTTCACTACCTGCCTTCTCTGTCACTTTCCTCAAAAAGAAAGGACATGAATTCAGATTTTTCAAAACAACAAAATATTTATTTTGAGACTTCAGAATTATGGAAAACTTAAGTAATGGGAATTGGAGCCTCATCAGGGTCTTCTGGGAAATCAGAAGCACCACCGTCTGCAGCATCTCGATGCTTTCCCAGTTTAGCAATCAATTCTTTAGCTGGATTAAAGACGCCATTGGTCTGCTGGTCACAGACATAGCAACGCGAGGTGGTGCGGAAATGCTGCAATGCACAGCTCTCGCAGAAATAATGCCTGCACTTGGTGACAACTGGGTTTTGGAAGGTCTGGCGACAGATGAAGCACTTGAATGGTATTTCCTCATCATCACTTCCTACTTCGTAGTTTTCATCCTCATAGACACCATAGCGACCCTCGTCAAGCTCACGTTCGATCTGCCACCCGTGCTTGTAATCTGAACGGTCATGGAGGAATTTGCAGCTGTCTCCGAAGCCGCAGAAGCCAGTCTCCTTGTAATCTTTACAGATGTCAGGCTGGTAATCCCAGCGCACGGTGGCCCGTAGATGCTCAGGCGCTCGAATGGGGCCCTTTCTCACCATCCCGGAAGAAGCGTTGCCCATAGACGTATCCTTGGGTTTCATGTATTTCTGATAATTATTGATTCCCCGATAGATCTTATCATCTTCCTTGCCCCTCAGCTCCTCCTGGATCTTCTGGCTGCGCTCAAAAATGGCTTGCGCGTCCCGTTCCTTCTCTGTGTCTAGCTCGTAGACAGCTGTCGCCCCCATATCCTCTGGCCCCACGGGTTTAGCTGAGCGGGTGGACTTGTAGACCACGCCGAGACTCTCGGGCTCTTTCTCCTCCTCCTCCTCCTCCCCGCTGCTCAAATCGCCATAGGCCGCCCTCTTATTAATGCTGCCTCGGGTCCTTTGTATCATTGGATTGTGGATTGCCCGCTTCTTCTCCGGCCGGACCACAGTGTTGCCTTCGTCACTGCTGCTGCCGCTTTCTCCGGGCTCCGGGTCGCACGCCGGTCGCTTTCTGCGGCCAGCAGCCCCTTTCCGCCCAGGCTTTTTGAAGAGGAAGGTGCATACCTGGGCTGCCGACTTTCCGGGAGAAAGCTCCTCTGCCATTTTAGAGTCCCGAGCTCCTAAACTGCTGCGGAGTGGAAAACCGAGCCGGGCCTCTTCACGTAACTGCACGTAGCGCGCTCTACAGCAAGTCCGAGCAAAAGGAACTGATGGAAGAGAACGATTGAGAGAGCGCGAGCGCCAAACACTTTTTGAGCCGTAGGAGACTCCGTAGCTTCCTCCGGAGACGTACGTGGTGTTACGCTGCCGCGGAGCATATCCGGAAGGAAGCTGAAGCCCGGTCACCTTTGAGAGTACCGGAGCGTTTGGGGAGCCGAGCTGTGATGTGGTTCGAGATTCTACCCGGACTTGCCATCATGGGCGTGTGCTTGGTCATTCCCGGAGTGGCCACAGCATACATCCACAGGTTCTCCAACGGGGGCAAGGTAAGGCGGCCTGCCCGGGCCTACTGCACGTACTGGCATTCCCGAGACGGGGTGGGGAGGGGAGGCCGTTGGGATGCCGTTAGCCGCTCTGAGGCTGTAAATACAAAGAACGGCCCTCCTCTTTCTTCGTGTTGCCTAAAAGTGGAAGCTTACGGAGTTCGCATCCTGGCTTTAGGTGGAAACAGCTAGTTTTGCGGTGGAGAAGAGGGAGCCCTCGGGTAGAGTAGAATTGGAGAACCGGAGAAGTAGTTTGGAAGAGAGGTCCAGATTCCTAGAGACGCGGGAGAGGCGTTAGTCGTGGCCCCACACCTTGCGCTGCGGACTGGTCACCTTGTCTAGTTTGGTTTTAATTTCTTACACCCCTGTTTTGTAGTTTCTTCTTTTCCCTACCCTTAAGTAGGTTTCGCCCCCTAACTTCTTTTATGTTCCACTTTGTTTTGCAAGCCTTTGGGAAGTCTTATCAGGATTTTCGTATTCCCCTCTTCCTAATCCTTCATATTTCTAGAGTAAGTCAGAATGTAAACCGATTTGCTTTTTTGATTTTGTGTTTGTCCTTTATGTACGAGCTACCTGTTGTCTTTTGGGGGTCCCAAAAGGCAACAAGTAGACATTTCTGGGGGAGAAGGAGAGGGAGAGAGAGAAACACTGATGAGATTAGGAGTCAAGGTTCCAACGAAATTGTAGTGGTGTGATTTTATATAGGAGATTCTGGCCTTATATTGTTAATTTACCTTTTATTTCAGTATTGATTGTATTTTTTCTAGCGTGCCATTTCTTGAAAGTAGAAAGAACCATCTATATAAAGTGCAATAATATTTGTCTTCTGTTTGAAGGAAAAAAGAGTTGCCAACTTTCCATATCAGTGGAGTTTGATGGAAAGAGATCGGCGCATCTCTGGAGTTAACCGTTACTATGTGTCAAAGGTAAGATGACCGTGATGCTAGCCATCTGCCAGGGTTTGGGGTCTTAGTAATACCTTGCCATAGGTCATACAGTGCGAATATAATTTGCATGTTTTGTCTACTAGAAAGTCAAACAGCCTTTTATGTATTTAATGTCCTTTTGTAGTTCCTCTGTGAATTCTTTACCTACTCTGTCATTTTCTTTTGTGTTTATAGTAGTTTCTAATGTATTCTGGGGGGATACCTGTGTCTCCTCATCTGGTGCCACATTTCTTAAAGTATAGTTTCAGAATAAGCATCAAAATCACCTGGCATGTGAAATAGAAATTGGATTTCTAAGAGGTAGTTTCTAGAAATAAGTAATTTTAACTTCTCAAGGCAGTTCTTCCTGAAGTAGTAAACAAAATACCTGATCTGTTTATTTTAATATCTGGAAGAAATGTCATCACTGATTATTCTTTTTAATTTTAGATTCTGAAGTATTTGCATGTGAATTGAGTAAGATGAGTGTATTGTTGCAGTTAGAGAAATACGAAGTGTGAAAACATTTGCTTTAATGCCAGAGAATACTGTTCTTTGACACTGGAAATAAAGTACGTGGTACATCTTTGATGGGAACAGAATTCTTACATCCTCTTTTCTAAACTTTTTCAGGGTTTGGAGAACATTGATTAAGGAAGCATTTTCCTGATTGATGAATCAGTTATGGTCATCTAACCCTGTTGGAAGTTTAAGCAGTATATTACGTGGCATTCAGTTTACTGTGTTATGTAATGCTTAATAAAAACAAAATTTAAAAAAAAAGGCATTTCTTTCTTTAAAGTATACAGGATCAAGCAATCTACCCAATGTAGCTTTATTACTTAAAAAAACCAGAAGGCAATCAAAACTTCTAAAATTATAGATGTAATATATACCAAGCACCTATTTCCGTGCCTACCACTTCTTAAACTGTGTGATAGTTATCATCATTGTAGGAAAATGAATGGGTCCTGAGACTGTATGTTAAATAAATCAGACACAGAAGGTTAAAAATTGCATGGTTTTTCTTATATGAGAAACCCAAAGCATCAATAATTTAGATAGTAAACCAAAGGTGCTCACTTCGACAGCACATAGACTAAATAGTAAACCAAAGGAAAGATAGGAAACGCTTGGAGACGGGGAAGAGGATCTGGGAAAGGGGGGAGAGGGGAGTAGGGCGGGGAAGAAGTAAAAGATGATCAAGATACTAATTCCCCAAAATGAGTGTAATTATTATATATCACAAACATATAAAATGAAAAGGGAGGGGAAAGGAGACTACTTAAAATTTCTTCAGAGGTTGCTAGGACAATACAGAGAAAAGTAATTTTTTTCCCAGTTCTTTTCTCGGTGGGTCCTACAGTATTTACAATTCTAGCTAGGGTGCTGAGGGTGTAGCTCAGTAGGGAAATGTTTCCTAGGATATACAAGGCTCTGTTCTATCCCCAAGGATATACAAGGCTCTGTTCTATCTTTTGTTTTTGTATGCCAAAAACAAAAGAAAAATTCCAGTTAAGATACTTTTAATATGGAGACTGTATCTTCAGTTTTCATATATTCTGTGTGGTACCTAGCAGTACAGTACATGCTTAAGCTTTGATTTTTGTTTTAGGATAGAATAGCATCAGCAGTCATTTTGTTTATTGAGTGTACTGCCAGGTTCACCGGCACATGCCTATAATCCCTCTTACTCAGGAGGCTGAGGCAGAGGGATTGAAAATTTGAGGTCAGTTTGGGCCTATCTCAAAGGTGTAGCTCAGTGGTAGGGCAGTGCCCAGGGTTTAACCCCTAGCCTGCAAAGAAGTGATCATTTGAAATATGAGTTGTATGTTTAACATTAAAGGTAACTGATAGGGAGATTCAAGTAGGCCTGCTGTAAAGATGCTGCTATCTTAGGGCAGGGGATGTGGCTCCGTGGTGGAGCATCTGCTCCATGTGTGTGGCCGGGGGTTCAATCCCCAGTACCACCAAATTTTTAAAAAAAGATGATGCTACTCTGTGTATACAGTTAACACTGTAGGTGACATGAAGAATCCTAGGTGAGAACACAAAATTGTGTTCTTTTCTTGTTCTAGGGCTCAAACCCAGGGACTTGCCTTTGCTAGGCAAGTGCCCTACCGCTATGTTATATCCCTAGCCTGCTAAATTGTCCATCTTCACCTTTACCCATTCTAGCGTCTGATCTAATGATGATCTTAAACACACCTCCCCTGTATGATTTCTACTAACTTCATTTTACAGAGCAGGGTTTACAGAAGGAGGTGGCATTCATATTTACAGCAGGTCTATATTGTGCCACCCCATCAGAGTGCGGCAGTGACCTTTATTCAAGGAAAACCCTCATTGTGGTGACAAATTTAATAGAACACTAGTCAGTGCCTCACAGGCCACAATTAATTAACTTACAAGTATCGCCAGAAAAGAAAGCAGGTAGTACAGATAGGGAGTTGTGGATATAGACAACTAACAATCTATCACTAAATCTGCTCATTTTTAGGTCTGTTCTACTTTTCTCTAGGTAAGGAATTCATTAAGTTTGTCTCCCTAGGAGCTACAGAATGACAAGTGAAGGGTGGTGAGGTAGTCAGATTGAGTGTTAGGATCCACAGACTTCCCTTTTTGTGAAGCATCTCCTGTGAAATTGAGCTTTATTTGTATGTTCTACTGGTGGGGAGCAAACCAGATTAAAACTCTTGGAAGACTAAATGATTAGATTTCAGTTGATTCAAGTGCAATTAGGAGGGTTTTCTTACAGACATTTTGAGAGATGTGGTCTGACCAGTGATATCAGCTCCATCTGTCACCTGCTTTTCTGGCCTGTTGAAATGCTGCATGAGAAATGCCATCCAGTTGTTGTTTGTTTTTTGTCTTTTTGAGACAGGGTCTTCCTATGCAGTTGAGGCTGGCCTTCAGCTCACTTTGTAGCCCATGCTGGTCTCAAACTCTCAAAGATCCTCCTGCCTCAGCCTCCCAAGTACTGGGATTACAGGTGTGCACCACCACACCTGGCTAATTGGTGTTATTAACCATGTTTAGTTTTAAAAATAGATACCATATTCACATAGCCCAAAGCCCAATAATATAAGGTATGTGTTAAAAAGACATGTTTTATTGCTGTCCAGCACTCATTGCACTATAGCCCAAATGTGTCTTTATGCACATATGAAAACAAGCATGTTCTTTTTTTCATTTATAACACAATGATAGCATCTGATTTACTGCTCACCTTGATGTCACTTTATTTTTTTTAAAACTTTTTTAATTTTAAAGAGAAAATTTCAAAGCAAGATAGTAGGTAACAATGGTTAATGCATTGTGTATTGTTATTTGATGCCACTTTGGAAGAGTGACTCTTATTTAAAGTTATGTCCACTAGGCTGCCAAGAATTATTTCTAGGGTCAAATGAAATAGTCAACAGGAAAAGACTGAAAAACGAGAGAAACCATACAGAGAAGGGAGAGGAGGAGAATGGCACTGCTCTTTGGGAAACATTTTAAGTGAAATATTTGTGAAAAAGTTTGTAGAACCAACAATTCAAACTTACAAAGACCCTTAGACATTTAAAATTCTGATTCCTCAGATGAAACAAAGGTTCACGGATGGGGAAGTGATCACTTAGTGCAGAACTGCAACTAAAATTCTGATGTTTTGACTCACAAATGGTGTACTTTTAACTGTTCTCTGTAGTTCAGTAAACCCTGGCTCAAAGCCGGGGATGGTAACATGTGCCTGTAATCCTGACACTCCAGGAGGCTGAGGCAGGAGGATTGCAAGTTCAAACCCAGCCTGGGCAACTTAGTGACTTAGTGAGACTTTGTCTCAAAAAAATGTCGAAAGAGCTAGGGATGTAGCTCAGTGCCAAGGCCATGTTCGATTCCCAGTACCACTGTGCCTCAGATTTGAATGACACAGCACTGCTCACAGAAGCTCACAGTCATGCGGGTGACACAGTTATATGAGAGTTAAGTGCTGTCGGGGCACAGAGGTCAGGCTTGGCTTAGCCTTGGGATGAGGGGACCAGAAAGGCTTAGGGTAAGTTTCCAGGTGACATCTACACAGAGCTAAGTTTTGATGGCTGAAGAGGTTTAGAAGACAGACAGTTGGGTGAGGACATTCTTAGCCTAGGGAGCAGTGTGAGGGTCAGAACAGGAACTAGCATGGCTGGGTGGGAAAGCTCTACAAGTAGTTCTGCAGAACTGGAGCAAAGAGCGCAAAGCATGGAGACCCGGAGAATGGGGCAGGGCCTGCCACAGGAAGGGCCTCGTCTCCCTCTGCACAGTAGAATGAAGGCCAGTGATGTGACTTGCAGACATCTTCCTGGCTGCTCTGCGTCGGGGAAGTTTCAAGCAGTGCTTTTCAACAGGACCATTTTACCCCTCAGGGCTCAAGAAGCATTCTGCTTTGTCACAACAGGAGGGGTTGCTGACATTAGTGGGTACGAGCCAGAGGCAGTGCTTCTAAACATCCTACAATGGTCACCTGCCCCTCATCCCCCCATGACAAAGTTTCCACCAGATGTGGAGCAGAGCACGAGGAGCAGCTTCACATCAGGAGGCCCTACCACCTGTGCCTTGTGTGACCTCCAGTAGGTTGCACCTGATGTGGCCTCAGTTCTCCCATCTCTCAAATGAGCGCAGTGAGTATCGGGGACAAGCTCATGATTTATGCATGTGACGTAGTTTGTAAGTGTACAGCCTCATGGAGATGGAAGGGACCATTGACTGTGAGCACTCCTGTAACAGTGCTCCAGCCCACCCAAGTCCCCTGAAGTGCCTTGTGCAACGTGTTGCAATGTGGTGTTGGCAAGATCTGTAAGCCTGATCTCTGGTTCCTTGTTAGCATGGACACAGCCAGGGAATCTCAGTACTGCAGAGATAATAGACAGTAGGAATTTCAATGAAGAGACTGCTCTGAAGGCATTTTCTGAAAGTGCAATTTTTTTAAAAAATGTGGTTTAAGCCGGGTGTGGTGGCACACACCTGTAATCCCAGCACTCCAGAGGCTGAGGCAGGAGAACTGCTGTGAATGATAGGCCAGCCTGGGCTACATAGTGAGTTCAAAGTCAGCCTGAACTACACAGTGAGACCTTGTCAAGAAAAAAAACAAAAAAACGAAACTAAACTAAACTGAAACAACACAGCACACAATGTAGTTTAATGCCATTTTGAGAACTGTGTGCCTGGTTTTCCTTCGCAGTTCTTGCTCCTTGCTCTGTTTGGAAGGGAAAGAACAGTGCAGATGGGCTTGAAGCCAGCCGTCCTCACCAGGAAGCTTTTAGATGAGGGTAAGGGGTAGGGGTGAGAGTGAAGCAGCACTTGGCTTCTTTTTTTTTTTTTTTTTTTGTCTTTTTTTTGTCTTTTTGAGACAGGGTCTTCTGTGCAGTTCAGGCTGGCCTTGAACTCACTTTGTAGCCCAGGCTGGTCTCAAACTCGCAAAGATCCTCCTGCCTCAGCCTCCCGAGTGCTGGGATTACAGGCGTGCGCCACCACGCCCGGCTCTTGCACTTGGCTTCTGAGACTCCAAATCCCTCGGAAATTTTGGGGAACTAAGAACTCAAATTATTCTACTGTACTTTTTAAATTTTGTACCAGAAATCAACTCTACTTTTGTGAGAAAGAAGACTTGTAGAGCAACTATAGGGCTTCATCTGTTTCAAATATGTAGAAGCAAATTGTAGCTATCTCAAGAGAAGGACGCTTAGGTTATTGGTTTGGGTCTGTGTGTGTCTATGTGAGGCGACCCCCGACGCCATGTACTGTCCTGACCACTGGCATGTCGGATGTTTACGTACTCCAGAATATTCTTTTGGGGTGTCCTCTTCCTATAAAGAAAGCTGGAGAAGACCTTTGTGGCTGACAGGACACCGGGAATGAGACTATTCTTATAATTTTCATACTTTGATGTATATTTTTTCGGTGCTGGGGGTGGAACCCAGAGCGTCCTGTGTGCTAGGAAAGTGCTACATCCCAGCTCCATACATTTTTTTTTTTTAATTTTGAAACAAGTTCTCACTGTTACCCAGGCTGGCTCAAACCTGTGATCTT
This sequence comes from Chinchilla lanigera, assembly GCF_000276665.1. Classification (NCBI taxonomy): domain Eukaryota; kingdom Metazoa; phylum Chordata; class Mammalia; order Rodentia; family Chinchillidae; genus Chinchilla; species Chinchilla lanigera. The sequence goes on along the minus strand of NW_004955534.1, from coordinate 147,025 downwards.
CCTGCCTCAGCCTCCTGAGTAGCTGGAATTAGAGGTGTGTGCCACCACACTGAGCTGTGAGGCATTTTTTTTTTATAAAAGGCTGAAGGAAATTCCTGTAAAGAATAAATTCTATGTTATGATGGCATAATTTATTTATTTATTTATTTATGGTGGAGATGGACCCCATGACTTGCACGTTCAGGCAAGCACTCTACCACTGAGGAGTCCCCTTAACCCTGCATAACCTTTAATGGCTAAGGATTTCTTTGACATATTTGTGTATCCTCTGTGCCTCATGCTGTTGGCCATAATATACCTTCCTGCATCCCAAAGGCTATTCTGCAATGAATATCCAAATAATCGCTTTTGGAATTTGCATCAGTCTCGATTCAAGATTAGCAATATACTGTCAAGTGTGGTGGTGCATACCTGTAATCACAGCACTTGGAAGGCTGAGGCAGGAGGATCACTGCAAGTCTGAGGCCAGCCTGTACTATACAGTGAATTCAAGGACATCCGGAACTGCATAGAAAGATCCTGTCAAAAAAAAAGATTAGAGACATGCTTGTTCTTTTTTACAGGGCATTAAAAAAATGGGCCAGCAGTTCTTATTTGTATAAAATTATATAAGTCTTCTTTTATTAGTCTGAACCATTTCTTACCATCTGTCGATTTGTTCCTTAGTAGGTACTTTCCTCATTCTAGAAAACTGGGGAGACCAATTATATTTGGGCTAGTGAGTGATCAGGTAATAAAGTTTACAAACAAGTATGCAGTTTTGATTATGACCCCAAGAAGCTATAATCCCAAAGGCAACCGTAAAAAGGTAAAGAAGATGTTGAAAGCAGTGAACGTCACTGCCCCCAATAAAACCCAAGCATTTTCCATATGGTTGAGAGTTTCTTTGGTATACTGTGCCTTTCCCTCTGTGTGCCACATGCCTTCACCTCTAAGAACTTAATATATGGCGTAGAATTGGTAAGGTCTCCAGGGTGGGGCAACTCAGGAGTTCCCATCCCATGCCTAGAAGAGCACCCTGCTGTAGTTGTGCCCATGGACTGCAATGGGGGGCGTCATTACTGCAAATCTAACCAAACCAGAAGGGTGGTGTCACAGTACCCCCACCCCTTGTACTAGGGACTGACCCCTACACAGATGTTGCACTGAGCGATATCCTTGACCCTTTTTTAAACATTTTTTATTTTGACACAGGGTCTCACTAAGTCTCTAAATTGCGCAGGACAGGCTTGAACTCGTGACGCCCTGCCTTAGCCTCCCAGAGTGCTGGAAATGCCGGTTTGCACCTACCATGCCCAGCTTGTCATAGCACTTTCGTTCGAGCAGGGCCCTGTGCGATGAGACACTCATGCTCCAGGATGGCTGGAATGTTCTGAGAGGTCTCTGTGGTATCATGACTCCCGGGGATACTGGCCAGCACAGTATCTGGTCTGTGACCTTCACTCTTGCAGGATGAACATGTGCTTGGGAAAGGCCCTGGGTTCCTTCCATGTCCTTACTCTTCCCAGGGCAGTCTGGTGACCTTTTAGACTAGAAGCAACATCATTCAGCCACGCTTGTTAGGTCCTACCCAAATCCAGCATGCTTTGTGTTTTGAGTCAGGAAGCACCTCACTGTCCGCCGCTTGGCTGACTGCTCATCTTTTCACTTCATCTGCGAGTCACAAAGAATGGAAATTGTAAATGCATTGCGGCTCCATGATTCTTGCTGCTGCACACTTTACAGGGATGTACCACGTATGTCTTGGTTGATGGCGCTTGCTGGACAAGAAGAGAGTATCAGTGTTTGAACTGGGCTCTCTGCTGAGAGCCATCAGCTTTGTTAGGTGGAGGCAGGAGAGGAGGAAGAGGAGGGGAAGGGGAAAGAGTGAAAAGATAGGGGAAGAGATTGGTAGGGTGAGCATAAAATCATAAGGAAGGAGAGGGAAGAAACGGAGAGGGAATGAAAATGACAGAAGGGACACAGATGGAAAAGAATACAGTTCAAGGTCTAGGGTGTGGTGTCCTGAAGAGAGGCCCCATGGCGTTATCTCCATCCCTTCTTCCTTTTTTTTTTTTTAATGTGTTTTAAAGAGAAAAAAAATGTAAAACAAAATTTCAAAGCAAGATAATAGGACAGGGGCCGGGGATATAGCTCCTTTGTCTGAGAAACAGCTGGCAAACAGTTTTTCCCACACTGTGGGTTGTCTCTTCACTCTGTGGTTTCTCTTTCTGTGCAAAAGCTTTTTAATAAGATGAGATCCCAAATGCTGATTCTTTGTGATAGTTCTTGTGCGATCAGGGTTTTATTCATAAAGTCTTTGCCTATACCAATATCTTCAAGAGTTTTACCTATTCTATCTTCCAGCAGATTTAATGTTTCTGTTTTAATATTTAGAGCTTTGATCCATTTGGAATCGAGTTTAGTGCATGGTGAAACACGTGGGTTCAATTTTAATCTTCAGCATATGCAAAACCAGTTTTTCTAACACCACTTATTAAGAAGGCTATCTTTCTTCCAGTGAATGCGTTTGGCACCTTTGTCAAAGATAAGGTGGCTTAGTGTGCCTGGAGGTGATTCTGCATCTTCTAATCCGTTCCATTGATCTGCAGGTCTATTTTTGCCAGTACCACGCTGTGTTTCTTTTCTTTTTTTCTTTTTTTTTTTTTTTTTTGTATTTTTTTTGGTTTTTCTCCGGT
>NW_004955534.1:131207-144247 GCF_000276665.1 Chinchilla lanigera | reverse complement strand
ACCGGGAACCGAACTCACGACCTTGCGCTTGCCAGGCAGGCGCTTTTGCCACTGAGCTAAATCCCCAGCCCCTCTTTTTTTCTTTTAATTAGAGTAGCTTTATAGTATAATTTCAAGTCAGGGATTGTGATGCCCTCTGCCTTGCCTTTGTTATTCGAGATCTCTTCTGGTTTCAAATGAATTTTAGGATTATTTTCATTTTTTTAAAAAAATTATTTTTATTTGTTTAGTACTGGGAATTGAACTTAGGACCTTGTGCTTGCTAGGCAGACACTTGTAATGCTGAGCTATATCGCCAGCCCAGGATTATTTTCTCTAATTCTGTGAGATATACTGTTGGAATTTTGATTGGAATTGTGTTGAATCTGTATAACAGTTTTGGAAGTATGGGTATTTTCGCTATATTGGTTCTTCCTACCCAAAAGCAAGGGATATCTTTCCATTTTCTGATATCCTCTTCAATTTTCTTTTTCAGAGTACTGTAGTTTTCAATATAAAGGTATTTTACATCCTTCGTTAGATTGATGCCTAGGTATTTCATTTTTTTGGATGCTATTGTGAAAGGTGCTTCCCTAATTTCTCTCTCAGTGAGTTTGTTATTTGTGTACAGGAAGGCTATTGATTTTTAAATGCTGACTTTGTATCCAGCTATGCTACTGAATTTGTTTATTAAATCTAGCAGTTTTGTAGTGGAGTTTTTGAGGTCTTCTATGTAAAGTACCATGTCATCCACTAATAATGATAGTTTAACTTCTTCCTTCCTATCATTATTCCTTTTATTTCTTTCTCTTGTCTAATTGCTCTGGCTAAAGTTTCCAGAACTATCTTGAATAAGAGTAGAGATAGTGGACATTCTTATCTTGTTCCCGATTTTAGAGTGAAAGCTTTCAATTTTTGTGCATTTTAGCATGATGTTAACTTAGTTTGTCATAGATGGCTTTTATCAGATTGAGATAAAGACTATCTATTCCAATTTTCTGTAGGGTTTTTATCATGAATGGGTGCTGGACTTTGTCTAAACCATTTTCTGTGTCTATTGAGATGACCATGTGGTTTTTGTCCTTGGTTCTATTAATATGGTATATTACACTTATTCATTTACATGTGTTGAACCATCCCTGTATCCCTGGGTTGAATCCCACTTGGTCATGGTGAATAATCTTCTTGATTTGCTGCATTCTATTTGCCAGTATCTTACTGTGAATTTCTACACCTATGTTCATTAGGGAGATTGGCCTGTAGTTCTCTTTCTTAGTTGGGTCCTTCTCTGGCTTTGGTATCAGGGTAATCCTTGCTTCCAAGAATGAATTTAGGAGTATTGCTTCCCTTTGAATTTCATTAAAGAGTTTGAGAAGTAGTGGTGTTAGGTCTTCTCTAAATTTCTTGTAGAAGTAAGCAGTGAACTCATCAGGGCCTGGGCTTTCCTTTGTTGGTAGGTTTTTAATACATCTTTAATTTCATTGATTGATATTGGTTTATTTAGGATTTCTGATGGTTTTGGTTTTTTGTTTGTTTGTTTGTTTTTCTTCTGGTACCAGGAATCAAACTCACGACCTTGCGCTTGCCAGGCAGGCACTGTGCCACTGAGCTAAATCCTCAGCCCCTGTTTAGGATTTTTATATCTTCTTGATTCAGCTTTGGTAATTCATATGTATCTAGGAATCTGACCACTTTTCTTCTTATTAGAATACAAGTTCTCAAAATAGGTATAGATGATCTTCTGGATTTCTGCATGGTCCACTGTGATTTCACCCTTTTCATTCCTAATTGCATGGATTTGAGTCTTTCCTTTTTTGGATAAGGTTGGCTAAAGGCTTGTAGGTTTTATTTAATCTTTCAAAGAACAAACTCTTTGATTCTTTTATTCTTTGTATTGTTTTCTTAGTCTCCCATGCATTAATTTCTGCTCTGATCTTTATAATTTCTTCCCTCATGTGAGATTTTGGTTTAGCCTGCTCTTCTTTTTCTAGAACTTTGAGGTTCACCATTAAGTTGTTTATTTGTGCTTGCTGTGTTTTCCTGATATGGGTATTCACTGCTATAAATTTCCCTCTTACAACAGCTTTATTGTGTCCCATGAGTTCTGGTAAGTTGTACTGTCATTATCATTTAATTGCAGAAATTATCTTATTTTTTCTTTCATTTCATCTGTGATCCCATGGTTGTTCAGTAGGGTGCTATTTAATTTCCATGTGTTTATGAATTTCTTGTGGTTTCTTTTGCCATTGATTTCCAATTTCAGTGCACTATGGTCTAATAATATGTATGAGATAATTTTGATTCCTTTGCATTTACTTAAGCATGTTCTATGAGCTAGTATGTGGTCTATTTTCAAGAATGTCCCATGTGCAGCCAAGAAGAATGTGTATTCTGATGTTGTAGGTGGAATACTTTGTAGACATCTACTAAGTCCATTTGTTCAAAAGTTTGTCTCAGTTCTAGTATTTCATTGTTGATTTTTGGTCTAGTTGATCTGTCTTTTTATGACAGTGGAGTATTAAGATCCCCCAATACAACTGTATTAGTGCTTATTTTATTTTTCATGCTTGTTACTATTTGTTTTATATAGTTGTGTGCGGTGGTATTTGTTGCATATATATTTATGATTGTTATCTCTTCCTCTTGGATTGTTCCCTCTACAAGAATGTAGTGACCTTCTTTATCTCTCTTAATCAGTCTTGGCTTTAAATTCACTTTGTCTGCAAATAGAATAGCTACCCCTGCTTTTTTCTGAGTTCCTGACACATGGAGTATTGTTTTCCATCCTTTGACTTCAGTCTATGAATTTTCCATCCTTTGACTTCAGTCTATGAATTTTTTTTTTAATTAAATGTGTTTCTTGTATGTAGCATATTGTTCGATCTTGCTTCTTGACCCATTCTGCCAGTCTGTGTCTTTTGATTGGTGAATTGAGACCTTAACATTTATGGTTATAACTGACTTATGAATTGACTTACCTTTTTTTTTTTTATGAATTGACTTATCCTTCTCATGTTATTTTCCTGTTGTTTTTTTCCCCATCTCTTTGTTTGCCTTGCCTGGTGGATTCCTTCTGTTGGAGTTCATGGAATTGTAGTCCTTGTTATCTCTTTCTAGAATGTCCTACAAAATATTTTGGGGTGCTGGTTTAGTGGTCATAAATTTCCTCAGATGTTTTTTGTCATGGAAGTATTTTATTTCTCCATCAGTTTTGAAAGATAGTTTTGCAGGGTATATCAATCTGGTTTGAAGGTTGTTACATTAGAGCTTGAAATACTTTACTCCAAGCTCTCTTTGACTTGAGGGTTTGTATTGAGATGTCAGCTGTGATTCTGATGAGCTTTCCTTTATAGGTGATTTGTTTCTTTTCCCTAATAGCTTTTAAGATTCTATTCTTGGGGCTGGGGATTTAGCTCAGCGGCAAAGAGCCTGCCTGGCAAGCGCAAGGTCGTGAGTTCAGTTCCCGGTACTGGAGAAAAACCAAAAAAAAAAGATTCTATTCTTGTGTTGAATTTCTGGAATCTTGACTATGATATGCCTGGCTGTAGAATTTCTTGATTGTGGCTAATTAGAGTTCTATATTCCTCACTTTTCTTTATGTCAAATTCTTTTTCCCTACCAGGGAAGTTTTCTGCCATTATGTCTGTGAACAGTTTTTTAAAAAAATTATCATTTGTGCTATCTCCTTTTTCATTGACTACAATCAACCTTGAGGTATTCTTTTTTGCCTCATCTAGCAGCAGCTGGATTGATTTCTCTTGATCTCTTGCTATTTTTAAGAAATCTTCCTTTTCATGATTGTTAACTACAAGCCTGTCCTCTATATCTGAGATCCTGTCCTCGAATTGGCGTATTCTGTTGCAGATACTTTCAATGGAATTTTATTCTCCTAGATATGTGCTTGAATCTGCCTTATGGATTCCAATTCTTTCCTGTGCTGAGCACTGATGGCTTCCATAATTTTCTTAAGCTCCTCTAGTTTTTTTTTTAAATTTGTGTCTGCTCTAGAGTCACTAAGCATAGTTTTCATTGTGTACACCAACTCTGCAGTTATCTGAGAAAGTAGTTCTGATTTGATTTTTTCTAGAGCCTCATTCAATTGCTTTGTTTTTACCACTTCAGAGAGTACAGGTGGGTGGCTTTTGGATTTTCCCACCTCACTGCCCCCTGGATTTGCCTTTGGTGAAGTGGATCTCTGGGGTTGCATCTTGTTTCAGTGTCTCCTCAGTTTCTTTTCATTTTTTAGTTTAATTCCTGGGGTGATGCATGTAAATTGCCTATGGTGGGTTGCTTTATTGCTAGTATTTAGAACCCTTAGGAAATAACCACTTCTTTGAGGGTGTCTTCCAGGGTTAGCTGGGTTTTTGTTTTGAGTCTCTTGCATGATCCTACCTCTCCAAGTTGATGGAGATGAGAAGTTGCTGCCTGCTTGGCCCAGCCCCTGGTTCTTTGGCACTGTGCCACAGCATTTTCTATGACCCTTAGTCAATCTCAGTCATGGTATACCAGGAAGAATAGCTGTTTAGAGCAGTTATGTTGCTTTTGGCTAATGTGTTACCATCAGCATTAATAATATCATCAAACACAGCCTAGGAAATGACAAATTGAGGTAACCATTAATTTGCCACCTTTAAACATGTGAGCTAGATTTGTGGTTATATAAGAAAATCTAAAACAAACCAGAAAATTATATGCAGTATATAATCCTTAATATGTCAAATTTTCTCCCAGGGGTTAAAATTTAAAAGGGGTTAGGGAGAAAATAGTGAAGTAGAAGAAGAGGAAGAGATTAGAAGTGAGGCTGGAGGACAAAAGGGGATCACACTAACTTTGGGAAACTCACGCAGAAGACTTGAGGGAAAGAGAGAAGAAATAGAAAGAACAGAACAGAACAAGAACCACAAAGAGGCTACAATTCATGCTCATACTCATATAAAAACAAAATCAAACAATGAAGAAGAAAAAAACAAAAAACAAAACCACCACCACAACAACAGAAAAAAAAAAGAAAAACACAAGAGAGAGAGAGAGAGAAAGAAAAAAAAGTCCACTTCCAGGGTTGTCTCTGCTGTCACTGGTAGACAACATATGGAGACAGTCTTGATCTGTGTTGATTAATCCCAGCAAGCCAGCAGTAGCTTTTTGGCACAGGAGTGGATAATCTCAGTGAGCCTGCACCTTCTTGCCAAAACCAGGCTTATTTGACCTGCAGCTGTCAGCACACCTTCCTAGAGCCTGAGCCCAGCTAGGAGCCACTGGATGGAGCCAGCAGCTTCTTTTAGTTCTGAGTTGACCCTGCCCCTCTCCAAGGTGGCTCCTGGCCAATGGATTTCTGGCATGGGATGACAGAGCCCTCAGCACTCACCACCAGTTAGTGCAGTCCTTCATGTCTGCTGCTCCCCTTCACTGCTGTGTCTCTCCATGGAGGTCGCTGGGGTCGCTGGAAGTTACCATGTGTCTGCAGGTTTTAACTTTTCCTCCCAGGAAGTGGGTCCTGTCTCAGGGAAAAGGCGCCGCCCACTACCTCCTTCTTTGCTGAAATTTCTCTCTCCATTCTCTCTGTTGGCTTCAGTTCATGCTTCAGACCTGGGTCAAGGGGACTCATTTCCCTCTTTCTTGTCTTCCTCGTGCTGCTTACTACTCTGCCATCTTGGTGCCCTTCCTTTTGCTCTGATGTGAACAACCCCTGTACAGTGGCCTCTCCAATTCAGGAAGAAGTGATCAGAATGGGGACTTGCAAGGGTCTCCAAAGCAGTCTCAAGTGATCACTGATTGCAGGGCTGCGCCGCGGGGAAGATCAGCATGCTAGTGTGCACCGGACATTATGATGATGTGCCAGTCACTGTGTTAAGTGAACCCCCCCACTGCGTGAGAGAAGTCCCCCCACTGGCCACACTTGGGGCACTTGAAGTGTTGGCCCCACTGTCCAGCCCCAGGCAAGGCTCCTGGGACCCATGGGATGCACTCACACGGGCCCAACCTGCCAGTGGCAAAGGCAGCTGCTCCCGCAGGTGTAGAAGGCCCAGTGGAGTTCTGGGGTGGCATGTCTTTGTGCACAGGCTCCTCATTCTTTCAGGTAAATGATACAGGCCAGTCATTTCATCACTGGACCCTGAGCCAGTGGGCTGCATGCCCTCAGCATGGTCCAGGCCAGGAAAAGGGGCCTAGTGTTCTTGGACACTGGATACCCCGATGCTTCAAGAGGCTCACAGTGGGACAGCAGTGGTGGGAAGGTGGGGACTTGGGATCTCCCATTCAGCCAAGAAAGAGTGGCTGAGCTTCCAGTGCTCTAGCTAGCTCCTCCTCCTTTGCCCCACCTGCACCTCCCATTGCTGTCCTCCATCTGGTGCTTCCAAGCCTCTTCACACTCACCAGTTGAGTAGAACCCAAATCTGTAACCTCCAGCACCAAGCAAAAGAAGTAGGGGCTTTATATATGAAATGATCACTGTAAGACCTTCCCCAGGGAGTGCTGTGCTCCAACAGGAGGGGCCAGGTGGGGAGCAGGGCCCAGGAAGAAGCCCAGGATTTAGCCTCACATGGAATATCCCTCTCACTGGTCTCTTCTAGTTCATTTTCTTCCCAAGCCCAAGCCCATCCTCAGTGAGCTCCGAGCCAGTTTCATCATTAGTACTTGTTGCCCTGACAAAACTGAAAGTGTTAAGTAAAACTTTCCCAAGTCTGCGCTGATAACGGCTATAGTATATGCACCCGCATCCTTGATTCACAAAAGACAGCTCTGAGAACAGTCAGGCCCACAAGGGGGCGTCCTTCCTCAGAACTCAGGAATGAAAAGTAAAAGCTCAGTCAACGAAGTCAGACAGCTCTGGGTTTGAGTTTGAGACAATTATTTAACACTCTGTGCCTTAGTTTGTTCAACTGTAACATGAAAGTACTGATGCCTACCTCATAGTGCTATTGTGAGGAGTAAATGCTTAACACACACTAAAGGCTTAACACAGTGACTGGCACATCATCATAATGTCCAGTGCACACTAGCATGCTGATCTACTGCTGTGAAGAGGCTGGGTATGGCTCCTGCAGCTTAGTCCTGTTCCTGAGCTCAGATGGTTGCTGTGACCCACCCTGTCCCCTCCCCTTCTCCCTCCCCCTCCCTCTCTCCTTTCTTTGATTAACAGAAGCAGTCGGCACATGTGGGCTTTGTTTCCCATTGGCTGAAATTGCTGTTGTCCTGGCAGCATGTGTAAACATTCTGTCTGGGAGTCTTGGGGAAAGGCTGCTGAGAGACTGGGAGGCTTCTTCAGCTAGCACTGCTGGTATTTCAAACAAGGATCTCCTCACCAGGTATCAGGGTTTCTTAAGGGTCGGGATGTCCACAAAAAGGACCTGCAGCAGTTCTCCCTATTCATTACCTAGACCCCAAACTCGACCATGCCCCCTTCTCTTCCCACCCATTCTGCCCATCTTATTCTGCCTCTAATAGGAAGGGAAGGGAAGGGTAGGGAAGAAAATGAACTAGAAGAGACCAGTGAGAGGGATATATTCCATGTGAGGCTAAATCGTGGGCTTCTTCCTGGGCCCTGCTCCCCACCTGGCCCCTCCTGTTGGAACACAGCGCTCCCTGGGGAAGGTCTTACAGTGATCATTTCATATATAAAGCCCCTACTTCTTTTGTTTGGTGTTGGAGGTTACAGATTTGGGTTCTAGTCAGCTCCTGAAAGCGAATCCACCAAATGACCAAGTCACCAAATGGGCCATTCACTGAAGGACTTAGATCCTGCATGACTAACTCACCAAACCTACAACATAGAACAATGTACACAAACCTTTTGTGTGGCTGCCTTTCACTGCAGAGTTGATAGCAAATAGCTGTAGCTAAATTGACATGGCCAGTTTGCTAATGTTAAGGGTCTTCAGCTCTTTTCACCTCCCACCCTTTAACTCCTTCCGGCTCTAGAATGGGCAGCCTGGAAAGACTCCATTTCCCTGAGCAGATACTCCTGTGGCAAGAGGAACTGAGGCAGAGGCAGACTGAGCTTAAATAATATCAGGGCCTATGTAAACGCTGGTGAGTATTAGAGGAGTTTTTAAAGCTGTTCCAATTATTCTTGGATCAATGGCTATGGGAACTGGGCTGCCTTGTGCAGTGTCCAGCAGCCCTTGGGCCCAGTGAGGATGTTGAGAACGGGAGGGAAAGTTGCCTTTCACAAAGGAGGCTCACAGAAATAGAGTGGGTGCATTCCGGGCTCAAGATGAAAATGTGAGAACAGGGCCCCATGACCCTTTTTGCATCTTGGAGAGACTAGCATTGTAGTTAAGAGTGTGGACTATGGGCCAGACTGTCTGGGTGTATAGCTTGGTCTCCTTATTTTCACATGGTAACAAGAGTCCCTCTGTTCATGATTCCAGGACCCCACAGGAAACTGCTGGCATACTAAAAGCAGGATAGTTGGTAAAGGGAATATTCACAGAGGTGTGGCCAGAGACAGGGAAACAAGGCAGAGTTCAGCCTCCTGGTGCTAGTTACAGAGCAGTCCAGTGGGGGGCCAAAGGGCAGGAATGGTTACTCCTCCCAGACAGAGGTGTTGTGGGAGACAAGGGCCTGGAGAAAAGCTGGAGCCTTCTCTGGACAGCCAGCCACAGGTGACCCTGTTGTGGGGAAAGCACCGTACTCTTTTTCTCAGCTTGATTTCCCTGCTGTGTGTAACCTCCTGGAAGCCAGAGGGCACTAGAGAGCCCATTTGCGTGGTTTATCCAGGCCTGCTTTCCAGCGCAGTGACTGAGCGATTAAGGAGGGGGTGTGGAAGGGCGAAGAGAAAGGGTCCAATAGCAGTCTTGTCAAGCTGTGGTAATAGTAAAATGAAATACAGCACAGTAAGCACCCCCAAGTGGCGAGCTGCTATTTATAGAAAAATTAAAAATAGCTCCTTTTGGAGTGACATCTACTGTCATACAATACCCAATGTAAGGATTGTCTGTAAAGAATTTACAAATGTACTGGAAGTAAAGAATTTCTCAAAAGTGAAAAGATTTAAGAAGTAGTAGGGAAAGAAGTAGAATCCAACACTCAAGGGAAAAGATGTAAAACAGACTGAAAATGCACAAAGACTCTTAGTTCTGTGATGGACATGTGTTCACACCGATGTTCACATTCCCAATAGATGCCAAAGACATCTGGAAAATTTTAGCTATAATTTACGATAAGCCTTGCTAGAACTAGAGCATTAAAAAAATTTTTTTTTGGCTTTTTGAGACAGTGTCTCACTATGTAGCTATGTAGTCCAGGCTGGCCTTGAACTCAGTCCAGGCTGGTCTCAAACTCCCAGCAATCTTCCTGCCTCTGCCTCCTGAGTGCTGGGATTACAGACATTCACCACCATACCTGGTATCAAATGTTTTCTTTTTTTTTTCTGGTACGGGGAATCGAACTCACGACCTCGCGCTTGCCAGGCAGGCTCTGTGCTGCTGAGCTAAATTCCCAGCCCCTCAAATGTTTTCTTGATGTGATAAACCTCAAACCATAAAGCAGCAGCATCCTTAATGGTGGAACACCAGAAAGCATGCCTACCAAGGCCAGGCATGAAAGAAAGATGCTCATTATTCAGCTTCTAGTTAACGTTTTCCAGAAATGCTACCCAAGCTAAGACTCATAAGAGATATATATTTCAGAACAAGAGATAGTAAAACACGATAGTTTCCCTCCCTCCCTTTCTATTTTTTGCCTTCCCTCCCTCTCTCTCTCTTTGTATCTCCCTTCCTTCCTGTACTGAGGGTTAAACCCCGGGCCTCTGCACTGAGCTACATTCCCAACTTTTTTTTTTTTTCTGAAACAGGACTTGTAAGTTGCTAACTTAGGCTTGAACTTAAAAAAAATGCTAACCATTTTAATTTAAATTAATACTATTTCTGGAAGATAAACACAATTGGTAGAAAATACCAAAAGTTTACTGTACAAATTTTACCTAACATTTAAAAAAACAAATTGTGTGCCTTGCAGCTATAGAAGGCACTAGGTGTACACTTGCTATACTCAAACTTATAATCTTCCTGCCTCAGCCTCCCAGAGTGCTGGGATTACAGGCATGTGCCACCATGCTTGGTGAAAAAATGATAGATTTTTACCTGGAAAACCCAACAGGAAAAAAAAAAAAAACCACTGAAACACCAACTCCTGCTCTGTTGTATATTTTTCCTTTTTAAAAAATTTTTGGTGCTGGAGGTTGATCCCAGGGCCTTCCACATGCTAGGCAACAGTCTTACTTCTTAACTCACTATTTTTTTCTTCAGCACTGGGGCTAGAGTTCAGGGCCTCCTACATTCTACGCAAGTGTTCTACCACGGAGCCACACCTCCAGCCCCTTAATTCAGTATCTGTTTATTTATTTATTTTTGTAGTACTGGGGACTGAACTCAGGGAATGCTGAGCTACATCTTGGGCCCTTTTTACATTTTATTTTGAGACAGGGTCTCACTAAGTTGTCCGGCTTGGCCTCAAATTTGTGATCTTTCTACCTCAGCCTCCCTAACAGCTGGAATTACAGGTGTGGGCCACCATACCTGGTGAGAATTTACTATCTTTCAAAAGTCCTATGCCCCTAGTTGTTCAAAGTAGGGAATGGGGTTCTTTAAAAGGCTCACCAAGAAATCAGTATTTGGAATTCTAGCTGGAACCCCAAAGAAGTTAGAAATCATTTTACCCCATTTGGTTTTAAACTGCACGGTTTTGAGAATGTAAAAAGCCTTGATTTTCAGGAAAAGTAAATCTGAGCAGCCAGGTACAAAGGGCCTGCAGTGAGGTCTCACTTCTATGCCCAGCCTCCGGTCTCCTCCCGGAAGGCTACAACTGTGGCCTGGCCTGACTTCGGGAGATAATCTGGACTCAAGAACCTTCCCATGCACATAAACACACATGCACAGTAACTTCTTGAGTTTCTTTATCCAGGCCAAAGAAAATGGATAAGACTAAAAAGTCCAAAAGTCGGAGGGTAGTGATTATTGATGAGAAATCTCCAGTCAAGGTGACAACAAAGGATACACGAGACAACAGGAATGTGACAGACACAGAAGACAAGGAGACTCTCGCTAAAGCAGCTCTGACTATAGTTGAGGATGTTCTTAAGGCTGCTGTCCAGTCTGTGGGAGGTAGTAACCCTATTTGCTTGCCTAAAGGATTGCCTCAGAATGTAACACCACACTACCCGGCAGCTAACAAATTCACACCTTGTTTACAGAAACTAAGCCCTGCGCCAGGAAAATCAAGTGGATCACGCATGGTGAATTCACAGCAGAAAAGGGCCAGAAACAAATTCAGGAGTTCCTTTCGGTAAGTGAGTTAAGTACTCTAGTTTGGCACATGAGGAGAACCAACAAAAAGGATGTTTGGCTGAAAATTTGAGGTAGCTGCCAGGTGTGGTGGTGCATACCTGTAATCCCAGCACTCAGGAGGCTGAGGCAGAAGGACTGCCACAAGTTCAGGGCCAGCCTGTACTACATAGAGAGACCCTGTCTCAAAAAAAATTTTTTTTGAGGTAGCCAGGTATGGTGGTGCACAGCTGTAATCCCAGCTTCTTGGGAGGCTGAGTTAGGAGGACCCTAATTTGGAGACTAGCCTGGGCAACTTAGTGAGACTCTGTCTCAAAAATAAAATTTAAAAAGGGCTGGAGATGTAGCTCAGTGGCAGAGCACTTGCCCAACATGTGTGAGATCCTGGTGTACTACAAAAAATATTTAAGGTTCAAAACCTATGGATATCAAAGGTGACTTGAATAAGTAAACATTGTCTCCATGTGGTTCCAAAATCAAGGTGGTATAATCTTTGAAGGTGAAAGGCATAATTGTGCTGCTGTGTTTGTATCACCTTACCTTTACATTTCCCTAGGAAAAATGAGTATTTCCAGTTAAGCAATTTGCTATGCTGACACATGCAGTGGGGGCCTAGTGGCCTCAAGAGGGAGATGCTTCTCCAAAGGAGGAGCTCTTTACCACTCAAGTTATTGAGTATGCTCACGTTAGCAGGGGGGATGTGGCTGGATCAAGTGTCATAGTGTGTGGTGCTGGGATAGAAACAGAGCCTTACTCATGCTAAGCACATGCTCTACCACTGAGCTACATTCCCATCTCCAGGATCAAGGGTCTTGTTTTTTATTGAGACAGGGTCTCACTATGATACACCAGCTGGGCTGGAACTCATGATCCTCCTGCCTCAGTCTCCCAAGTGGCTGGGATTACAGGTGTGTGCCACCACACATGGATTCAAGTGCCTTTTAAATTTAGCTTGGAAATGTATTGCCCAGATGGGAAGATGTGCATACCCACCAACTCTGTTTTCCCTCAACCTGTGTCTGGCACTGACCTCTCTGCATGGCTTATCCTGGCAGATTTGGGGAGAAGGCCCTGGGTTGTTTTGCATAACTGGCAGGTGGTGAAGAAGAATGGTTGAAATCAGTTGAATTTGATAGAGGAAAACTCTCCCAGCCCTAGGACAATTTCTAGCTGTTTGCATCCCTCCCAGGAGCCCATCAATGCCTACAGGTTCATAGGCCCATGGATACCCTGGTCAGGCGGTGCTTCTGGTACAAGTTCACCTTGTGCTTTCCTGCTCTGGAGCAGGTCTCCATCAGGGGTTGGGGTAAAGGGTCCTGCCAGATACACCCAAAGTTCGTGAATCAGACCAGAACAGGACACAGAGATGGGAAATTTTGCCATTCTGAGTAAAGGGCAATGTAAGCCCTGACAGTGATCTACAGAGTTCTCTGTCTTCCTTTCAACTTACAGCTCAGCCTCTGTCACCAATTTCTCCCCCCTCTGCCACCACTTTCTCCCCCCTCTGCCACCTTCACCCAACCACACTGGCTTCTTTGATGTCTTTGAACTGCTGCATGTGTCTCTGCCTCAGAAACTTTTTTTTATTTTATTTTAAAGAGTAAAAGAAGGATAACATAACAATAGGAGGGGCTTACCAAATTACAGACAAAGTGGTAGGAAATTATCGGTGGTTATTGTTTTACATATTGTTATCTATAAGATAGTTTCTCAGGAAAACAAATAGACAAATGATAGTGAGTTACAGACAAAAGAGGTAGGAGATTATCAATAGTTGTG
>NW_004955534.1:112072-130151 GCF_000276665.1 Chinchilla lanigera | reverse complement strand
GTTCCCTCTAGAACCTGCTCTCCTGACATTTATTTTCAGGACTCACCACTTCACCTCTCTCCAGATCTTCATTAAAATACCACTTGTTAGCAGAGACTTGAGGCATTTCCTAGAATTGCAGCCTTCCCCTTTCTCTGACTTATTCTTCCCTTAACACCTATATCTACTAAAAGACCAGAGTCTACTGATTTATCCAGATCATATGGTCCAGGAGGGCAGACACTTTTGCTCAGTGGGCTGTACTTGGCCACCTAGGAATATCACCTATACAATAGATGCTCAATAAATCTGTGTTGGATACATGAGGAGATTTATTATCTCATTACCATTATTTCCTTATAGATGAAGAGCCAGATTCAAACATTTGTCTCACTTTACAGGGCTCTTGTGAGGATAGAGATAATTAGAAAGTAGATGAATAAAAAACTAAAAGCTCTGTGTAACTCAGGACAGCAAATCAACCTGTTTCCAACTGTACTAATGCAATGAGGCCTAGAAGTGAGAATTCTACCATCTAAGTGTAAGGCATTTCTGATGGAGACTTCTCTCGAGCTTGTTGTCAACTTCTCAGAGTCCACCACACATCAAAGGATGGTATATTAGGAGTTGCCATTTGCTGAGCCAAGTACTGTGAAACATTCGCCATGCATGATCTCTTAATTCTCACAACAAAGGGCTGGGGATTTAGCTCAGTGGCAAAAGCGCCTGCCTGGCAAGTGCAAGGTCGTGAGTTTGGTTCCCAGTACCGGAGAAAAACCAAAAAAAAAAAAAAAAAATTCTCACAACAAACCTAGGGATAGGTATATCACTGTATCTATTTTACAGATGAGGAAGCTCGAGGCTCACAGAGGTTGAACAATTGTCCAAAGTCTCTCTGATTAAACAGCAAAATAAAGGTTTGGTTATAATTCTTTTTTTTTTTTTTTCGGTTTTTCTCCGGTACCGGGAACCGAACTCACGACCTTGCGCTTGCCAGGCAGGCGCTTTTGCCGCTGAGCTAAATCCCCAGCCCCTGTTTTGGTTATAATTCTGTGTGATATATTCTTTCTACCATAGTAGGAAAAGTATTTTTTGATGATAAAAGGAATAGTTTTATTATTAATGAAAATAATAAAAATGCAAATTCAAAAGTTTGAAAGGTACTGCTATATGAATAAGAATATTTAAACCTGGTGTGAGAAAACTTGTGTATTTGTGGAACAGGAATAGGTACAATTATATATTGCCGATAGGCATAATTATTGTTCATTCTCTTCCAGAACATAATCTGACAATAAGAATATACAAATGGGCTCTAGATAAGAAAAAAATTAGAGAATTCCCATTGTCTAATAGACAGTTAAATTATTTTTATAATAAGAAAAAGGACAGTTCTCCCTCCATACCACAATACCCAGGTATTCTTCCCAGGTCACTTACCATGAATAACACTTTTGTGCATGTACTTCCAGGTGCATGTAGATTTTGTGCATCCAATAATTTTAATTGGCTAAGCCATCCGTTGTAGAGTAGCACAGAGGCACAGTTTCCTGGAAGCGAGTATATGAAGTGATGTCATATAAAAATTATCAACTCCAAGATAATACACACTCATTGGAGCTACATAAAAATCTGCTGTGTGTATATTGAATTAAAATGGGAATAGATTGGCCTGTTCAAGACTGTTGAATGTAATGTCATACCTAAGGCTTCCTTCATTCACAAAAGGGGAAAAGTAGACCAAAAATCAAGCCGAGAGGCAAAACCTCTTAGTGGGGAGGTATGGGGTAGGGTGGAGAAAACACTGGGGTGGTTGCTTAGAAGTCCTAGGTACCAATCTAGGTACGATGTTAAATTGTCTCTATCTACTTCTAGGCCCCAGAATCCTCATCTGAAAAGTGAAGGGCTTTGTTAGATGATCTTTAGGGATCATCCTAGTGCTACAAAGTACAGAGTAGCCTTGAGAGAAAGAGATTTCCTAAGAAATGCCATTAGTCTGGTCCAAAGCCTAGGGCAAGTCAGGTTCAGTGGTGCATGCCTGTAGTCGTGGCACTTGGGAAACCAACCCAGGAGGATGACTTGAGTTCACAAGTTCAGGGCCAGACCGGGCTACATAGACTATCTCAAAATAATAAAAAAGCACAGGGGCTGGGGATTTAGCTCAGCAGCACAGCACCTGCCTGGCAAGCGCAAGGTCGTGAGTTCGATTCTTGGTACTGGAAGAAAAACAAAACAAACAAAAAAAAAAATTAAAAAAATAAGAAAGCACAATGAATATATGGGGAGCAGTGACTAGTTCTAGTCTGATGGGAATATGAGCCTTCTGCTGGGAAAGGCGTGACATATGGGTAGAAAATCATAGTATTAGGTCTAGACTGTGGGCGGTCTTCAATGACACAGTGAAACATTTGTACTTCCTTTGGCAGGCAGTAGGGGAGCTGCTGAAGGTTTTGGAGTGGAGCTGATGTGATCGAAGCTGTGCTTAAGGACAATAACTGGCTTCAGCATGGGTGGTGTTGTGGAGAAGCGGAGTTGAAGATGATGAAGTCTAGATAGTAGGTTGCTCCCTGAGTCCAGGTGTGAAACAATGAGAGCTGAAATAGAGTACTGGCAGTGGGATTGGAGAAGAACAGGTAGACGGGAGACGTATTTGGGGTACAATAGACAGGACTAAGGGTTAATGAAAATATACATGGATTAATTAAGGAGGGACTGAATGAATGCTGATAGTTTCAATAATATAGTTGACCTGAGTTGTGTACTCTCCTGTTAACTCCAAGAATATGCCCTAAGGAGGTAATCCAAGGTCTTTTGTTTCTTGACTCCACTAGTATGATTTGTGCTTTCAAAGGGGAAAGCTTTTCCAAAGGTGCAAACAGAGATTCATTCCTTTCAGAGGGATATGGAGTATCTCATTGTCTGAATCACTGCTCTTCTGATCTTATTAACCAGTCATGGCTGCAATGACGTGAGTCTAATTTTCACAAATGGTTGAAACTAGCCCTATTGCTTTCTAGTCACACCTGTAGGTCTCCTGTCTCCTGGACCAGGATGAACAGAACATGTGTTCTAGTCACTTGCTCCTCCCCCTTTTTGTTTCTTTCAGACAAGGTCTCATTATGCAGTTCTGGCTGGCCTCAAACTCACTATGTTGCCTAAGCTGGTTTCAAACTGCGGTGATACTCCTGCCTCAGCTTCTGAGGGCTGGGATTACAAGGTGTACCACCATGTCTATCTTCTAGTCATTTTCTAATTATTTTCTACTTAATCACACTTTCTATTGTGGCTTGTATTTAGATGTCTCCCCAAAGCTTCATGCACGCTGAGCCTTTTCAAAGCTGGCTGAATCTAGTGTGTGTGACATTCAGATTAAGGGTGTGATAACTAAATGGGTTTAGCATAGTTCCGGGTGTGGAGAATGGAAGCCTGACCCTGGGTGTGGGTGGCACCAATCAATAGGCTTATTGCTTGGATGGAATATAAAGGGAGAAAAGGAAAGGCAGGCTGGCTGCTGCTTAATACCTTCTCCATGATGTGCCACGAACTGTTTCTTCTCTGTGATGCCCTTCTGCCATGCCACCCTGCCTTGGAGCCAGCTGACTATGAAGTTGTCTTAGTTCCTTTTTTCCTTGCTGGGACAAAATACCCGATATCCAAAGTTAAAGAGGGAAAAGTTTATTTAGTTTACAGTTTGTAGAGGTTTTAGTCCATAATCAGCTGGCTCCAAGGCAGAGTGGCATGGCAGAGGGGCAACAGTTGATGGCAGCAGAAGATAGCAAAAACAACCAGAGCAAAAGAGAGGAGCAAGCCTCTTTCCCTCCCTTATATTGTATGTATCCTAGGGCAGGTGTAGCACTCACACCCCCCAATTCCAGCACTAGGCAATGAACCAACCACAAAGTCTAGATTCAGCCACCGCCAAAAAATCTGCCCCCATGACCTCATGAGGCTTCGGGGGTGAGGAGGAGGACATCCAGACACAAACCATAACAGGAGTGAAACCTCTACAAACTGAGCTGAAGGAAACCTTTCCTTCTTTACCCTGTGGCTGTTGGGTATTTCGCCTCAGCGATGAGAAATGTAACAAAGACACCTTCCAAGTAAGGGTATGGAGCAGACTGTGCGTATGTGGTTGGTGTGGACATTCACATCTGAGGGTGTGCCCCTGCAGCCCAAAGTCTGATCTGAAGGTGCGTTTGCCTTTGCTCTTATTTCATTTCAGCTCCACTCTCTCTCCCCTCAGGAGGTAATTGGGAATCGACTGTAGTATGACTCCCAATAAAATGTGTAGTACTTCACAACAGGGCTGTAGCCCTCCTTTTCTTTCGTGCTCTGTTAAGTTTTCTCTCTCTCTTTTTTCCCTATGAAACAGACTTGCAAGTTTCGGATTGGCTGGGCATTCAGGACAGAGTTTATGAGGAAAGAAGATGTAATTCACTCCTTCTATTATATCTACCGTGTGGGCTGGAGCCTCTCATCCGCTCAGTTACCCATAGCAAAAGTCTACACCATTGCCTACTTCACTGTTAAGATAAACAAAAACAAACCTCCGGTAAGCTCTTCCTTTTGGGCCCTGTTCTCTTCAGTGGGGCTTCAGTGGAATAGGGACTTTTTGCAAAGTTGAAGAGTCATATTTCTGCCCTCATTTGGCCCATTTGCAGCAAGCCAGGACTGATCACGCTCTCCTCCATGACACTTTCCGTTAGGCTTCCAGAACAACATACTCTCCTGTTTCCCTCCGGCCTCACCGGCCATCCCTCCTCAAGTCTCTCCTGGCGCCTCTGCCTCACACCAGTCCCTTCATGTTGGAATGTTCCCAACTCAGGCTTTGGGCCTCCTCTGTGCTCACTTCCATGGTTATCTTGTCCAGTCTCGTGGCTTTAAATGTCACCTAGAGCCTGTGATTCCCAAATTTATAGCTCCAGTCCAGACCTCTCCAACCTGAAGGCTTAATGAACAATTCACTTATTGTATCGAAAAGGGAACTTTTGATTTTCCCTTTCAAATCTGACCTGCTACACTCTCCATCTCAAAATCCTGGGTGTCATCCTTGACTCTCATTTTTTAAAATACCTTTCATACCAATCCATTAACAAATCCAGTTAGATAGGAGGACTGTGAGTTCAAGCCCCTCCTGGGCATCTTAAGACCCTATTTCAAATAAAAATCCATTCTAAAAAGGGCTGAGGACGTAGCTTAGTGGTAGAATATCCCTGGGTTTAATCTCCAGTACTGAAAAAAAAATCCAGTTGTCTCTACTCTCAGAAATATGCCCAGAACCCCACAATTTTATACCTCTCCACTTCCACCACCCTGGGCCAAGGATCCATCCTCTCTCAGCAAGATTATTGCAGTAGCCTCCCAATCAAGTTCTCTGATTCCATCCTTGCACTCATTATATTTCTTGCCAATACAGCAGCCGGCCACAGTGAGCCTTGTAAAATGAAAGTTTTCTATTTAAAACTTTCCTGAAGTATGTTTCAAACTTGAAAGCACATACAGATGAAGTGGGGTTTTTGTTAAAATAAAGATTCTGATTCAGCAGGTGTAGGGCAGAGCTTTGGATTCTGCATTTCTAACAAGCTGCCAGATAGTGCTGACAGCACAGGTCCAGAGACTTACATTTGTGTAGCAAAGATCTACCTACAAGGGCTGTGTGATCTAGCCCTTTGTTAGTTTGCTTTCCCACTGCCCCTTACCCTCACTTACTTTGCTCCAACCACTTTGATCATGCTACTCCTTAAACAGGGTAGGTATAATCCTGCCCCAGGGCCTTTGCACTTTCTATTCCTTCTGACCAGAACACTCTGCCCTAGGCATGTACATTGCTTCCTCCCTAACTTCTTTTCTTGCTCTGTCTATCCTATCTTCTGTTTCTTTCTGTAATACTTTACTATTTTTTAATATTCTATATAATTTATTATTTTGATATTATCTGCTCCCACAGCAGAATATAAGCTTGATCAAGGTAGGGATTTTTTGTCTTGCTGTAAAACAAGGTCTGGGAAATAGTAGTTGTTTAATAAAAATTTGAAGGAATGACTACTTGTAGCCACTAAGTAGACTGTGAATAAGAAATATGTTGACTTGATGGCTAGTGTCAAAGAAGCCAAAATAATATCTGTGAATTCAAGGGGAAGGGTCCTCAGAGGAATGGGGATGATACCAAGCATAATGCTTAGACTACAAGACATAAAAATGTTATTTTCCATTTTGTTTCTACCCTTTCACAAAAGTTATCTGAACTTTATTCTGACTCCACGGCTTTACCTAGGGACCACAAAGTCAGAAAGAGGTTTTGCTCAAAATTCCAAGTATAATTTGGAAGGAAGAATGGGTAGGGACCACTAAGATAGTATTATAGCCTATTTTTTATGCTGTCATAAAAATGTTTTCAGACCTGTTCATCTATATAATTTCCTTCTGGTGCCATTCCTGAAGAGGTAGAAATTATTAACTAAGTAAACCAAAGTGTATAAAGAAAGTCAGTGACTTACTCGTGCTATTAATGAGAAGCATGAACCTCTGCCACAATGTTCCTAGTTTTGTGGTGATTCTCAAGGTATTTGCTGTCAAAAAGATCTTTTGCAGAACAGTTTTGAAGTGACAAAGAACTATGACCTACCGACTCCCAATTCATAAAGAAAATACATTCTGGAAATTCAAGAGTATACATATGGACAAATGTAGGGAGGGAAGGAGTTGAAAGTTGGCATGATTGGTCTAGGCTGATGGCTATCCTTTTCTCTTAGGAAGCTCCTGTTGATATCTCCTTTGTATTTGAAGACCAAACATTAGTTCAAAGGTAATAAATATTTGGAGACTTATTTTATTATTATTTTGTTTGTTTTTGAGACAGGGTCTTGCTATGTAGTTTAGGTTGGTCTTGAATTCACTATATAGCCCCATGATGGCCTCAAACTCATGGTGATTTTCCTGCCTCAGCTTCCTGCATGCTGGGATTAAGGATGTGCGCCATCATGCCTGGCTCTTGGGATATTTATTTTATTTTTGGAGGGGAGATTTATCTTAAAAGAGTGGGGGAAAGGTCATCATACCCCAGGAATCCAGCAGGTGCATAGCCACAGATAATTCATGTAATGGTTACTTACCTTCTTTGGACCACCAGCCCCATTAGAATGGGCTTAAAGTATGATTCTGCCATTGTTCTAGAAAGTTTTTTTTTTCTTAATATCTGTTTCTCCAGCAATTGTAAATTTGAGGATTAGTTTCTGGGGTAGAGTAGAGGCAAAGTGGGTCATGTTTGTTGTTTCTGCATGAAATTTCAAAATCTGGTGGAATTAAATCATGTATAAAAGTCCCTTTTGTCTAGAATCTCTCTTAGACTGTTCACACATAAGCTCATGAATCCTTTATTGATTTGGCCTCAGGCACAAAAAAGAATAGCCAGACCCCTTGCCACCTCTTCCCTCTCAACACTCCATCCTCTACCTTTCCTACTCAACAGCAATGTAGCAGAGTAAGGAAGGAATCCTGCGCTCAGTGTTTTGTACAATTCCCAGAAGCTTTTGATGTATTTCTTTCTCTCTAGACCAGACTCGATCTGCTTTCAAGAAGGAACGCTGATGAATGTGATTGAGGCCAAATACCTTTTAATAAACGCAATCAAGGCCTATTTAAATATCTGATATCTACAGGACATTTTAGGGTTGTTTTTCTAATAAGAATGTATTAAAAATACAATGTAGCACATCAAACCACAGAATATTTATTGAATAAACTTGTGGCATACAACCCAGCTGTATTTTTCGCAGTCATTCATTTTCCATTCCACAACTTCCGTCACATTAGCAGAGTAACCAGTAAGTTGTTTTCTATTTTCTAAAAGGTTTTTCCTATCACTATGCATCATTTTTCAATCTTGTAAGTACAGAGCTGAGTTTAGAGAGTTGCTAAAATTCACCTGTTAGACCAAATCATGGCTGGTTCTTGGCTGCTTGTTCCCCAATCTGTGCCTAAGTCTCCAATCCAGACAGACCCTTGCAGGCACAATGGGGGAACGAAAAAATGGCAGAGGTTCTACAGCTCATAATATAACCAGTCTGAAGGGCCGCCCTTCTCACAGACCGCTTTATTTACTGGGAGTTGGCTTTACTGTTGAACAGTACATTTCAATACTCTGACACCTGGCATGCTGCCTTCTGCAACGCACCATCACACTTGTGATGGCGGCAGGGTGGCTTTAGGGCCGGGGGCAACGAAACAGGAAAGGGTTCAATCAGTACCCTTCCTTATTTCAGGTCTTCTCATCCTCAGATCAGATCAGCACTTGTTTCGATCTTTGCTGGAGTCCCTTACCTGGCTGCAAAGTTTTAAAACACCAAAAAAATTTACATTACAGTCTGAGTGATTATTCACAAGTACATCAGAATACATATCTGCTTAGACAAACACTGGAAAAAAACCCCACAGAATACTAGCGGTTGATGTGGTAGGACTGTGAGTAATTTTTTTTCCTTCTTTTTTTAAACTCGTATTTGTGCAATAAATTAAAAGGAAAGGAAAATCCTATCAAAGTGATAGTTGAGGTGGGAAACTAGTTAAGTCTCGAAGAACAGAAAAATATCTTTGAAGCACAATAACCCTACCATTTGACTTATGGCTCAGGTGACTAAACAAGCTTTGAAGCAGTAAGTTTCATAAGCTGAAAATAAAATACTGTAAGCCCTTTTATTCTTCCTTTCTCTTTCCTAAAGAATATGCTACGGAAGCTATTGTTTCATAGACATTTCCTAAACAAACCCTGATGAAAAAAGTGGTAAGGCTCTCAAATAATTTAATATCTTTTCTTTCATTTACTCAATAAATATCTGTTGAATATTTATATATGTATCGCAAAATGGCTGCATTTACACTGCCTTGCTAATTAAAAATAAAAGAATATACTATTTCAGTCTCTAGGAACCAGTAACAAAAATGCCCTTAGAGAATAAAATTTTTAAAAGTGGGGATTATACACTTTAGGTTTTAGTATATAAAGCAGATGGACTAAGACTCACAAGTCTGGGACCTAGTTTCCTTTTAACTTTTGGAAAGTATAGGTTTATTAGGGTAGTAGTATAAATCATAAGTTCAGGGGAGACAAATGTTACATACTCACTGCTCTTTAGTCGTGCATTAAAGGTAGACGCTTTCCGAATATATGTTAAATAGAAAACCTTG
The DNA here is from genome assembly GCF_000276665.1 of Chinchilla lanigera. Taxonomy (NCBI): domain Eukaryota; kingdom Metazoa; phylum Chordata; class Mammalia; order Rodentia; family Chinchillidae; genus Chinchilla; species Chinchilla lanigera. The sequence continues at coordinate 120,989 of NW_004955534.1, read as the reverse complement.
TGCTCTGTACTTGAAATATGAGTGCCTAATTTAAAAACTGAACAAAAACCACTTTCAAACTGTTATAAGAAGGGCATTTTAGAATTTTCCTGTCACCCAGTAATTATGTATGTAACAATAATGGAGATCGAAACAACCTTTCAACCATAACAGAAACAGCCAAAACTGCAACTGTTCCTTCCCCTTACACTTCTGTGACCTAATTAAACTGAACAAAAATAAGGGAAGGACAAAAATTATGATCTCACAGTTCTACCATTTGCACTTTCCAAAAATGTGATAATGTGAGGAGGTTTTATACAAAGTTAACTATTAAACTGAATGATAGATGTAAAAATTAAACTGAAAGATTTAACAATATTTATATTATTACATAAGGGACAAAGTTTAAAATGTTTAACATCAAAGCTGAGACAAGAGGATCACAAGAGGGGGCTGGGGATTTAGCTCAGCGGCAAAAGCGCCTGCCTGGCAAGCGCAAGGTCGTGAGTTTGGTTCCCGGTACCAGAGAAAAACCAAAAAAAAAAAAAAAAAGAGGATCACAAGTTCAAGCCCAGCCTGAACAACTTTGTGACTTATTAAGGTCCTGTCTCAAAAAAGTAAAACTATAAATAGAAAGGGCTGGGGATGTAGCTCAGTGCAGAGCTACGGGGTTTAATCCTAGTACCACACACACAAAAAAAGTTTAATATCATTTTAGCTTGATCTTATGAAACAAGTAAAATACTGACTCATGATATTTTTTCCTACCAGCACTCCTGACGATAGTTGATTCTCATTCTTTGCTTTTCAGATGTTATCCTATCACTAAAGTATAGGTCAAATAGAAATAAGTTACTTACACTGGCACAGCAACAGACTTCCTAAGACTTTATATTTGAAAGTACTCTTTTTCTTTTGGAGTGCTGGGGATCGAAGCCAGGGTCTTAGGTATGCTAAGCAAGCAGTGTACCACTGAGCTCTATCTGCAGCCCCTGAAAGAGTGATCTTTAAGTGAATTATTAAGAGTTTAAAACACCACCTGTTTACATTTCCAGTTCAACAAATCCATGGGTTAATTCGCTTTTTGGCTTGTTGGTTGATTTTAGAGTACAGGCAGGGACTGAAAGCAAAATACACTATTCTGGGGCAGACGCTATATTATATTGTACATGTCAGTTTTCAAACCCAGACTTGCTTTTTTTTTTTCAGCAAACCTTTCATTTTAACAAATTAGCCTCCTATGTAGTTTCTATCAAGTCCATTCATAACACTTGCAACACAGAGGAATGACAATTTCTCTCAAGTTTAGCTGGGGTAGGGGTTGGCATTGTGTAGAGCCAATTGGAGCACTGAGCCTTAGGATGAGATTAAGTTTCTCATCTTACTGACACTTTCTCTCCATGCCACCTCCCCTAATACAGCAGGATTTCATTCGTAATTTAAATTTTTAAACCAGAATGTTATGGTCAATCCAAAATAACCCAAATAATTTACTGATGTTATTATCAATAAGCAGTTTATTTTTATTGAAGGACTGAAAGAATTAAATAGAAGGCACAGTAGCACTGTAAAGCTTTTTCAAAGCACAAAAATCTTTGTATATGTGTAGAACCCAGACTTCCTTTTTGTTGTGAAAAATGTCTGCCAGATAATTAGAAAATCCTTATTTGTCATCCTTCCCTTTGGTCTTCCTGTATACCATCTCTCGAAAACTGGCCAGAATCTTGTTCTCTCTCTTTCGTCTCTCTTCTTGGTTAAAGGACGCAAGGGCTCTCTTCTCATCAGCACTATAGATCTGGTTCTCTTTTCGCAGTCGCACAGCCTCCATTCGGCGATGCCTAGAGATAATTTTATTTTTGGCTTAATTTCTCAGTAATTATTCTCATAGATTGTCCTCATTAATCCCTTCTTAATAGAGAATAAGCAGCTTAAAAGCTGACACATAGAAGCTTTTTGAAATGAGTGAAGTTATTAGAAGATCATTTATGTCATTTGATTCATTCCTAGCATTCAAAATATGATCTCTTAAATTCTGTCAACATACTGAACATTATCATTAATTTCAAATGCTAGGGGCATAAGTCTAGTTTAATTGTTTCCAGCAAAACAATCAGAAGTCAAATTATTAAACTTCCTAGGTGATATGTCCATTTGCTTTTGTGGAACTGACAGCAGGACAGATGAGAGATTTAATTTTCCATCAATCAACTGGCACTTCTTTAAGGTTCTACTTTACCAGTACAACCAAAAGAACCAAGTCTTAATGTATAACTGAAGAGGGGTCTGGGGGTAGGTTTAATTTCTTTAGAATCCAGTAGGGGCTCAAAGAAAAGAAAGGGGAGATTTCTTACAAGGGTCAAATTACTAACGCTTAAGAGTAGAGGCAGAGGGAAACTATGACATCATGTTCAAAAAGTCTCTTTATTTAGAGGGAAAACCTGTCTTCCTTGTATATATGTACCCAGTCGTACAGAATCAATTCAAGAAGCTTGAGCTATTTCTTGAAAAACAGAACAATCTGGGTAAGGAGAAAAGGAGAGAATCAATTTAAATTAGTGTGATGGCAGGGAAGTGGCAAGATGGGAGAGATGAAGAAATGAGTATCTATCTATCCATCTATCTATCTATCTATGTTTTTTTTTTTTAAGACAAAGTCTTGCTATGTAGCCGATCGAGGCTGGCTTCGAACTCACAGTGATCCTCCTGCCTCAGCTTCAGCCTCCCAAGTGCTGGTATGACAGGCGTGTGCTACCACACCTGGCTAAAATGACAATATATTTAGGTTGCTCAGGGGAAGGGAGTATTTTGAACAGTTTACCTAGCACAAAAAGTGCCACATGAATCTATAGCCCTACAACCCTATGTCCAGTCCCGCCTGATCTCAGAGGCTAATTAGGGTTGGCCTAGTTAGTACTTGGGAGAAAGTGCTACATGAAGGATGCTATAATGAACTTCCATACACGTGTTTCCTAGCATATGTGAAAGTTTTTTCTCTTGGGTAGTCTGGTGTGGAGTTGCTAAATTATTATTCCCCAAAGTGTACCAATGTATACCATCACTAGCAATATTTAAGAGATCCTATATGTATATCTACATCCTTTCAAATGCTTGGCACTGTTAGAACTTTGAACATTTTTCCTATCAAATGGGTGTAAAGTGGTATCTCATTAAGTTCTTGATTTCTATTCCTAATAATAATATCTTTTTATGTATGTATAGGACATATGTATTTTTTCTTCTGAAAAATACCTGTTTGGTCATTTCCCCATTTTTCTTTTGGGTCACTTATAGGTATACTTTAAATATTCTCAGTACTAACTCTTTATTAGTTGTGTGTATTTCAAGATCTTATCCTGCCATGGAACCTGTCTTTTTTTTGTTGTTGTTGTTAATGTGTCTTTTGATAAACATGAGTTCTTATTTTTAGCCTAGGCAAACTTCTTAATTTATAACTACTTAATTTAATAACTACTTTATTTATTACTATTATTATTATTATTATTATTTTAGAGATAGGGTCTCACTATGTAATTCAGGATGGCCTTGAATTCACTATGTAGTCCAGGCTGGCCTTGAACTCACAGCAACTCTCCTGCCTCAGCCTCCTGAGTGCTAGGATTACAGGCGTGTGCCATGATGCCTGGCAATACTTTATTTTATGGTTAGGGCATTTTTTTTTTTTTTTAGAAAACACTTTATCCTAAGGTCCAAAATATATCTGCTCTTATAACTCTTAATTTAACTGCACAGCCTTTTGTATATGGTGAGTTTGGGTCCTACTTTCATCTTTTTCTACATGGATAACCATTTCCCCCCTTACTCAATAGTTCCCTCTTTCTCCACTGTTCTAACATCCCATCTCTTTCACACAACTGAAGTTTCATAATGCTATAGCTGTCCTTGGCCTCAAACTCAACTATATCCCCAATGCTTTAATAACCAAAATGACACATTCTTCATGGATTAAGATAAACAGATGACTGTCTTTCAGTGGATAAAATATCTGTGCCAAAATATGAACTAGGAAAGTACACAGGAAGTATTTTACTTCACTGAATAAGGTCGTTGTTTCTCTATGCTTTCTGAAGTGCTGTAAGCTTTGTAAGTTCTCATCTGTAGTAAGGAAAATCTCACCTTCCTTACTCTTCTTCAGAAATGACCTGGCTAAGCTGAGCGACACTTGGGTGACACCTGTAATCCCAGCAGTCCAGGAGAGTGGGTTGGAGGACCAGTTTGAGCCTAGCCTGGGCAACTTAGTAAGACCCTGTCTCAAAATAAAAAAAAAAAGACTTGGGGACTTAGCTCAGTGCAAAGACCTTGAGTTCAATCCCCATTACTGCAAACAAATAAATAAATAAACAAACGAATAAACCAACCAACCAACCCTGACTATTCTTGGCCTTTCAGTGTAGCAAATATACTTTAGAATCAGCTTATTAAATTTTATGAAAAACCGTTGATTGGAATTTTATTGAGTCGAAAGATCAATCTGAAAAGAACGGACAACTTTACAGTATTGCCTTCTTCCCATGAACATGTTATCTCTCTCCCTATTTAGGTCTTTAATGTCTTTCAATAATGTTTATAGTTTTCCCTATAGCAAAGTACAAAGAAATACTGATTCCTTGAGGTTGAGGATATAACTAACTTTGAAGCTAAATTTCATATATGCTTGGGATTTTAACCACATTGTTCATATCAAAAGACAATATCAAATCAGTATTCATACTCTACTTTCCATTATGGATAGTGACTTAATGAAAATCAATCACCAAAATATAATTCTGATAGTAAGGAAAAGATCTGATCATAGAAACTGAGCCCAATACCAAGAACATACCTGCTACCACTCATTACGTAACCTGAACACTCAAATGATGCAATTTCCTCACTTGTCAACCCAATTTCACCTCTTCGTGGAATACGTTTTCCAGCTTTTACATATTCAGCCATAGCTGCACCCTCACCAGGTAACAGAGCATGGCCATAGCTGCAAAATAATTCAGAATTCAGAAAAGGTCCATTAAATCAACACAATACAGAAAGCTCATCATCTAAAAAGTGCACAAAACATTTTCTTTCTGGTAACAATGGGAATACCAGTGCTAAGCAGTAGTGTTCTACTGTAGGAAGTCCAATGTGAATCACTTTAATTAGCAAACACTGCACTATGACTTACATTACTAACCCAGAAATACAAAAATAATTTGGAAGAACTGACGTTAGTATATGTAAATGTACAGCTTATAACAGATGGTTAATATATCCCAATAGGTATTGCCATTATTGCTTCTGCTCTAGTTCCTTCCCTTTCTCCTTTTCTCTTAAAAAAAAGCCCTAAAGTAAAGAAATAATGTATCTCAAATTGACATATCTTTTACTTATGACCAATAATAATGCTATACAGTAACAATTATCTATTACCTTTGTTTCAAAGGGACTTTAAAAGCTATTATCCCTTAATTCAACTCGATGAATGTTTCTTGCATACCTATTCAACTCAGAGTTTGTAATATAAAAACAATTTCTGTTCTTGTGGAGTTTTTATTAGTAATAAGATATAACTGCAATACAAGCTAAAACATATAATATGCTACAGAGGGTCAACATACAGTGCTTGAGGATTGAAGAAGGGTAGAAATCACAATTACTCATGGAGGGGTAATACTGAGAATCAGTTATCTCTCTGCTTTTGCAAAGGGCTTTGAAGGCTACTGAAGGATTTTAACAGGGAGAAAACTGAGGGTAGGGAAGAATACAAGGCAGGGAAAAGAAGTGAAGGCATGTAGGGTAAGAAACACGCTTAACAAGGAGGAAAAATGGAACATGGATAGCAAGCACTTTTAGTATTCCAGCTCACATGGAAGCTAGGGTACAGCTAAGGAAGTATAGGGAGATAAGCTTGGAAAGGCAAGTTAGGGCTATAGTTTTGGAAGGTACTTTAGATATTATAAATATAGTGCTACTTACTTTAAAGGTTTATCATCTTGAGAGGCAAGTGTTTTTGGAGCTTCTGGGCCAATTAAATCTGAGGGTTCTTCAGCCTCTGCATGGAAGAAGTTCAGAAACACATTCACACTTGACCATTCAGTTACTTTAAAGTTTTATCTGTTTTGAGTTAAAGGTTATCAGAAGAACTTACTTGATCTATCCTTCCAGAGATTCTCTAGAAATTCTTCTTGGGAATCTTTAGAACTTGAATCACTGGACTCTTTTCTGCTCTTCTTAGACTTCTTTTTCTTATATTTCTTCCTGTAGGGATTATAAATTGATACAAATTCACTTAATATCCCCATGTTAAAGAGTATCTTAATTTTTTAAGGCAATGAAAATGACCTGAATTCCCACCTTATTCAAACTTGCTAGAGAAGAACTTTAACTAAAAAAACTAACACTTAATAAAATCATGCTTCACAATTAAAAAAAAATCACTAAAAGAACAATGAAATACAGTTCTTATGGTATAGAATGACAACAGAAATAAAAAGGCTTGGGGCTGGGGATTTAGCTCAGCGGCAAAGCGCCTGCCTGGCAAGTGCAAGGTCGTGAGTTCGGTTCCTGGTACCGGAGAAAAACCAAAAAAAAACCAACAAAAACAAACAAAAAAAAAAGGCTTATAAAACAGCTCTTACCAACTTGTGCATTAATAATTTTGAGTGTAAGGGAATAAAATATATTAAATAGGTTTAAATCCTCAGGATAATACTAAAAGAATACAATTCATTATTTTGCAAACTCATAAAACTGAAAAATTAAGCAATACTCATTTCTTGTTCTTCCCTTTTATAGAATTTTATATTTAATTTTATTATTATTATTATTATTTAATTTTTTTGGTAGCGCTGAGGGTCAAACCCAGGGTCTCATGCATACTAGGTAAACACTACCACTGAACTATACCCGTAACCTTCTTTCCCTTCCTATACAAACTGTACTTCAGTATATTTAATTTGTTGATGAGTTTCTCTTTTAGAGTTGTTCTACCTAATTAATGAAGAAGGCAAGCTAGAGATAGACTATCACCATATTGCAATCCCTCATGAAATAATACATCAATGAGACACCTAGACATTATTTGTCTTCTGACGGAAGAATACAGTACCACCTATGTGTATTCCTGCCCAGAACTCAAATCTAGATCATCAAGCCTTTGGACCTATCATTCTATAGGAAATGTAGAGAGCAGAACATGCTAAAGGACACTTTACAAATATAATCATTGCAATTTAGGGACATGAAATGGATCCTGATTTGAATAAGCTGCAGAAAAGCCACTGAGAATTGAGTAATTATTGTTAAGTATTTTAGGCATTATAGTACCATAATGGTTTCTTTTTTTCTTTTGGTTCCGGGAATTGAACTCATGACCTCATGCTTGCCAGGCAGGTGCTGTGCCGCTGAGCTATATCCCTGGTCCTATTTTTTGGTTTGTATTTTAAACAATACCTGTCAGAGAAAAGTGCTAAACTGCTTATGGATGGAATGTTATCTGGAATTGGTTTCAAAATAACTGGGGGGGAGGGCACTACCCATGAGTTGGTAATTATTCAAAGTGAGTGGTGGGTACATGGGGGATTATACTATTTAATGTAATTTTATACACATTTTAACTTTTTCATAAAATAAAGAAAAGACTGACGATCTGTGTTTCTTCTTCTTTTCCTTTTTCTTAGCTTTCTTTGCTCTCCTTTTCGTATCTCCATCTGCAATTAAAGCACATTATAATTGAAAAATAATTTAAAATTCTAAAACTCCATTTTGAGTACATAAAAATCCTATTGCTATCCCATTTGTTATCACAGAAAAATTCATTCTAACATTTATTGCAACTTGGCAGAAACTGCACTAGGCACTTGGGGAAATAGAAAGTCATGTAAGTTATTAGGTGATACAGAATATTAATCATTAAAAAAAGTATTAATAATTTTATTGCATGGGATAACAGTATTGTCTTTAAGTAGGGGTATATATTTTTTAAAGATACATACAGAAATATTTAAGATCATAGTATATTTACTTTAACTATCTCACCAAAAAACCCATACTTGGAGCAAATCTGACAAAACTACTGTTAAATCTGAATAAGTATGCTGTATTAAGTATAATAACTGTATCATTTTTGTTACTTTGCTGAATGTTTGAACACTTTCATAAAAAGGGGGGAAACATATGGAGGTGCAGGGGAGAATGCTTTCCAGGTGGTCGGTGTAGCCCAGGATGGAGATGGGTAAAGAGATACATACAATCCAGCGTGACAGAGGGAAGTGTGGAATTCTGTGGGCAAACACAGAAGCCTCAAAAGCAGGCTGATTTGGGGAGGTCGGGTAGGGAATGGTGGACCAGGAAAAGGTGACACTTGAGCTAGTTCTGTTTACAGTCACTTGATCACAAAAGCAATGCTTTTCGCACTGTTGCAGGAAGTAAGCCATGCTGGAAGCGGGCAGAGGTTGGCACTACGGGCAGGGCTCCTCGGTACCAAGGACAGAGTCACAGGAAAGCACACGCAGTCCTGAGGAGACAGAGCACAGTCAATGATGGTGCAAGAGAGAGTGGCCGGGAGTAGGTGACTGCAGAGGGGTCATCCCAGGTCTGAACGTTACCCTGAAGGCTAGGCGGGCCTAATGAAGGATTTAAAGCTGGGGACTGACACCCTTGGATTTGTGCTTTAAGGGAGGAAGGAGAGTGACTGTGGGGACCAAGAAACCTGCGAGACATCGGAGGAGGAGGCCCCTTTGTACGCTGTGTCAGCTGCAGAGGAGGCGCCCTCTGGTCAATCATCAGTCAGGAGAGGGCACAAAAACATGGCTTTTATAAGTATAATCGCAGAGATATGAAAATAATAATATAAGACAAATAAGTATGTTGGATAAATAATGTTTTACAACCGTGGCTTGTTGGGATGCCCCTTCCCAGATCAGGTGCCTTGTTTGTGCCA
>NW_004955534.1:93495-111747 GCF_000276665.1 Chinchilla lanigera | reverse complement strand
AGCACTTAGCACGGTCCCTGGCACAAAGTCAACAAGTGTCTGGAAACTCTGGGCTACTACTGTTTCAAGAACCCTTCATCTACAATGACTTCTGCAAAGTCAAACTCGAGATGAGGCAAGGCTTGCATTATGATATTGGCTTTCTCACCACTGGAGTCTGTTTCAGAATCAGAGTCACTGTCGCTGTCTCCAGAATATTTCTTGTGTTTTCTTTTAGATGATTTCTTCTTTCTCCTTTTCTTGGACCTTTCTTTTGAATGAGTAGACCTTTTCTTCTTTTCATCTGTAAAAAAAAACAAATAAAAACCTAACTTCTAAACAAGTATTTGTGAACATGAACTTTATTGTATTTGAAATACGGAATAACACATAATCGAGAACTTGAGTAAAAGCAAAGTCTACTCTTTAACTATTTATAAACTTACTTTTTTTTGTTTTTTGAGACAGGGTCTTGCTATGTAGTCTAGGCTGGCCTCAAACTCACTACAGAGCCCAGGCTGGCCTTGAACTTGTAGCAATCTTTCTGCCTCAGCTTCCTTAGTGCTGGGAATATAAACTTACTTTTTAAACTCATCAATTAGAAAGTTCTATATTTAAAAAATACCTTCTGAACTAGATGCTGAAGTAGTGCTTTTCTTTGGCTCTTCATCCTCTACTGGTGTATGTTCATCAGAGCTGAATTTAAAGAAAATGGTTGTAAGAATCAGAAAAGTGATGAAATATGGAGCACTGAATATGGACATGGCCTTAAAAATTTTTCAGTTACAGTCCTGATTGTCCAAGAAAAGAGCAAACAGTGAATCACTTTTGTTTTTTGTTTGTTTGTTTTTGGTTTTTTGGTACCAGGAATTGAACTCAGGACCTTGCACTTGCCAGGCAGGTGCTGTGCCACTGAGCTATATCTCTGGCTGAATCAGTTTTCTAAGAGTATATATCAAGGTTTCATATCTTCATAATAATAAAACAACTTACATTTGCTTAATGCTATAGACAAAGTGCTATTCAAACAAAGCAACACGGAAGATTTATATTTTCATAAGAAATCACAAGGTAAAAATAGACAAATAAGGGAAGATGAAAGAAATTGAAAGACAAAGAAACTGGAAGACGTCATGATTTTATTCATTTTTGGGGGTGTGTGCAATTGGGATCAAACCCAGTGCCTTGTCCCTGCTAGCAAGCCCTCTATCACTGAGTTATATCTTCAGCTCAATGACTTTATTCTAAGTATGTAAAAGACAAATGGTAGAGCAGCAACTTCAGATAGTACAGGATATAGGAAAATGAACTAAACCAAACCATACTGGTATACTCATTTCCAGAAGTCTTTTTATAATACTAATATTTAGCATGCAATCTGCTCTGAGTTGAGAAAAAAATTCAAAATAATATGAACACATTAAACACTGGGCATTTCTATGAACAGGAAATTAGCACCCCATAAGCGACAGCTTAAAGAGAATAATTAGTGTGCTCAAATTCCCTAGCAACATGTTTATTCATTTTTAATTAATTAAAAATTTTTATTAGTATATGTTTGTAGTACATAATGATTGCATTCATCATGAATTGATACATATACAACATACATCTTAATTCTTTTTAGTTCTTTTTCCAGCAACATGTGTAATCCTTGGCTATGTTCCAGGTTTTTAAAAATTTCATGATCACAACAGCATAAATCACATGAAAGAAGAAAAACAAAATGAGATGTAAAGTTCCTTATGTAACCAAACTTTTCACAGTATGCTCAGGATTTAAATTATTGCTGTAACTTTTTTTTTGTCGTTTTGAGACAGGGTCTCGCTATGCAGTCCAGGCTGGCCTTGAGCTCACTTTGTAGTCCAGGCTGGTCTCAAACTCACAACGATCCTCCTGCCTCAGCCTCCCGAGTGCTGGGATTACACTGAGTGCACCCACCACGCTTGGCTCATAACATATGTTTTTTGAGACAAGGTTTCGCTACTTATTTCAGGGTGGCCTTGAACCCACTACTGTAGCCCAGGCTGGCCTTGAACTCACAGTGGTCCTCCTGCCTCAGTGTTTGGAGTGCTGGCATCACGGATGTCCACCACCATGCCTGGTTTGTAACATAGTTTAATAAGATATTTTTAAACCACTTACTCTGGTTCGGGATTCTTTGGAGAAAGTCCCCATACTTCAGGAGCTCCCAATTCACCAATCCTTTCTCTCTCACTTAATCTCCTAGAAGATGTAAACATTTAAATTATAACTCAATTGAATATTTCCTAAATATTACATATAATCGAATTCAACAGGATTCCAGTTAAGCCTATTTTTCCTATAGGTTTCATTTCTTTCTTTTTTTGAGATAGGTTTTTGCTGTTTTTCAGGCTGCCCTCAAGTTTCCGGGCTGAAGAGATCATCTGGCCTCAGTTTCCTGGCTTCCCCTATGTATTTTAAAAGTTAACAAAACCTTGCTTTAAACAGAAACTCACTGCTTAGGATTTGATGCTCTGAGAATACCATCAAATGGTACAAACTATACACAGCCTTAATGGTGAGGTCAGAAATGGCAGCCTAGGAGACTGTCAAGGGCATCCCTTGTACCAAATGCGTCACACAGCTTCTAATTGCTCATTTGTCTGCAATATGTGACAGAAAACAGTTTTGCATTTGGAAATAACTTCATTTGTTTATATATGATTATAAAAGTAAAGAGAAGTCTCTTTTGATTTGGTCAAGCCTTCAGTTTTTAGGAATCTAGGAATAAAACAGAAATGTAGCATTAGAAGTAGAAAACAGAGTTCTGAAAATGGAAGAAAAATTCATTTGACAAAAATTGTACTGTCAGATATGAAGTTTGTTGTCTCCTTTTAGTTCCTTTTTGGAAAAGGAGTACATTTTTACTCTTTGGAGGGTAGTAATTGTTTTCTTTTACAACGTTTGTAGTTTCTCATTTTAAATTTTGCTATCATTCATAAAGTAAAATAAGACAAACCCCAAATCCCTAAGGCTCAGTTCATTAACATTTGACTGCTTATGACTCCATTTGTCTTTAAAAATTCTTACAAAATAAATATAATTGGTTTGAGTTTTTTATTTTATACAGGACAACTTTCCTGCTTAGAAGAAACAAACAATCTAAAAGGGATATAACTATACTTGGAATAAAGGCGTATGGGAGAAGAATGCCTCCCGAACTGTAAAAATCACTAAGTCCTGTTCTCATACCTGTTGCCACCTGGTTTTATCTGTAAAGATAAATTATCTTATGAATTACAACTGAAAATTTCATCTAAGCAGTTCTGACATTTTTTGGTGAGGTAAGAAACCATTGGCTTTTTCATGAACATATTCTGTGAGTACCTTCCTGAATTTAACTTGGAAAGATAGTTTGTTTTGTTTTGTTTTGAGACAGGGTCTCACCATGTAGTGCAGGCTGGCCTTGAACTCACTTACATAGCCCAGGCTGGCCTCGAACTGGCAGCTATCCTCCTGTCTCAGCCTCCTGAGTGCTGGGATTACAGGCGTGTGCCACCACACCTGGCTGAAAGAGATAGGTTTTTAACCTCACTGGTTTGTTACTGTTTCTGGTCTTATTCATGAAGCACTACCAGCTAAAATTTATGGAATATTTATATCCTAGGCACTAAATTATTACAACTCTAAAAACCTTAGTACTAATTTTATTCTTCCCTTTTTTTTGCTGCAGTGCTGGGGATGGAACCCAGCTTTGAGGACTTTGAGTATGTTAGATGAGCACTCTACCACTGAGCTATACCCCCAGCTCCTACTTCCTTTTTAATGGTGAAGAAATGAAGCTCAGAAGCCAGGCATGGTGGCACACATCTGTAATCCCAGAATTTGGGAGGCCGAGGCAGGAGGCTCTCTGAGAGTTAGAGGCCAGCCTGGGCTACATAGTGAGTTGAAGGTTCGGCCTGGACTACACAGCAAGACCTTGTCTAAAAAAACCAAACCAAAACCAAAACAAAACAAAAAGAAGCTCAGAGAAGTTAAGCAACTTGCCCAAGGCTACAATGCAAATAAAGTGGCAAATAAAGGCTTCAAACTCAGTCTGATTGTGGGACCTGCCCTTCTTATCACCATAATTTATTATTTCTTACTGCTGGAAGAAAAAGAATCATGAAGGCATCTCTCCATTGTTGGAACTTTAACGTGTCTCTCAATACCTATAATACTTGCAACATTTCCTGTTTTTTAAACACTTAGTGAGGCCGCGTGTAGTGGCGCATACCTGTAATCCCAGGACTCCGGTGGCTGAGGCAGGAGGATGGCCATAAGGGCTACAGATGGGCAGCCTGAACTATATAGTGAGACCCTGACTAAACAAACAAACAGACAAAAAACCACCACGTAGTGAATGGCTTAGTACAATGCCTAACACTTAGTAAAATTAGATATTACGGCTCACATACCAATAATTACAAGCCTCTTCCTTTCTCCTTCTTAAACTATGCACATTCCTGCTCCAATATTCACTCTCAGAGATCTGATCTCACCCCGGCATCATTTTTCAAGGTGGACATTGAGACCACTTAACAGGACCTTCATCTACAGGAAACTTCATCTACAGCTCATGCTCACTTTTCCCACATTCACCTAAACATCTTGTGAGAGGGTAGGTTTCCCTCCTCTCCAATTCAAACCTTAATTTCAACCCTTCCCAATTTCCTACAATGGGCACTGTGAATTCTGTGATGGAAAAAACGGCTTTCCTTTGCAGGAGTTCAGCTTACTGAGGAACAAAACCATGCTCGCCAATGATAATAACCGACCAAGTAATGTACATGCTACAATTCCGGTACGTCTGGGCTCCCCGCGATATCTGCCAAGAATCCCGGAGGGGAAAGGAGGTGTCAGGAAGCCAGAGCAGGTAGGAAGAGCCCCGAGGAGAAATGAAAATTTAAGGGAAGAAAAGAACGAATGAAAGGTTGCCGGGGGTGGACTGAAGAAAGGGATGAAAATGGGCTGGAGGCAGAGAGGGTGGGCGAAATGCCAAGAGATCGTCAGACACAGAATGAACCATAAAACAGACTCCATGGACAGGTGGGTTCCCACACGGGAAGGCGTGGCGCCCTCACTCACTTCTGCCGCAGGCTCTCCTCCCTCTCCTTGTCCAGGAGACTGGGCCACGGTTTGTCGCTCCCGTAGGGGCGCGAGTAGGCGCCATAATAGGCGGACGAGGAGGCAGAAGCAAAGGGGGTGCTGCGCAGCGCAGAGGGTCGCTCTCGAGAGCGCGACCGCGAGCGGGAGCGGTACGACTGGTTTCGAGAGCTTTGGCTGAGGCCACCCAGCTGATGGCCGAGGCCATTCCGATCACCAGAGCGAGAACAAGAGCGCGAGCGAGACCGGCGGCCCCGCGGGGAGCGGGAGGATTTGCTGGGCTTGGGGCTCTTCGACAAACTGCGACGTTTTTCCCCGGAGCCCGAGGCCTCGCCCTCAGGGCTGCGCGACCGGGACACCCGCGCCATCGCTACAGCTGTGACCCCAAAGCGGCGGGACAAGGGGGCGCTCTGGCGACCCTGGGAAGATCTCTGTTGCCTTGGTTCCCTGAACCCGCCAGCGAGTAAGGTCCCAAACCTGTAGAAACCTTGGAAACAGTTCCGGGTACGTTGTGAAATCCTTCCCCCGGACGCAAGGGCTCCTCCTGCTGAAGGGAAGGGCTGTGTGCGTCGATATAAATTAGCCGGTTAGAGAACCAAGTAGGAGCATCTTTTCGGTTCCGAGAGAGGTTTCTGAGTTCCAAACCTGGCAGGAGAACCAGTCTTTTCTCAGCCTCGAACAAACTTGGAATATCTCAAGGGGAAGACCATGCAATACAGGATATGTTTTACTGACTAGCCTTAAGACTAACACAACCGATTCTGCATGTGTTTTGAATGCTTTCAATGTGTAATTGTATATGTGCATACATGTTTGTAGGTATGAATGTGCACATATCATATACCACTGTTGTTTTCTTTGAGGTCCCAAGCAAAACAAGGAGGGTATATGGCCAGTGAGAGTGAGCTATGGTGTGGAAGACAACGGATCGTCCATTTAGCTGAAAAGACACACGTTCTCTGAATGACTTGAGCCTGATGTACTCCAGGGGAATTCTCAGCCCAAAGAAACACTGCATTCTCAGCCCCACCGCGCTCCCACCACTCATGTCCAGCAAATTTCTCCAGGAAAAGGCTTTTGGAATGCCCTCAGTGTGCAATCGCTTAAGTTAGTCCATCTTAAGCCAGCCCAGCAATTGATGGTGAAAGGTCACTGTGCATACTAATCACACACTGTATTTAAACAGCATTCTAATGCTGCTTTATTGATTTGGATTTTTGAAAGCACATGAGTTTGTTTGGAAATTCTGAATCCAGTCTCCCACTAGTTTGATGGCCTCTGAGATTTTCCTAAGAACTAATTCATCAGATCGTGAAAACTTTTTTTTTTTTAATTTAAGGGAAGTTATGTGAAATAATGTGAAATGGAAAAGTGGATGACACAGATATATTTTATGTAAAACCAATGGTGGTGGGTAAGGTCCAAGAGCTAAATTGAGTCTGAAAAATTATATGAGTTGGAATGAGAATTTTGAAAAATTTCTTTCTTTTTTTTTAAGAAAAGGTGTTGCTATGTATTTCAGGCTGGCCTCATACTCCTCAGGCTGACCTCAATCTCAAGGCCATCCTCATGCCTCAGCCTCCTGAGTGCTAGGATTACTGATATGCACCACCATGCTGAGCTTTTGGGGAAATTTTTAATGAGAAAGTTTTTGACGGAAAACCTACCACCTGTAATTCCATATACCTGGGAGGCTGAGGCAGGAGAACCACCTGTTTCAAAAAACAAAGTGAGCGAGTGAGCGGGGGAGGGAAAAAGACAGAAGGAATACTTTGCATTAGTTCCATTTTAAAAGCCAATTTTGGGGCCAGGCCTGGGGGTGCACACCTGTAATCCCAGCACTCAGGAGGCTGAGTCAGGAGGATTGCTGTGAGCTCAAGGCCAGCCTGGGCTACATAATCGCATTCAAGGCCAGCCTGCCTCAAAACAAACAAAGAAACAAACAAACAATTTTGCAACAGTGACTGCTCTATCTGCTCCGTAGCTGGTGGTCCCGTGCTTTAGTTCTAAAGAGCAAAGCTCCAGGCCTGCACCGCTGATTGGCACAGTGCTCTTGGTGCTCTGTTCCCTGGGAGCACCCTGCATTTCTTGAGTTGACATCAAGGGGAGCAGGAAACACAGGAGAGTGTGGGTAACAAGTGGAACTGGGTTTGCAGAGGTTGGGTGCTGTGCAAGCCCAGCACAGATCAATCCAAGAGTCACTGGCATGGAACAGACCCATCCTTTGCAGGAATTAAGTCCTTTGTGTGCTGTGGGCTCTGGGGGCAGTCAGCTTTCCATCTCTACCCCCTCTGCAATACCAGGCTGTGCACCTGCCTGGGAAGGTGCGGGGCTGACAGCCAGAGGACTGCAACAGAGATCAGGGTGGTGGAAATGGGGGTTGAAGAACGAGAGACAAGGAGACTCTTATAGTCGGTGCCCATTTGAAATGCATGTATTTTCTGAGGAAAGCTACAATCTTCACAAGACTAAATGTTTTAAATAATTCACTTCTTCTGAAAGCATTCACTGTCAAAGCCTGAATCACATCCTTTACAAAATGATTTTCTCCCAGAAATCTTCATCAATCCAGACTTGTGATGAGCAGCTGCCAGGAGATCGGTGGGGGAGGAAGGATGAATTGGGGGAGCACAGGGGCTATTTGGAGCAGTGGGTGAACCTGCTCTGCACTGTATTGGAGTGACGGATACTGGACACCTTGTTAGGGATGTTGGTGCTGTGAGTCCCTCTAGCAGCCAGCTTACTAGGATTTATTCAGGAGGAATGAAGAAGGAAAGAAGGAAAGCAGTTGATGGTACTAGGCCTCTGGACACATGGAAAGATTTCAGACTTTTGGGTGAGACTGAATTTCACACTGCGAGATGGATAACAGCTTCTCCTTTGACCACATTGGGAGAGGCCGAGTCTGTGAAAGGGTGAAAATGTGCTGGGCGTGTGCAGGGATGTTCTGGTGACAAAAGGAGGCACAGCATCACACAGCAGGGTGCTACCATTCCCAGGTATATTTGACTAAAACCTCGTGCTGCCCAGGAAAGATAGCAGAAACCTCAAGTGCGGCAATGCCTAGTGCGTGACATGGGTGGAGAACTCGAGCGCTCTGCTGCCCAACAGGCTCCAGGAGGAACAGGAGGGGTTCGGAGGGGGTCTGGAAGGGGTAGCTCCAGAACCTGGCCAATGGCCGGTATCCGAAAGCACAGCGCAGTGTTGTCTCACCGATGCCAAATAAACACGAGCAAGGACAAGCTTGCACCTGTGTGGGAAAAGCCCTACCAGAGAAAGAGGTTGCATAGACAGATGAGTGAGACAGAGCCCTCTGCTCCCAGGTTGCTTCAGACTCCGTCCTTATTTGCAGGATTTCGAGTACAGAACTTTTGCTGTGCTAATCTTAACATGGTGTGTTGTGCATTTGCTGTTTCTTAAGGGATATCTTTAAACCTGGAACTCTGCCATTTGATTCTCTCAGGGGGCTGCCTTTCCCCCCTCTTCCCTTCTCTTTTCTAGCCCTCTCCTCCATTTTTCTTTAACTTAGAAATGGAAGAACAGTATTTCCTCCCAATGCTGTTTTGCAAACTTGTGTTCCATACTTGAACACATATTTCTTCCATGAAGAAATTTTCATCTATTGTCAGATAAACCACAGCAAGTAAACAAAACCCAGAAAAGTGCACCTTGAAAACTTGAAACTCAATGAACAGAGATGCTAGCCACATTCATCCTTTGATTGTTCTTGAGTACCTCATGGTGCCTCGCATCTGCGGAAGGCAAAGTACACACTGAGGGAAGCATAAAGAAAGGCTGGAATGAGAGGGGCGGATGGGTCTCTTGTACATGGGCAGGAGTCCTGGTGTCTGATGGCCAGGCAAGAGGGGATGCGATGGGGAAATGGGTAGAGTGAAGGTATGCCACGTCCAAGGTCCTAAAAACCTCAGTGAACCTGGACATTGCATGCCATAAACATGGGCTACGATTAAGAATATCAACAAGAAACCCAGCCTGTTGTTGCACTCTTAATCTATTCATTTATTTATCGAATTTTGTGGTAGTGAGGATTGAACACAGGGTTTTCTCACTAAAGTTCATCGCCACCGCTTTTCAATGTTTTTTTCTGTTTTTTTTTTGTTGTTGTTGTTTGTTTTTTTTTTTTTTAGTTATTAAAAAGGATCTTGCTGCATTGCTAAATTGTCCAATCTAGGCTGAAAAATGCCATCATTTTGCTATGGTGTTTAAGAATACTGGCATAGCATTATAGCTGTGCACCAGCATGCCTATTATGTTTTTCTTTATGATTGTAATTTTTCTAGAATATCACACAGTTATGATCAGACTGGCTTCTTGTACTAAACAGTATGGATCTAACACTCCTCCATGTCTTTTCGTGGCCTGATGGCTCATTTCTGTTTATTGCTGAGTATTCTATCAGATGGATATGCCACAGTTCCTCCATCTCCTCAACCTCTGGTGCTTCACAAGCTTTGGCAAGTATGAATAAAACTTCCATGATTATTTATGTACAGGTTCTTTATGAGTCCTTTAGCTTACACACTCTGGGTGTCTCTTGCTGGCCTGACCACGCCTTCCTGACCCTGGATGTCTCCCGTGGTGGTCCCTCTCCCAGTCACTGTGGCTTTTTAACACTGGGAGCCCTGAGATGAAGCCAACCTAAAGCTGCTTTGAGTTCTGGGTTCAGTTGGCTCCTCCCTAAAATTGCGGCCAACCGAGCCGTGTCTCCAGGGGACACAGCAGTCACTTGGACTGGAGTCCATCCCCAGCTCTTGCAGAGTGCTTCCACGTGTTCATTTTCCCTAAAGGCCTCTGGAGTCACCTGCTTTCACTCTCACTGTGTCTCTGTAGATTCCATC
The DNA here is from genome assembly GCF_000276665.1 of Chinchilla lanigera. Taxonomy (NCBI): domain Eukaryota; kingdom Metazoa; phylum Chordata; class Mammalia; order Rodentia; family Chinchillidae; genus Chinchilla; species Chinchilla lanigera. Next base: position 101,800 of record NW_004955534.1, on the reverse strand, counting down.
CTCCCTTCTCACTACAGTAGCTAGAACCCTGGGCAAAAGTGCAGATTGTCCCATCCTTTTCCTGGTTTAGGTCTGTTCTTACCTCTCCCTGTGGGCTCCAAGTTTCCCTTCCCATCCTTCCTGGGTCCCTGGGATCCACCTACCTTCTTCTTTTCTTCTACAAGTTGTTAGTTTCCGGTGTCTGGATTCTGAATCTTAGAGAGGTTGATTTGTTGCTGCTTACTGCTCCCCTTAATTAGTTTTTCACCCCCTTCTACTCCCCTCCTTTCTTCTCTGTCAATATCTTGGTCTCCCTACCCATTTGCAAAAGATCTATCTCCTTGTTTTCTATTACATCTTATTTTGCTCAGCAATTTGTTTATATTTTGGTTTCATACATAAGAGAAACCATGTGATATTTCAGCTTGTTTGCCTGATTTATTTTACTTAACATTATGGAATCCATTTTCCTATAAGTGACTCAAGTTCATCCTCGTTTATGGCAGAGTATTGCTCCACTGTGTGTAAATACCACAAAGTTCTTTATGCTTTCATGTCTTGAACATACGGGTTATTTCCAAGAGTTAGCAATTATGAATTGTGCTGCTCTGTGCAAGGGTATACATGTATCACTGTAACATGATGTCTTTAACTCTTTCAGGAAGTCAGCTGGAAAGTGATTCGCTAGGTCGAATGGAATTTCTAGTTCAGTTTTGTTTTTGAGCAGTCTGCATCCTCATTTTCACAGTTGTTGTATTGTGGTTTTTGTGTAGGTCTGTGACTCATTTTGAGTTGAGTTTTGTGTCAGGTCTTGAGGTTGAATTTTTTTCTTAGCATGTAGAGGTCCAGGTTTTCCAGCACCGTTTATTGATGAAACTATTCTTTGTCCTTTACATTGCCTTCGATTCTTTATCAAAGATTAGGTAAGTTTATTTGTCTGTGTCAATTTCTGAGCTCTGTTCTGTTTTGCTGATCTATCTGTCCCAATTCCACCCTGCCTTGGTTATTATAGTTTCATGATAAGTCTGCAAGTTGGGTAGTATAACTTGGCTCTTCTGGGTATTCTGCTTTTCCATATACACTTCAGAATCAGTTTGCTGATTATCACAAGGTCACTGACTGAGATTTTGATAGGAATTACAATCTATAGACCAACTGGGGACGATCTGCTGTCTAATTATTGATACGTCCTATCCACATAGAATATCTCCATTTATTTAGATATTTGATTTCTTTGATCAGAGTTTTATTTTTTCTCCCATAGATAGTTATCACACACATTTTTTTTAGGATATATACAAAAATTTAATTTTTGGGGTGATAACATAAATGATTTATGGTATTTATTTATTTATGGGTTTTTTTTTGAGATGGGGTTTTGCTGTGTAATCCAGGCTGGCCTGGAACTCATGGCAGTCCTCTTGCTCCAGTCTCCTGAGTGCTGGGATTACAGGCAGGCGCCACCACACCTGTCTTGACTTATGGTTTGTGAAAGTGGTACTAGGTATCAAACAGGCCTTTCCACATGCTACACAAATCCTCTGCCACTGAGCTATTCCCCAGCATCTATATTTGTTGTGAAATAGGGCCTTGCAGTATTGCCTAGGCTAGTTTTCAGCTCCAGGCTCAAGCAGTCTTCCTGCCTCAGCCTCCCATGTAGCTTGGGGCTATAAGCACATGCCACTACATCCAACTATGATTTGAGTTTTTAATTTCAAATTTCAATTGCTCATTGCTGACACATAGGAAAATGCTTGACATTTCTATTAACCTTGAATCTGTTGTGCAAGCTTGCTATTACAGCTTAGTAGTTTAAGTAATGTTAGTGTGTGGGGTACCTTTTCTTTGAGACACAGTCACCCTGTCTTGCCCAGACTGCTTTTGAACCTCTGAGCTTAAGTGATCCTCCTGTTTCAGCCTCCTGGGTGGCTGAGGCTACAGGTATGGCTTCCAGAAGTGTTTTGTTTGCTTGTTTGTTATTGATGTTGACTCCTTGGGATTTTCTACATAGGCAATCATGCCATCCATGGACAAAGACAGTTGTTTCTTTTTTCTCATCTATATGACTGTGATATGGCATTCTCAAAGTGGTTTCTCAGGAAAACAAAGATATGCAAGAAAGATCCAACAAGCAGTTACAGCCCAAGGGTTGTGAAAAACAGCGAATTACCTCCTCATCAGTGTATAGTTTTAATTTTATTAGTGTATATTAGAACTGCACGATGAAGGTGTTTGTTTTGAGAAGTTGTTACAGGCAGTGAAAAGATACATAGTCCTCTTTGGATTGCCTGTTTCTTGCTGTATGAATGTTAGCAGATTGTGTCTTTCAAGGAATTGGTATATGGCATCTAGGTAACCAAGTTTGTGGACACATAGCTGTTTATAATATTCTTTTTTATGTCCATATGATCAGTAATGATGTTCCCTCTCTCATTTTGACACAGGAAATTTTTGCCCTTTTTTTTTGGTACTGAGGCTTGAAGCTAAGGCTTTGTTCCCCAAGCACTCTACCACTGAGAAACATCCCAGACTTTCTTATTTTTCATTTTGAGATAGGGTCTCCCTAAGTTGCCCAGGCTGGCCTTGAACTCTGCATCCTCCTGCCTCGACCTCCCAAGTAATCACAGGCATGCGCTGTCATGCTCCCAGGATCACAGGCATGCGCTGTCATGCTCCACTAACATTTATTTATGTCTTCTCTGTTTTTTCTTGGTTAGCCTGCCAGAATATTTTTAATTTTGATATTTGCTCTACATTTTACTATGTCTTTCCTTTTTTCTACTTTGAATTCCATTTTCTTTTCTTTCCTTAGTTTCTTTTCTTTTTGTTGCGTGTCTTCTTGAAACAGGGTTTCACTATGCAGTCCAGGCTGGCCTTAAGCTCACTTTGTAGCCCAGGCTGGTCTCAATCTTGCAAGGATCCTCCTGCCTCAGCCTCCTGAGTGCTGGAATTACAGGCGTGTGACATCACGCCCAGCACTTTTCTTTGGTTTCTGAAGGTGACATTTTAGAGTATTAATATTAGATCTTTCTTCTGTTCTAATATATGCATTCAGTGCTCTGGATTTCCCTCTATGAATTGCTACTGTTACTGCCAACAGAGTTTGACACGTTATATTTTCACATAATTCAAAATATGTTTCAAATGCCCTTGAGGTTTTTTCTTTGACCCACATGTTATTTTGAAGTATGTTTTTTGGCCAGAATGTGGAGTATCTTGAATTTTGTATGTAAGCTGATGAAGAATGTGCATTCTTCTGTTTTTGGGTAAAGTATTCTACAAATATGTTAGTTCCAGTGTACTGATGGCATTCTTAGTTCAGCTATATCCTTACTCATTTTCTACCTACTGGATTTGTGAACTACTCCCAGAGAGGTGTGGAGTCTCCAGGTACAAAGTCTGTCGGTTTGTGACTCATGCATTTGGGTGCTCTGTTGTGAGGCATATCCACATTAAGGATTATAATGAATTCTGGAGAACCGACTCTTTTATCATTATGTAAAGACCCTTTATCCCTAATATGTTCTTTTCCCTAAAAGTCAGTGTTATGGTTTGTCTGTGTGTCCCCCCCAAGCCTCATGTGGTCATGGGGCAGGCTTTTAGAGTTGATTGATTGTGGGTGTGAGAGCTACACCCGCCCTGGGGTGGACAGTTTGCATATGTAAGGGACAGGAAAAGAGTGCTTGAGGGCATTCCTCCCCCATTCCTCCCTGGTGTATGCTGGTTGCTTAACTGTGTTCTGCCACCCTGAGATGTAGCCCTCTGCCATGTGCCACTCTGCCTTATAATCTGCCAAGTACGGACTGAAACCTCCACAAACTGTAAGCGAAATAAACCTTTCCTTCCTTCATTTTGGGTGACAGGTATTTTGTCCCAGCAACGAGAGAAAAGTAACCAAGACAGTCAGCTTGAAGTGAAAATAACATTGTCACCCTAGCTTCCTGACCTGCTTGGTCTTTCTTTCTTCTTTCTTTTTTTGTGGTACTGGGCATAGAGCCCAATGTTGTACACTGAGCTAAATCCCCAGCTGATTTTAATTCTTTATTTTGAAACAGTCTCACTAAGTTGCTCAGGGTGGTCTGGAGCTTGTGATCCTCCCACCTCAACCTCCTAGGGTGCTGGGATTACAGGAGGCTCCCAAGTAATGTGGCTCTCACATTTCAGGGCCTCATTCATGCCAGGCAACCACTGTGGTACAGTACTGGGTATATCCCCAGCCCTTTTTACAAATTTTATTTTTGAGTCAGGATCTTGCTAAGTTGCCTAAGCAGGTCTCAAACTTTTGATCCTCCTGCCTCATTTTCCCAGAGTGCTGGGATTACATGCATGTGCCACCCTGCCTGGCTTCATTCTGGCTTTTACTAAGCTTTAAGCATGTTCCATTTCCTTTACCCTCATAGCTGAACAGTTACACTTCTTTGAACAGCTTTTTAGTATTTCCTGTACTGTTTGCTGTGCACCCTTTTAACTAGTCTCGGTCAACTTTCAAATAATACTATGTCACATCAGTGGTAGCACAAGTACCTTATTGCATGGTTTTCCCAATTCTTGCATTCCAGCCTTGCTGCCCCTGACCATGCTCCTGTAATTCATTGAACTTACCCCTAAGCTGCCATCACTGAATGCATTCCTGCCATTATTATTGTGAACAAACTTATCCTTTAGCCCAGGAAAGAAGAAGACAGTATTCTTGTTTGCTATTTCACTGACATTCTTCAGTCTTCATGTAAATCTGTTTCTGGCGTACATCACTTTTTTCTCTAAAGAGTTTTTTTTTTTTTTTAACATTTACTGCAAGGAAGTTGTCTGATGACCAATTCCCTCAACTATGTCTGTCTGAGAAAGTCTTAATTTCTGCTCTTTTGAAGGGTAATTTCACTGCATACAGAATTCCAGGTTGATGCTATTTTTTGTCTCAATACTTTAAATATTTTACTTTATTCGCCACCCCCCAGTAAGGTAGTTTTTTATTTGTTTAGATTTTTTGAAGGTATTGTTTTTAGCTGGTTTCTTTCAAGATTTGCTCTTTGTCTTTGATCTTCTATAGCTTGACTATGACATATTTCCATGTAGAAGTTTTTTGTTTTTTTTTCCCCCAGGTACCAGGAATCGAACTCACAACCTTGCACTTGCCAGGCAGGTGCTGTGCTGCTGAGCTAAATCCCCAGTCCCCATGTAGAAGTTTTGATTTTTGTCTTGCATGGTGTTCTTTGACCACCCTGGATCACTGCTTTTGTGTGCGCCACTAATTTTGGGAAATTCTCTGCCATTATTACTTCATTATTATTTCTTCAATTGCTTAATTCAGCAAGCTGAGTTGGCTATGGGGTTATTTTGGCTAATGGAACATTACAATGAAGTGAGAATGAACACGCAACTTATATTTTTGTTAATTGGCATTTTTCTCTTGAAAGAAATGTGGATACATGCTTTAGCAGTATGTTACCCTTGAATAATTCAAAGAGTTGCCTTGAATATTTGACTCAGTGAATTCCACTGTGGCCTCTTGTTAGCTGTGTGATCTTGAATGTGTAACTTTATTTCCCTGTGTCAGTTTTCTCACATGCAAAATAGCAATAATGGTAACTCATGTATATTTCTTAACATAGTACTCAGTTCAAAATAAACCCTGAGAATATTAGAGCTGTAATTATGATCTTGATTCCTTGTTGTTACAGGAAAAGCACCCCTCTGCTGTAGTAGGGGGAACAAAAATTTAGAAGACCCTGTGGGAAATTTCAGGTCCTGTACAGATAAGAGACTAAGAACTAGATCACAAAGAGTGAAGTTTTAGTGAGATGACACTGTGCATAAATTTCTTGCTGATTGAGTGATCAATATTTCAGGGAAGAAAGATAATAGCTGAAACAGGCTAGGTTGAAAAAGAAAGGAATGTGGTGGATCAGCTTGGAAAGATGAGAGGGAAATAGATAAGACTTGAGTGAACTTGCTGGATGAAGAAGAATAAATGAAGAACAGAACAGACTAGGGAACCGAATAAGCAAATGTGTAGTGCGAGAAGTTAACATTATGTGTTCTGGGGATCATCTGTGCTCCAGTTCATCTTGATTGGGACCTTGACTAGATTAAAACGGATTATTAAAGTGGATTATTAAAGCACCCTTTGGCATACAGCTAGATGGGTCATGGATGCATAACCTTGGGAACTATGTCTAGCTCCTGGCCCTTTCCTTCTCATGCCCTTTCCCTGCCTTCTGCTTCCCAAACACCACAAAGTCAAGAGCTTTGCTCCACTATGCCCTGCTGCCATGAAGTTCTTGTTTTCAAGTCATCTGGCCATGGATTGAGACTGTGAGCCAAATCAGCCATCTAGTCCTTTAAATAGTGGGGAACAGCTATTTTGTTCCAGCACTCAAAACACTGACCCATATTCTCTGTGAGGCTGCAGAATCTCAGAGTCATCACTCTGGAGTTGAAATTTATTGGAGGTGAAAGTAGCAAGGACCAACATCGGCAGTTTGATAGAATGCATCTGACCCCTGGGGTTTTCTCTAAATTGTTCTACAAACTGTGACTAAATGGAAACAGCAAAGCTATGGTCGGAGTATTTGTGTTTCCCCAAAAGGTGTATGTTAGAGCCTAATCCTCAGTATCATAGCTACCAAAGAATGTAGCTCAGGGATGGGGTGCTTGCCTAGCATGCGTGAAAGCCCTGTGTATTGTGTATGAGAAAATAATACACAGGGAAATTTATTCACCATTTCATCATATGAGGACATGTAGAGGATGATATCTAGAGGACTAGGTCCTCACCAGACACTGAATCTGTTGATAACTTGATCTTGAATTTCCCAGCCTCCAGATGAGTGAGAAAGACATTTTTGTTGTTTATAAAATGCCTCACTTAACGTGTTTTGTTATAGCAGCCTGAACAGAGTAAGGTAAGCATCAAAAACATAAAAGATAAAGAGTGAACAAAATAAAAGTCTTTCTTGGCTATTTGCATTTTTTGTAATAAATGTGCAGTCCTATGAATCTCCTCCTAGTTTTTTCAGTTACCTCCATATTGTTTTCCTAATTGCTTGTACTGATTTACATTCCCACCACAGCGTGTAAGAGATCCCCCTTTGTTACACTGGTTATCTTTGTCTTTTTTGATCATAACCGTTTAACTGAGGTGAGATGATATCTCATTGTGGTTTTTTTTTATTTTAAAGAGAGCAGTACATGAGAAACAAACCAACAAAAAAATAGAACAGTAGCAGCATACCAGTATCACAAACATAAACAAACCAAAGCAAAAATATTCAAAGTGACACAGGGTCTCAAGACAAATTAATATAAATCAACAGTGTTACATTAATATAAATCAACAGTGTTACATTGCATATCACTATCCTCAACTACATTGCTCAGATTATCAGATGTAAGAAAGAAAAACTGCTCAAACCATTTAGGGAATAAGAAAGTAATTGTTCAATAAAACCTTAGAGATAATACAGAGTTTCACTAGACAAGATGGTAAGAGTTCACCATTGTAATTCCACTGCATATTGTTACCTTCAAATCAGTTGCTCAGGACACCAGACACAAGCATGCACAGTTGATCAGAACATAAAACATTGTGAGCATTAACTGTTCATTTCAATATACCATCAGACAACAGCAATACAGTCATCAGAGCTCTTCATATATATATTTATGTTTTGCCTTCCTTCTTTCATCTTCTTTCCCTCATTCCAGTCATTCCTTCCTTTGAGCTATTTCTTTCCCTTTCCTATCATGTATTGTACGTTTTCAGTTTTACCTAGTGTTTCAGGTTCCTACACCAAGGAGATAATATGATGTCTACCCATGTGGGTCCGATTTATTTCACTTGTGAGTATGGTCTCTAGTTGCATCCATTCACCTACAAAAGCCTCAAGTTTATCTTTTTTAATAGCTGAGTAACACTCCATTGTATAGAAATACCACAACTTTTTTATCCCTTCCTCAGTGGATGGGCATCTGGGTTGTTTCCAAGATTTAGCTATAACAAACTGTGCTGCTATAAACATGGGTGCACATATATCACTGTGGTATGATGTCTTTAATTCTCCTGGAAAAATACCCAGAAGGGGAATAGCTGGGTTAAATGGGACTTCTAATCCTAGTTTTGTGAGGAATCTCCAAATTGATTTCCACAGTTGTTTCACCAATCTACACTCCCGCCAGCAGTGGAATAGGGTTCACTTCTCCCCACAGCCTCTCCAGCATTTGTTATTGGTGATTTCTTGATGATAGCCATTCTTTCTGGGGTGAGATGGAATCTCAGTGTTGTTTTAATTTGCATTTCTCAAATGACTAATGACGTTGAATATTTTTT
>NW_004955534.1:92149-93220 GCF_000276665.1 Chinchilla lanigera | reverse complement strand
TTTGACTTTAATTTAGTGCATGGTGAAAGACATGGTCTAGTTTTAGTCTTCAGCATGTGGAAAGCCAGTTTTTCCAGCACCATTTATTAAATTTATTAAATCTTTCTTCCACCGAATATGTTTGGTCCCTTTGTTGAAGATAAGGTGACTGAGTCTGTTTGTAGTTGTATCTGCATCTTCTAATCTGTTCCATTGATCTTCAGGTCTTTTTTTGTGCCAGTATCATGCTGATTTTATCACAGTAGCTTTGTTGTATAATTTTAAGTCAGGAATTGTAATGCCTCCTGCCTTTCCTTTGTTTCCCAAGATTGCTTTTGCTATTCTAGGCCTCTTCTTGTTCGAGATGAACTTTAGGAGTGTTTTCTCTAGATCTGTGAGGTGTACTAATGGTACGTAATTGGGATTGCATTGAATCTGTACAACAATTTTGAGAGTATGGCCATTTTCACAATGCTGGTTCTTCCTATCCATGAGCAAGAAATACCTTTCCATTTTCTGATATCCTAGTCAATCTCTTTTTTCAGAGTACTATACTTTTCACTGTATAGATCTTTTACTTCTTTTGTTAGATTGATTCCTAAGGATTTCATCGTTTTAGATGCTATTGTGAAAAGTGTGGTTTCCTTAATTTCTCTCTCAGTCTGTTTGTTACTTGTGCACAGGAATGCTATTAACTTTTGAGTGTTAACTTTGTGTCCAGCTACACTCCTGAATTTGGTTATTAAATCCATGATCCTTTTGGTGGAGTTTTTGGGGTCTTCTATGTAGAGTATCATGTCATCTGTGAATAATTGCAATTTCACTTCTTCCTTTCCTATGCTTATTCCTTTTATTTATCTGTCTTGTCTGATTACTCTAGCCAATATTTCCAGAGCTATATTGAATAGGAGCAGTGACAGTGGACATCCTTGTCTTGTTCCTGATTTTAAAGTGAAAGCTATCAATTTTTGACCACTTACTATGTTGTTAGCTCTTGGTTTATCATAGATGGCTTTGATCAACTTGAGGTAAAGGCCATCTATTCCTATTTTCTGTAGGGTTTTCAACATGAATGAGTGTTGGACTTTATCA
>NW_004955534.1:75103-89159 GCF_000276665.1 Chinchilla lanigera | reverse complement strand
TGGAGGTCTGGGATTGCACTTTGCTCGTCTGTTTTGTCATTTTTGAAGAACTAGACACTCCCTATAGTGCAGTCTCACTGTCCTGATTGTGTGTGAGTGGCAGGACAAGAGTCGGAAGATCCCCAGTGCTCCGTGTAGCTCCTGTGCTGGTGAGTTGTGGCAGCCCAGCCCAGCCAACACACTATGGGTGTGGTGGGTCACCACTGAGGCCCCAGAGGGTGCCCCAGGTTTTGCCTGCCTTGCACGCTGGTCAGGGAGGCAGAGCCCAGACTCACCGGGCTGCCCAAAGATGTCCGGGGTTTCGCCCAGCCTGGAGTGACACACTATGGGTGTGGCGGGTAGCTACCGAGGCCCCAGAGGGTGCCCAAGGTTTCGCCTGCCTTGCACGCTGGTCAGGGAGGCAGAGCCCAGACTCACCGGGCTTCCTGAAGATGTCCGGGGCTCAGCCTCACCCAGGCAGATACCTGTCATTGTGGTTTTGATTTGTATTTCTTTAAAAGAACTGAAAATAGAAGCAGGGTAAGATCTAGCAATTCCACTATTGGCACTTTATCTAAAGGGAGTAAAATAAGTATGTTAAAGTGATAGCCACACTCTCATGTTTATAGAAGCTCCTTTCACCTTAGCCAAAATCAGCCAAGGTGTTCACAAATAGATAAATGGATAAAGACAATGTGGCACATATACACAATGGTACATCTTTCAGCCACAAAAATCATGAAATCTTGCCATATATGACCACGTAGTTGGAACTGGGGGACATCAAATTGAATCAAATAAGGTTAGCACAGGAAGACAAATACTGCATGTTCTCACTCCTTTGGAGAATCTAAAAAATAGATCTCAGAAGTGTAGAATAGTGGTCACGAGAGCCTAGGAATGTTCCAAGAAAAGAGGGGATGAAAAGACTTTAAATAATGGATAACAAAATACTGTAAGATAAGAGAAATTCATTCTGCTGTTCTATCGCACAATAGAGGAACTATAGTCTACTGTAGTGATGGCGAACCTTTTGGAATACTCCATGATACAAACAGCCTACTGTGGCACACGAGCAATAGGTTTGCCACCACTGATGTGTAACAATTCATGGTACATTTCAAAATAACTATATGAGTACAGTCTAAAGTTTTCCAACACATAGGAAATGGAAATGTTATTTATCCTTATCAAGTGACCACACAGTGTAAATATGTGTGAAGCTACAGTGCTGTACCCATGAATGTGTAAAAATATTGTGTGTTGATTTAACAAAATAGTCCAGAACTTTCAGGTAAAAAACAGCCAGTATGGATTTAAAAAAAAATCCCTCCTGGTGTGATTCTATCTAGGTGAGATACTCAGGTGTAGTATTTTAAGACTGCCCACCATCAGGGAGAACAAGTATGCTGGTATAAAGGGACCTGAGATGTCAAAAGGGCTATTAACAATATTCAGAGTACCACACATCTGTTCCTGGGGGATAGGGTCCCTCAGGGTTCCTGGAGGAAAGAAAGATGAGAAGGATCAGGGTGAAGTGAATGGACTTTGGTTTCTGGCCTTGACATACCTCAGGGCTATGTATTCTCCTGATCTCTTCAAACCCCCATCGCAGCCAGCACCCAAGCTCCTGTGCAGCCTTTTTGCATCTTGTTTGGAAGTAATGGGCTGTGCACTCCTTTAAGCTAAGAGATAAGTGGAGTTTTGAGTTTTGAGCCGGTAGAATGCGTTCACCTAACAGAAGGACTTCAGAAGCCAAATGCTCTCTGTTAAATATGTCACAGAAGAACCAACTTCACCTTTGAATTTCTCTGCCTGACTCCCTGCTTGTGCAGACATTATGATGTGAGGGTGGGCCTGGAGAATTCACTGGAGATTCTTGCAAATGTTTTCTGATTAGAGTGAAGCACTAGAGCCATCCTTCATTTTTCTCGATGTGCTGTGCAGGGACAGGTGCATTGCGAGATGTGTCTACAGATTCTGACTTTCCCTCCTTCCTAGTGGGTATTTCCACTGTGTTAAAATCCCTCAAGTGATCAGCTGAGTTAAGAGGAGGATAGGAGGTACAGGAAAGACAGCCTTTTGCCTGATTTAGTGATAGGGCTGTGGATGATGTTAGAAATGCATTTGCACAGAGCCCTGGCTCAGTTTATCTTCTTAGAAAGCCTAGGTGACCAGAGCCCCACCCCCGCCAGCATCCTTGACTGACAGGCAAGGTAAGTTCCCAGCTGCCAGGGCGTACCCCCACCCATGGCTCCCTGCACCTGACCACCGCTCTGGGATCGGCCTTGGCCATGGTTTCTTTCACCTGCAGACTTCCACAGCTCCTTTTCCACTCCTGTTTCTACAACATCTTCTATTTCCCTTGTTTCAGAGGGAACTTGACACAGATCCTTCTTGAGTTCTCCCTTGCCTCCATTTCCCCCTAAACCTAAATCCTTGGGCATCAGTAGGAGAACACCAAGCTCGAAATCTGCAGTTCTCAGCAGCGCCCTAACTTCTTCTGAGGTTTGTGCTTTGTGCAGGTGGAACCATATCAATAATGGTGCCTGTGCTTGAATGCAAACACTCCAATCACTTGTATCCCTTGATGTGGGAGCAAGAGCATGTGCACAGGTCATGCTTTGTATTCCTCGGATCAAAACTGATGTCATGGAAATTTTGTTGTTTTTTTTTTTTTTGGTTTTTCTCCGGTACCGGGAACCGAACTCACGACCTTGCGCTTGCCAGGCAGGCGCTTTGCCGCTGAGCTAAATCCCCAGCCCCTGTCATGGAAATTTTAACATTTGGGAAGCCACCTTAAGGGCTACCTGTTGCAGGGAGGGATACAGCCCAGTGATATGCGATTAGCAGTTAAATTTCCTAGGTGGGCCCTTGTGTGGCATGCTGTAATCCCAGAACTCAGGAGGCTGAGGCAGGAGGGTGGTGAGCACCGGGCCAGCCTGGCCTACATAGCAAGTAGCTGTCTCACAATAGTTAGGAAAATGAAAAAGCAAATTAAATGTCTTTTTCGCCATTGTACCCAGGATCCTTGCCCCATAACTCTGCTGATGTCTGAGAAAGAACAAGTGTGACTGAGGGGAGCCATAAATAATTTCACCATGAACACTAATTGCACAGTGAGCGCCCAAACTGTTGCCCTGCTTACTGAAGAAAGTTAATGCGGTACAAGGACACAGCTGGCTTTGGGGTATTAGGGGATAAACCCAGGGCTTCTGCACTGAACTACATTCCCAGCCCCTTTTTTATTCTACCTCTTTTGAGACTGGGACTCACTGTGTCACTAAGTTCCCCTGGCAGTGCTCACACTTGTAATCCTCCTGCCTCAGCCTTCCGAGTTCAGGGATTACAGATGTGTCTCCAAGCCCTGGTCAGAGCTGCATTTTGCTCATGGGTTGTGCTGCTCTTTGGAAGACTGGGCTTCCCCAGAGATCTGGGCTGCAATAGAGGAAACACTCTTGAAAGCGTGCACACGAGGCTCCTGAGGGTGAGTACTTTTCCTAGAAGTAAAATGAGCCCAGTGTAGGGACTTGAGTGAGAGACTGGAGTCACTCAACCCAGCAAGGCCCTGCCAAGGCCCTGGGCCTGCACTCTAGGTCTGCACAGTGGACTGTGTGGCGGGCAAAGCCCCCCACACTGCAGAGACTGCCTGGTCTCCTCCTTTCAGCTGGGTGTGCCCCAGGACAAGGATACTCTGCTCGCAAAAGGAGCAGGAAATGAGGGGACTGGTCCGCGGTTGCTGCCAACCTTTGGGGGACGTGGATGTGTGTCTCAGTTGCCCAGTGAAGACATCTGCTCTGAGCCCTACATGAATTAAAGACAGTGTGTGCTCTGTGTGTGGATAATTCGTTCCCTACCCCAAGGGCTACACCTTTATACATTCACTCATTGAGCTGCATCTTCACATGGTCTAAACATTTTGAATACCTGAAGACCTGAATGCTCTCATAACCTATGTCCTTGCTTATGACTTTGCAGGCTTCCTGGGGCAGACCCAACCCAACACGATTCCCCACAGAAGTGTTCTTGAAAACATAACGCCATTGAGAGAAGGAGGTGAACTGTACTTATATTTAATTTGGTAAAAGGGATCAGAGTAGCGATTTGGTCCTTTAATTTTTTTACCATTGGTAAGTCATGTTCCTTTTGGTAGTGAAAAATTTCCACAAGGTGGGGTTAACTGATCCCACCCTGTGCCCTCTCAAACCCCCAAATTCAAAACGTATTTCACAAACATGCTAAGGGCAATGAGAACAAAGCAGCCCGAAAGTGAGTAGAAGAAAACTGTGGACGTCTTGCAACAGGTTCTAGAGCGGCTTTCCCAGAGAATGCTGTTCAGGGCCACCAAGTGGCACCGTGGTGTCTGTAGCCCTTGTGGGTATTGAAATCTCCTTTCTGAGGGGCAGAAAACAGCAAACATTTGGCCAGTATGCAAGTTCTGGATGACAGGAAACGCATGGGGGCGCAGGTGATGCGTCTACCTGCAGGCTTGTGTTAAGGATGGGGCTTCTTTGCGCGCAGAGTTTAGGAGGGGCTAAAAGAAAGCCTTGGGTTTTAAGGTTATTTTGTGTTTTGTTTTTGGTTTTTTTTGGTACTGGGGAATGAGTCCAGGGTCTCAGCCGGCTGGGCATCAAGATCAATGTTGTCCAAACTCAGCCACTGCTGCAGACATCCTGCTGAGGCATGCGTGCCAAAGGTTTGCCACCACTGGTGTAAATGAAGCAAATGAGAAAATAGCCACACGCCTGGTTGTTAAATATCATGAGGAGATAATTTCTTACGTGGGGATTAAACCCAGGGGGGCTCTACCACAGAGCTTCATCTTCAGGACTTTTTTACTTTTTATTTTGCCACAGAGTGTCTCTGAGTTACCCATGTGGGCCTCAGACTTGACACCCTCTTTCCTCAGCATCCCGAGTAGCTGGCACTATAGCCAGGAATATAGCCCAACGGCACAAGTGCCTGCCTGGTAAGAGCCAAGTTCCCAAGTTCGATTCCCCTTACCAAGAAAAAAAGAAAGAAAGGATATACCATGCCCAGCCAGCATCAGCCCCACCCTAGAGAGTACAGGCAGTGGCCCTGAGCCCTGCACTGAACTTTTCATCCTGGAGCACAAGGGCAGGGCTAGGAGACACCAAAGCTCCCCAGGGAGCAAGGAGACCCTGTCCTGGGGACCCAGAGGCCTCCAGGCCCAGCTGCTTACTTTGCAAACACAACTGGGTACTGAGCTTGCTGGAAGATGCACTCCACTTGCTGCAGTTGCAAACTGCTAAACACATGGCAGAAGAGGCAGGGCTCCCCCAGCTGCTGCTGCCAGGGCTCCTGCTCACAGCCTCTGTCCTTCTGCTGCTCCCTGTCCTCCTCGCTGGGCCAGGAAGCTCCTGTGCCCAGGCATGGGTCTTCTCCTGCTGCTCAGGGATGTTCTGCAGGTCCTCCTCCCTGTCTACCTCCCTCTCCTCTCCTGGGACAACCAGGGAGGTCCCCACTGGCTTCACATCTGAAAAGGAGGAGACCCAGTGGGAAGAGGAGGGGAGAAGAGAAGAGATGGATGAGGTCAAGGGAGAGGCAGGAGCAGGGAAAGGATGAGGGGAGCCCAGGGAAGGGGAGGGAGCAGAGAGAGAGAGAGGAGGGAGAGTGGAGAAGGGAGGGCAGGGTTGGAAGACAGGAGGGGGAGGGGACACAGGAAGGGCACCAGGAAGACAGGAAGGGGGAGGGGATGGAGAGGGAGACAGGAATTGGGAGAGAGTTGCAGGCAGGTGGGGAAATAGGAGAGGGGGACAGAGATGGGAAAGAGGGAAAGGGAGACAAGGGAGAGGAGAAGAGGAGAGAGAGGGGAGAGGGTCCAGGGGAGGCGGGGAGGGGAGAGAGGGGGAGAAGTCAGACAGCTATCAAGGCTTTCAAGTGGGGAGTGACGAACACGGCAGCAGTCCTGTCGAGCACACTGTGACATCACAGATGGGCAGACCACCCCCGCTGGAGCCATAGATAGGATGGGAGCAGAGTGCCGCACAACCACATAAAGAGAGGGCCCTGGCAGCTGCAAACCAGACAAGCCCTTCTCCAAGGAATGGCCAAGCTGCTCCTGAGCCAGTACTCCAGCCTCAAGGGACACAGACTGCAGATGTCCTTCTGAAGGGCGCGCTCTCCCAGCCTGTCTCAGATTGGTCCAGACCGTCTGCTCAGTGAGCTCGCTGGCCTGGGTTTGGGGTCATGCACCTATGGGAGACCAGGGCCGGACCTCATACCCGTTTGTGTGTGCGCCTTACAGAGAAAGTGTCTCATGTGTGAGTCAACCGTGCACTCTGAAGACTTGAGCTGTGGCCTCATCTGTTTCTGTCCCTTCCTCTGCTGTCAGGTGCTCCAGGGAGGGAGAGGGGACAAAGGTCGGCCACCCAAGGAGCCACAGCTTGGCAGGCTGGGCAGGTGGCTGGACAGCCTCCCATCCATTGGTTCTCCCAGAAAGTTTGTTTTCTGGGACTTCGCTCCATGGCACGTGTCCCAGGCCAGGCGCTGACCCTGCAGTTCACCACTGTCCTTCTGGTCCTCCTTGTCATCTCTGTGGGCCCAGGAGCTCCCAGGCCTGTCACGCAGTCCCCTTCTCCTTCCACTGTGCCATTCTCGGGGAGTTTCTTCCCCTCATCCTCTCCAGGCTCTACTGCAGAAGTCAGCCCTGGCTTCTCAGCTGGGAAGGAGGAAAACCAGAGCAAGGGAGAGGAGGGAGAGGAAGGGGAGAGAGGCAGAAGAGCAGGAGAGAGGGAAAGGGGGTGTGAGGAGGGAGGGGAGGCAGAGAGGGAGGGAGGGTGGGGGACATGGGGAGATGGGAGACAGGGAGGAACGGAGGGGGCAGGAAGTGGGGGAGGAAGGGGAGGATGGGGAGGAGGGAAAGCAGAGAGGGAAGAGACAGGAAAGTGGAAGGGAAGGGGGGGCAGCTGAAAGAGTAGGGCAAGGGGGCAGGGGAGATGGGAGACAGGAAGGGATGGAGGGAGAAGAGAGGGAGGACGGAGGAGAAGATCGGAAGGGGAGAGAGGAGGAGAAACCAGAGCCATATTTGGGCAGTCAAGCCCAGGGCAGGGGCGGAAGGGGCAAGGGGCTGCCACCCAGGGAGCCTCAGTATGGGCACCGACCAGGGGCAGGGGTGGTGATGGCGCAGTAGCCTCTCAACCACGGCCCCTCCCAGAAAGTTTGTTTGCCTGTGTCCTTGCCCTGCCACAGCCCATGTTCCTGGCTAAATACTAACCCTGCACTTCCCCGCAGAGCTCCAGGACTGCCAGGCTCTGGGAGGCCGCGTCCTGCAGGCTGTTCTCCTGAGGGCTGTCCATGCCAGGAGCTCCCTTTAGTCCTCTGTGCGCACTGTCCAGGCAGCTCTGCGCCTGCACAGTCCCTGCTCCTGTGCTATTTTTTTGCGCCTGGTCTGAGTCACAGTCACGGAGTTCCAATCTCCTGCCCTCAAGGGAAGTTTCCAGCCAGGGCTCGCGCCAGGGAGGGGCGGTGGGCTGTGCCCTGGAGCAGCCAGGAGGTAGCCCCGAAGCAGCAAGGTAGATGGAGGGCTCGCTCACAGAGCACTGATGGGCCGTGGAAGCAGGGGAGGGGGCACACCTGCTGCTCAGTGGGTTCCTCCTCAAAGTGGTGGGTGCAGGCACTGCCCTGAGCAGGGGGCACAGCGGATGTGTGAATCCCAGAGGGCAAGGGAGCAGAGCTCATCCCAGTCCCAGGGACCCCGGGGAACTCTTCAGTGCCCACCTCTTGCCACCCAGCGCCTGAGGCCGCCTGACAGCTGGAGGTGCAGGGAAGATGGAGGCAGTGCTGCAGCGCATGGGGAGTGTGAGCAGCTCCGGAGCAGGGGAACCAAGCCTGTGCCCTGTTAGGTGTGGACTGCCAGTACCAGGCTTCCCCAGGGAAGGTGGCAGGGAGTGGGCGGGACTCTCTGCTTCCCTTCCCTTCTCTCCCTAAATCAGGCTGGTAAGGGAGACTACAGGGCTGTAGACTATTGCTGAGTTTTCCCAGCCAAGTCCTGAAAGCTGAGCACCTCCTGCTCCCCAAGGGGTCCGGGGAAGCGGCACTTGGGACTGCGTTTGCAGAGCAAGCTGCACATGTGCAAGAAAGGAACAAACTTCCAGACCAGAAGATGAAGTTGGACACCAGAGGTGGCGAGAGCAGGCTTGAATCCATAGTCTTGCAAGAGTGGTGACCCTACACAGGGACAGGCACCTCAAGTTGAAAAGCTGCATGTCTTTATTCCTAACTCTCAGGCGCCCCTCCCCGAATCTCCCTTGGCTGGGATGTGGGGGTTCATAGTCTATCTCCAGCAATCCATTTCATCCCACACCTGTTGTCCCCCCTACCCTTTTTATCCCTTCCCCCACCCCTGTATTTCTCTTTCAAGTTACCTTTAAGCCTTTTGGCTTCCCAGGATTCCGGAAGACTTGTTTCAGAAAGATCTCTGCCCCAGAACCTTATCTCTGGTGTGAGTCATCTTTGCACAGCCTGCATGTCCTTGTCAGCTACTTGAGCGAGCTAAGTTTACGAATGAGGGCTTATTAGAGAGCTTAATGATAGATGGACTAATTAAACAAACTTTTACCTCTTAAAAGACACAAGCAGCAGAAAACCCCTTGGAAAGCTCCACTGCACCTTGTCTAATGCAGTGCCATGTGGACCACGCAAGCCCCGCTGTGTGCTCGCAAGGGTGTGGATACTGCAGTGCCCTTCCCGTGCCTCTGGCCCCACTGTGGAGCAGCCAGGCCTGCTATGATTTGCTCTGCTGCCGCTCCTCTGACTGTGGGTGCTCTGCACAAGCCCTTAGGTTCCCCGTGCTCCCTGCAGGGTGGGTGCTTGCCCTTGGATTAGGAATGGCCTTCCCCTCCTGCTCCGCTTCCTCTCTTCTTCCTTCCTCTTCCTCGTCAGTTCCTTTCCTCTGCTGCCTTCGCTCTTCAGTCATCGTCCTAAACTCTGTCTCCCTACTGAGAAGTGTTGCATAAGAAGAGCCAGTGTTGGCTCTGTTCAGGAAGTGTTTTGCAGGTACAGCAGGCTTGTGATACCCCACATCTTCAGAAGAGCCCCTACTGATGGGCGCTGTGTCGGACAGTGTACATCCTTTCACCTGTTTTTACTCTCCTAATTACACGTCTCCTCTCCTACTCTCCTAATCAGACACATTTTATAAAATAAATTAACCTGTTGAGTGCAGTGGCACATGCCTGTGCCTGTAATTCCAACTACCTGGGAGGCTGAGGCAGGAGGACCCCAAGCTGAAGACCAGCCTGGGCACTTTACAGAGATGTCTGAAAATGAAGTTTTGTACAGGGGCTGGGGTGTAGCTTAGTGGTAGAAGCTTTTCCCAGCATGCCTGTGGCCCTGGCCTCAATTCCTGGCACAGAAGGAAAAATAAATGAACCACTTTGCAGGCCCCCAAATGCACTAGTGGACCAACACTCACTTTGCCTCCTGTGCCTGACAGAGGAGAGTAAGCCTGTCCTGCTTCCTGATGTTTCCACAGGGTGCTTAGGAAACATGGACAGGATGGCTGCGGGACCAGTTCATTCTGAAAAAGCTGCCCGGGAAGTTCACTCCACAGCCCCTCCTTGCCTTTAGTTATCCTCCTCTAGCTGGCTGCTGCAGGGTTCTGCTGGCCTTCCCCTTTCAGGGATCAATGTCCTGCGGTGCATTTTGGCTTGGGTTCAGCTGTTACAAGAGAGGAGCCACAGTAGTTGTTAAACACGGTGTGCATTAGCTTGGCTGTGCTCTCTGCAGAAGTTTGAGTCCCGTGGAGCTGGGTGTGGGGGCAGAAACCTGCAAACCCAGCACTCAGGAGGATGAGGCAGGAGGCTGTCAAGGAGTTCCAGTGCAGCCTGGATGACAGGACAAGATGCTGTCTCAAGAAACAAACAGCAAACTGGAGTCCTGTCTGAGGCTTCCATGAATTACTCAGTGCTTTCTAATCTTCAGCCATTCGCCTCCCCCTTGGGGAACTGTTGTCTACTGGGGCGTCAGCCAAGGGAGGAGTTACTGAAAATTTGTTATCAAGTAATAGTGCTAACTAGGTACATCGCTAACTATAGGTACTTGTAGATAAATACGAGTTCTTGTGCTTTCAGGAAGGTGGTTTACTACTATACATAATTGAACTTTTGTGATTAATTGGAAATGAGTAGAGATAAAAATAGATTTTCAACCCAAAGTTCTCTTTCCTCATTTGACTGATGAATCAGTGGCACAGATCTCTTGTAGTACCAATACCCATGCTCTGAATAACTTAGGGATACATGGTGATAAGCAGAATAATGAGTTTAAACTAAGATGCTGAAGAAAAGTCAGTGAATAACTGTTCACCTCAGGAATAAATTCTTTTCTATTGTCATAATAATAAGTTAGTGCTATAGATAACTATCAATACCTAGGTCAGTATGGCTAGTGAAGATAAACGGAACTTTATTTGAATCCAGAAGGCAAAAGTCATTTTTCACAACCTGAAGTTTTATGCCTTGTGTAATAATCATTTAGTGCCTTGTGGAATAAACTACTGATTGCTGGTAACCAAGTACATGCAAAAACAGGTAAGTAGCTGTGGTCAGAATGTCAAACCACCAGCCTCTCAAGTGAAAATTCCTGTGTCTCACAGCAATGCACTATAAATAAGTAGAAGTCACCTGGCAAGCAGATAGCACGTGTCTATGACCACATTTTTAATCCAGGAAGCTAGAAAACATGCTCTTTTCAATGTGCACTTTTATTGTTTGGATATTTAGTTAGTAATGTAGATTATGAGAATTATGTAGATAATCTTTAAAGAGAGATAACTATATAGAGAAAGGATCGATATCTGAGGCCAGAGGCTGAAAACATTTTCTTATGAAACACTGGTCTTAGTCAAAACCATAATTAGACACCACTTCACGCCTCCTGAGATGGCTACTACTTAAAAAATAGAAAATAACAAGTGTTGGTGAGTCTGTGGAGAACGTAGGACCTTGTGTATCACCGGTGAGTATAAAATGGTGCAGCTACTGGGGAAACCATGACGGTGGGTCCTCAAAACATTGGACATGGCATTACCCTCTGACCCATCAGCTGCACTTCTGAGTACATCCCCAAGCTGATTGAAAGCAGAGACAGGAACAGATATTTCTGCACCCACTTTCATAGCAGCAGCATCGACAATAGACAAGAGCAGAAGCAGCCTATGCATTCTTTGATGGCTGAAGAGAGAAAGAACATATGGAATACATATGGAATGGAAAATTATTTACCCTTAATAAGTAGTGAGCCTTTGGCTCAGTCCCCAGCATCACTAACACACACACACACACACACACACACACACACACACATACATACACAGAGTTAAAGGAATGATATTCTGATATATATTTTAACACCAATGAACCTTGAAGACACTGTGCTCAGAGACATAAGTCAGAGAGAAAAGGCACCTACAGTAGTGAAAATGCTCATTTCTCACCCCCTCATCCATAGTGGAAGTTGGTGCTGGCACAGGATGGACAGAATGCTCGTGGGCTGGAAATCTCGCACATGCAGGAACCTTTGACACAGGGTCTCACTATGTAGTCCGAGCTGGCCTTGAACTCACTATGTAGCTCAGCTTGGCCCTGAACTCACGGTGATCATCTTGCCTCAGTCTTCCAAGTGCTGGGATTATAGGCAAGAGTCACCATGCCTGACAAGACATCAGTTTTAGATATCTTTCAGCTTTACGCTATTCCTACTACTACTGTGGTGAAAATTTGTGTTGTTGAGTTACTGATGTTTAAGAGCATCTAATTCCAGTTTGGGCCTTAGCCATCAAATTTTCTGATATTTTGAAATTTTGTTTATGTTTAATTTTTTAAGTCAAATTTTCTTTTGAACTTGTTAAAAGTTATCCTTATTAATTACCACATTTGGTATTTTTGAAGGGGCAGGTATTTTTGTTTGTTTTGAGACAAGGTGTTGCTATATAGCTCAGGCTGGCCTGGAACTCACTATGTAGCCTAGGTTGGAACACAAATCGCAGCAATTCTCCTGTCTCAGCCTCCCAAGAGCTAGGATTACAGGCGCACACCATCACACCGGATCCTTAATTATTGTTTCTTAAACACTCTAATTAAGTTCACTTAAACATGCACCCCGGTGGCTGGCACAAAATTACAGATCATGATTTTATTGTGGGACTTAGAGCTACCTCATCTGTAAATGACTTATTTCTTTCCAAAAATGGCTAATTCAACTTCTCCTTGCAAATTGGTAAGAATAAATAACAAGATAGGAAACACTTGATCTCCAATATTATTTTCCCTTTATTTATGGGCTCAACAAATTTACACCTACTACTCAATTATTAGGAACGTGAGCCATGCCTGTACCTCTACAAGCAGGAGCAATGATTACCACGTTCCTCCAGAAGACCAAAGCATCACTAACCCAATTTTTACTTCCAAGAAGGTACATTGTGCTTATTCCCATGCTGGTGGTTATTGAAATGGTCTCTTCATTCATCCTATAGCTATAGCTGTCCCATTGACACTAAGACCAGGGTAAGACATCTACTCCTACAGGTAATGGAAGGACCTACATTCAAGGACCTACATCCGTCTTCACAACTCACCCCCAAGCCCATCTGCTTTAATTGCATCCATTATCCTAGTCCTCTGAACAGTTCTGGGATCTGCTGTTGCCCTACTTGAGGCTTCAACATTGACCTTATCAGCTAGCCTGCACTTCAATGACAATACCTCAGCACCTACTAAACACAAGCCCACCCTACGGTGTCCCTTAGCCCCTAGCGTGAGCAGGCACACTCTCAGCGTTCCCACCTACAGCAGGATTAGTGCTATGATTTCACTTGAACTCAAAACTCTTCTTCTTCCAGGATGATTAATATACCTACTGACAACAAGCCCATGATGATGCGATAAGGGACTGGTGGGAACTTTCTGAGGCCATTGCTCCAAAAGACAGAGTATGGAATAATCCTCTTCATCATTTCAGAAGTCTTTTCCTTTGCAGGTTTCTTCTGAGCCTTCTACCATGCATGTCCAGCTCCTACACCTGAATTAAGAGTGTGGACCACTCACATGTATGGATCCACTTAACGCTTTAGAAGTCCCACTGCTTAATGCATCTGTTCTATTCTCTTCAGGAGTATCCCTTCTTAGAGTAAAGCTCACAAAAGTAAAACACACAGTTCAAGACCCTCTTGCATCACAGTCTGATTAGAACTTTGCTCTGCACTTCTCAAAGCCTCGGCTCATTTGGAAGCATCATTAACCATATCAGACAGAGTTTATGGCTCCACGTTCCTCATAACAGCAGCACTACATACTATTATTACATTCTGATCCCTTCAATCAACCATCCATACAAAAAAAAAAAAACAAGCCCATAGGAATGTGGCTTTAACCCTACAGAAGCAGCTTGTCTTCTGTATCTATGACATGCTTCCTAGTATTCTGTGCACAACTTAGCTCATCTACAGTACTAAGAAAGCATCCTCCCAACAAGTATGCCAGTGTCAATCATGTGAAGTTCCTGAAACTTAATAAACGAAAACAACTCTGAAGTCTGCTAGTCAGTTTCTCCAGCCTTCTTGTCCTAAATCCACTAAACAATTACAGCTCCCACTTCTCACAACCATTCTTTTCTGGCCCGCTACCTGCCATCCTTCTGACACTAATATCTTGATTTCTTCTCTAATAATTACAGCAAGCCAATATCATCTATACAAAAGACCCTTCATATCTCACTATCGATCTCCCCCAAATACTCCTTCTTATGTCCCTGACAGCCACAAAGCTGGTTATCCTCTCCGTTCTCTCTTTTTTTTAATTTTAAAAATAAAAGGAGGAAACCATTAACAGACAGACAACCTTTTACAAAATAGCAAAAGAACAGTACAGACAAGACAGAGTTACAAATAAAGTGTTAGGAAATTAACAAGGCTTGTTGTATTACATATTGATATCTTCAAAGTCGTTTCTCATGAAAACAGATAGAGACATGCAATGCTGATCAACCAAGGACTCATTGACAGTTTCTTTCAGCAAAGAAATAGAAGACAGTGCATCAACTATGTTAACTATCC
>NW_004955534.1:61795-73984 GCF_000276665.1 Chinchilla lanigera | reverse complement strand
GCAAGCCAATTTTTCCAGCACCATTTATTAAAGAGGCTATTGTTCTTCCAGTGAGTTAGTTTGGCCCCTTTATCAAAGATAAGGTGGCTCAGTATGTTTTGGGTTGTGGCTATTTCTTCCAGTCTATTCCATTGATCCTCAGGTCTGTTTTTTAGCCAGTACCTGGTTGATTTTATGACAGTAGCTTTGTAGTATAATTTCAGGTCAGGGATTGTGATTCCACCTGACTTGTCCTTGTTTCCCAGGATTGCTTTTGCTATTCTGGGTCTCTTCTGGTTCCAGATGAATTTAAGGCATGTTTTCTTGAGATCTGTGAGGTATGCCAATGGTAGTTGAATGGGAATTGCATTGAATCTGTACAGCAGTTTTAGGAGTATGGTCTCCGTTCTCTTTGAACACAACCACATTACTTTTCATTAACTGATGTAGAAATCATGCAGAGTGGCTTCATGCAGGATTAAATTAAGTATGACTGGATCACTAAAGTTTGAAATCACTGATTATCAAGACTCAACACTACCAAACCGTTGGTCAGTAAGTTTCTATGGCTAGCATAGTTTCATAGTACAAATACCATTTTGAGGTCCTCCCCTGTGATTACCAGAGCACATGTACAAGCATCAATCACTGGGTCCATAGCTGGTGAAACCATCTTAGGAAAACTAGGAGTTTGTGCTCCTAGGTGGCACCACTATCTTGCATCCAGGAGAGATATACGTAACAGATTGCCCATATCTTATCACTGTGGGGTATAAGCATGGCAAGCTCTGTCTTGGTCAAACAGACTTAAGCCCACCAACTGCTTACTCAGCAGTGAGTCACACAGTATTAGCAGTTGCAGTCATTCTCATGCAGGTGCCACAGAGTGCCATAGGAGGTGTAATACAGCTCCAATTTCTGCCCACAGCCCAAATTCCCCTCTACTCTTTTGACTTCCTCACTCAAATGAGGAAGAATTTCATGGCTGAAATGTACTTCTAGCTCAACGATTACAACCAACCTCCCCCTAAGGACAAAGAGATCACTATTAGCAAGGCTTGCTAACTTTGCCTTCCCTCCATCAGGTATCTAACCAGGGAACTATATGAGTCACTGCTCCTTCATTGTGAAAAAATACCTGACAGGGACAACTTCAAGGAGGAGAGGTTTGTTTTGGGTCACGGTATCAGAGGGTTCTGCCCATGGGCCGCTGGCTCCAAAGAAAAACTGCATGGTGCAAAGGCCTGGTGGAGGAAAGCTGCTCAGTCCATGGTGGTGAGGAAGCAGTGTGGAGAATACATCCTTCCAGGTCACCACCCCAGTGACCCCTCCTAATAGCACACTGGGCTAGGAACTCATCAATGGGTTAATTCCTGAGAAGCAGAGCACTTCTGTGATCCCATCACCTTCCAACAACCCCCCCCCATGTCACATGTGAGGCTTTGGGGGAGCTTTAGATCTAAACCAGAAGAAGAACTGTTCATGAGTCCATCTCCACTGTCTGGATCCAAACTTGGAATTGTCTTCACAAGAATCAACATCCTCATTGCAAATACGTATTCACTCTATTTGCTTTCTACCACACAAGGTATGGCATCAAACTCCCTCACATGACATCAAACTCCCTCACATGGCATCAATGGCCTCCCCACATCTTTCACAGAAGAAAACATCTTAATGTCATTACGTGTTTGTCCCCTTCTGCTTTTACTGCTAAATGCTAAAAATACTGCCAGGCCCATGTACACTAAATGCACTTGCGACAAGACTTTGGATTGTGAATGTAGCAACAGAAATGAAAACATCCTCATTGATAGACATAGGAAGCAAGAACTGCTCACTCTAGGCTTCCATGTGTAACAATACGACCTTTTCAACATTCAGAGGCCGGAAGTAATCCACGGGTCTCAGAAACCAAACAACTGCTGCAACTCCAAAGACAAGCCATAAGTCTAACTACTTCCTGCTTATCTTATCACTTCTTATCCTCACTGCACCAACTGCAACCTCTGTAATCAAGCAGCATAAAGATGTTCCACGTCCCACTAGGTCACATCTCAGTCCTCTGGTCCTTCTTTCTTAGCCTGATCCTTTGCCAATATTTCTTAACTCAGGCCATGGAATACTTATCTCCAGTTAACACTGAGTAACTGCCCAGACCCTCATACTATGGGTAAGATTGCTCTTGTGTTTTGTTTGTTTTTGCTTTTTTCTGGTACCGGGAATTGAACTCATGACGTAGTGCTTGCAAGGCAGGCACTAGACCCTCATACTAAACCTTAGCTTCAAACTCTTTTTCCACTGTGTTTGGACTGGGAGCAGTCTTCATTACATGATCAGTCTTAGAATTCTCCCAACGGCATAAACAATCAGACCTCCATGGGAAATAAGGCTTTACATAGTCACTGGTAGTGATCAACATAATATGAAAGTTCGTTACCACCACCAACTTGTTTCAACTTTTCATTGGATGATAGGGAGTAAGACTCATGTCATTCCTACTAATCATTCCATAGTATGGCAGAGCAGATGCAACTAGCACATCGCCCAGACTGTTCTGCATGATCACAGTGGAGACCCTGGATTCATGGCAGCTACCACATGAGCCCTGATGCATTCAAACACAGGAGAATTTCAACATATATTCATCTTATGGAGTGACCCCAACCTCCTCAGCCCGATATACCTATTGCTAGCAATCAGCTCACGTGGCCTCCACCCGTGACTACGCTCTGCAGTAAAAGACTCCATACTGCTTTCAGCTTTACTTCACTCAAGGCCT
The DNA here is from genome assembly GCF_000276665.1 of Chinchilla lanigera. NCBI lineage: Eukaryota > Metazoa > Chordata > Mammalia > Rodentia > Chinchillidae > Chinchilla > Chinchilla lanigera. Next base: position 71,223 of record NW_004955534.1, on the reverse strand, counting down.
GGCTGGAAATGTCCCCTTAATCCACTTCTACCCTCCAAAAAATACAAGGTGGCAAGGCACTGGCACTACATTCTTTCAGCTATCTGCACTCTAGCGCAAAATAACATTTAAAAACTCATGCAGTTCTCCACCTCTACCAACTAGCACTAATAACAGTCACTGTTCGCATCAGCCATCCACACGTGGTGTTCCCAATTTCTGTACACCTTCTTTCTCTAAAGCCATTTTCTTCATACGCACTGGATCCATTGTCCATAACTGTCAGGATAGAGAAGACATCTGAAAACATAGGAAGTTCATTCAACGTCATACCATTTAGCTGGTCTTTTCGAGTCACTGGAAGTCTACCACTCAGAGGTAGGGCTTTCCCTTTCACAGTAGGCTTCTTCTGCAAAGGCCTCATCAGTGATTCTGCAAGCAAGCCAAAGGCCAGTGCTTGAGCACTGCTCAGGGCACTCATCACCACCTACCAGCTGGCTACGGCATACACATTATCCTTACACCCAGCCAGGCCCAGCTTTCTAATCTTCATCCATAGCAGCAGAAATGATCACCTCTGAATTATCTCCACTCAGTGTCTCGCTACGGGCAGCACGTGTGCAGGTTTCCTTATGGCTACCAATATCACGCCCATAAACTCCCTCGCATAACCGTACCCCTTCACCTCGCTATGTCTGCATGCACCATAAATTTTCTAGGCTTTTCCTAGCAGCAGAGTTGAACCTAATGACTTACCACCAACAAATGAAACTCTCCTTAAAAGCTTCCAACTTTTCTCACCTTTCAGGATACTTCCCACGAAGTATTCAACACTTACCAGCACATAAAATTTACCCAGAAACCAAAGCGTGGCATCCACTCTCACAGACTCTATTTGACTAGAAAGAGCCACCCTGTAAACTATCTCCAAGACTGAAATCATCACTTCAAGTATCACCTGAAACCAAAAAGGCCTAAGCAAGTAAGAGTTGCTTGCATTTTTTATTTCCCTAGCCTTGGCATTAATGTGAGTAGTGTAACTATCACGAGTAATTCCACTTTCAATGAAAATACCCACAAATAGTGACCAGGCAGATACAAGCATCAGTCACCTCTGTAGCCATGTACAGCAGCCACTGCAGTAGAATCTTCCCAGGGAAACCAATCTTTTGAGCATCGTCACCAAGTACTCATTTTCTGTTCTTAAATCCAGTTACAATTTCCAGCTCTTTATGTTTCACCAAAGAACCATTCAGGACTCTTGTCAAAGACCTAGTGAGAACATGCCTCAGGTGATCACACTAGACCATCAAGTCTTGGGATACTCCTCCCTAGCCACCAGCACAGTGGAGCCACTCATGTCTCCCCTCAAGAAATGAAAGACACGACAAAAGCTAAGAAAGGGATACAAAGAAAAGAAGTGCATAGCACAGCCAACCCCACCACTTATAATTACCCCAACTTACCAGAGATAGGTGAAGATTTTGTAGGAAAACTTCACAAACCTAACACAATAAAAGTATTTTAATAAGAGCATAGTGTATGGGGTCATATTTCCTACATTGAATTTAACCATAACTAATGATGTAAAAATCACAGTAGCAGCCAGGAACAGTGGCCCTGTCCTGGAATCCCTGTACTCTGGGAGGCTGAGGCAGGAAGATCATGAACTGGAACCCAGAATAGGCAACTTGGTTATTTAGCAAGACGTTGCCTCAAAAAGAAAAAGTAAAAGGAGCCTGGGGTTATAGTTCAGTATGAAGGCCAGGGCTTCAAGCCACAGTAGAACAAAAGGTATCCTCGTATTTCAGTTATAGGAACATACATGACCAACATTCAGAAATGCCACTCCCCTAATCAAAACTGAACCCCACTCATTTGATATCAAATCAAGCTTTTGGTCTCAGCTGGCCACGTATTTATTTCAGGCGCATTTTGTAGCTTTTCTTAAGGATGACCATGTAGCTTGGGAAAGTTAGGAAAAATGTTAGAGCCCTACTTGTGGCCCCACCCCCTGGAATTCCATCACTCTGGGAGGCTGAAGCATGGGGTCACGAATTCAAGACTACCCTGAGCAATTCAGCAAATTAGTGAGACCCTGTCTGATAAAACAATTTCAAATCAGCAGGGCATATAGCTCAGTTGAAAGTCTGTTATGGTTTGTGTCTGGGTGTCCCCCCAAAGCCTCATGCGGCCATGGGGCAGGCTTTTAGAGTTTGATTGATAATGGGTGTGAGAGCTACACCTGCCCTGGGGTGGACAGTTTGCATATGTAAGGGAGAGAAAGAGGGTGCTTCTGGCCATTTCCTCCCTTGTGTGTGTTTTTGTTGCTTTGCTGTGTTCTGTGCCAGGAGCTGTAGCCCTCTGCCGTGTGCCACTCTGCCTTGTAATCTGCCAACTATGGACTGAAACCTCCACAAACTGTAAGCAAAATCAACCTTTCCTTCCTTAATTTTGGGCGTCAGGTATTTTGTCCCAGCAACGAGAAAAATGTAACCAAGACAAAGTCCTAAGGTTCAATTCCCAGTGCTGAAAAATGAAAACAACAAAATATAGGATGCTAAGATAAATTTGAACCACAGAATAACAACAAAGGAGTTCTTCAGGTGTAAATGTGAAGGATGTTGTAGGTAAACATGTCCAAAATATTGCATAGGAAGTGATTATGGAAACTGTATATGTTGTTTGCATTTCAAAGTGGCCCCAGCGCTTGTATTCTTATTTATTCAACCTTAGCAGCTCCAAGACAAGTATACTGTCGGTTGTTTTGGAAGTACATTGAATCTTTGGCCCCTGTCTTCCTGTTCCACTGAGCTGTTTCTTTTGCTATGAGATTTTTTTTTTTTTTTTGGTGCTGTGAATCAAACTCAGGACCTTGCACTTGCCAGGCAGGCACTTGTGCCACTGAGCTGTATCCCCAGCCTTGAGCTGTTTCTTTTAATAGAAGAGGGTCCCAGGAAAATCATGGTACAGTACTCTGCCCCATGATTCCTAGCTGTGTGTCCAGGTGCAGTGGCCACAACACCAGCAGAAATGACTCAGTGGTTCATCTGGCTGTGCTGTGAGGAGCATCATCCTCCTTCCTCTCCAGCATTCCACCTGCAGCCATGAAGGGATGGGGTCTCCCCTGGGAAGGAAGGACAGCAGGAAACTGCACCCCCAAGGGTGATGCACAGCACTCACCATCAGTCCCCTCACGCACTGGAACGTGCTGTGTTTATGGCCCAGAATTGCTTTCAAGTTTCCCTCATTTGGACCATGGGGCTGGGAGTCAGGGGCGGGAGGGGGTGAGGCCAAGTGGGAGTGGGCCAGAGTGGAGGAGAGCAGGGAAGGGGAGAGGGAAAGAGTGGTTGTGGGTGGAAATGGGAGTTGGGAGCAGAGGCAGTGAAGGGCTGAGGGAGATTAGGGGTGGAGGCCACACGGGAGGGGTGGGGCTGGGGGTGAGGGGTTGAACAGTGTGGTCAGGGGTCAGGGTCCATCTCAGCTCAAGGCAAGTTTACCAACCTTGTAAGTGTCCATTTATTAGGCATCACCAGTGACTCTGGTATCCAAGTAAGCAGCTCAGAGAACACTTTTCACCCAGGGAGCATGGCAAAGCACACACGAGATAGCGCAACCACATTCTCGGGTTGTCTAGCTAGGGGATGGCCTTGAAGAACAGAGTCACCTCCCTGGAGCAAAGAATTCTCCTGGGCATCTCACCCCAGATTGGCAAGAAGCTGAAGGTGGGAGTGGAGCAATATCTGGAGACAGGGCCCTCAGGAACAGACCCTGCACAACTCTTATGCCAGCCTAGTTGGTCCAAAGAATGTGGCGGCAGGGTTCAGGGATACAAGGATAGCAATGTCTTTGATGAACTGATCAGTTCACACCACAACTTGATGGTCCAGAGGATGCCACACTTTTAGCTCAGTGTATTAGAGTCTGTGTTCATTTGATTATGCAAGTTCTTTCCAGTCTATCAACCATCATCTCAGACATTGCAAGGGTAGAAAGAAAGCCTGTAATCACCCATCTCTGTTGGAAGCAATCTAACTATCCAGTGTAAATGTGATTTTTTCCCCCTGAATACCTCTGAGCCCATACAGATTTCACCCCGGTGAACATGAATGGAGGGGCTGGCTTTGGGGGGTCCCTCTAACACCTGTCTTGACAGGCTGTATGCTCTGTCGATGAATTTGCCCCAGCTCACGGTTTGCAGCCAGAGCTTGAGCGCTCTGCTGCCCAGGTTGGCCCTAGGCAGACCAGGTGTTTCCAACTGTCTCTGAGGTAACTGTCACTGTGGGGAAGGTCTGGATCAGGAAGTGGGGTACATTACGAGTGCGGAAGCCTCAGGACTTGACCAAAAAGTACAAGGGGTTGGAGCTAAGACATGCTGTCCTCTGGAGAATGCACTCCCTGGAGGATGGGGGTGGATAGGAGGCAGCATGATTTACAGGTTTGGGCAAAGGCCCAGCCCCCAGGCTACTGGCTTCTTTTCCTTAACGCCCTTGGGAAATTTTCCTGGGAGGGAAAAAGGCTTGAAAAAAGTTTATGTCTTGCAGCTGCCAGTGTTTATTTTACTTTTTTAGAAACACACGATTTTAAAATGACATCTTTCCCTGTCTCCTTTACATCTGTCTTCATTCCAGGACCTGGAGGAAACTCACATTTAAGATCCCAGTGGGCTGGGAGTGAGGAAGCCTCAGAATATGGCCAACATCCTGGATCCCTAAGCACAGGCAAGGACTGCAGTGTTATGGACTCCAAGTAGAATGGAAGCAAGAGAAATTGAAAGAGAAAAACAAGAAGCCTTGAGAGCTAGGAATATTGTACCTGACTACTATTCTCGGAGCTAGCATCTAGTGAAATCTTGGCCCCTACAGGACACTGGATTTTGTATTGCTTCATGTTCTCTCTTCCCATGGTGGCAAAATGCAGTTGTCTCCTCTTCTCCCCAGTTTGGTCTGCCCTGGTTTCGGTTGCCCGTGGTCAACCTTGGTGTGGAACCTTGTTGGAAAATTCCAGAAAGAAGTAATTCATCCTTTCCAAAAACAAAGAGGTAGTAGCAGCTTCATTATCCACCATTTCCCAAAACAATGGTAGCAGAACAACTCTCAATTCACGTCTACATGTGAAAGGCAAGAAAAGGAAAAGACAGAGACTGTAGAGGTGAGACTGAGCTCTCTGCCTTTGCACCCTTTAGCTCCAGGGCACTCGCCTTCCTCACCAGAAGCATTTCAGGGGGGAGATTTTCAGGCTGAAGGGGCCAGGTAAATGGCTGGGGTTGTTTGGAGTTTTGTTCCTTTGAGATAAGGCCTCTCTATGTTGCCCAGGCAGGCCTCATACTCTTGCACTGAAGTTATCCTCTGGGCACGGCAAGTATGTGCCACCATCCCAGGCTCCAGGGTCATTGTTTAAAGAGCAAAGCACACATTTTCTGGATGCAATGCAGGCTTCTTTAGTTTTCTAAATATCTTGCTCCAGGCATAAAAAGAAGGGACGTCCTTTCTCTCTCCCCCTGGTGTCCTTGGTTTCCTATTTCACCTCAGAGGTAAAATATCTTTTGCTTTGCCTTAAAGCGAGATTCTGAGACCTGAAAAGGGAAGTGACACTCCAGCCCTGTCCTTTCACCTAGGGGGTAGGTTTGTGCGGGGACTGCAATTTGGAGCAATCTAGGTGCAGGAATTATACAGGCCATGCTGAAGGCCACCTTCTAAAACCCTTGGACACACTCTTTGGGAGACCCTAAAGATGGTGCTTTCCTAGGCAGAATTGAGTATACTCATCAGCATGAGGATAGGTTCCCAGCTATTAGGAAATTTTCTTAAAGGTCCTAATGCAGCCTCTGCACAGAGCTGGCTTTGCTGCCAGTTGCCGCAGTCCTGTGTACTCCATGACAACCTGTGGGATCTCTCTCACAGGAATATTATCTCTGGGACTTGGGTCCCTCACATGTCATAGGATGCACAAGAGTGACTAGTGTGTGTAGCACACCTCTACACACACACACACACACACATGCACGCACGCACATACACACATACATGCACCCCCACTGCAGAGAGGCTGCCATGGTCTCATCACTTGTCAGCCAGAAGACAATGGTGTTTTGCTGGGAAAAGCAGCATCAAACAATGTGATTGGTCCCTGCTACTGTCCACTGTGTACTCCAGGGCTCAGGAACCCTTCTCTCACTTGAAAAAAGGGCAGGATGTTGAGAGACTTGTCCACAAAGGAAAACGATTAGGTGTCTGCCAATAGGAGGGGGCAGGGGCAAGGATGCGCTCTACATGGGACACCCAACCGTGCTGTGAAGGAGTCTCAAAAGAAAAGTGAGGTCGTGTAGCATCCCCAGCATGAGCGGCAGGGGACGAAGGAGGTGTCACCATAGCAACCACCTGCACAGAGTATCGACTGAGAGTCTGAAGACTCCAGTGCATGCCCAAGCTAAACCTGATCACGTTGATCTCAGCAATGCGGGAGTCCAGGGAAGGGTGCTGTTGGAACTGCACTGTGTTACTTAGAGGATTGCAACTTGTCCTAGAGGAGTCACACCAGCAGGACATGAACATGGGGAAAAGCAGTACAGCCCTAGGAGTACACAGTGTGTCCAACTATAGGTCTACGACACTCCACCATGGGAATTCAATGGATGGAGTCCTCCAGTCCTGCTCCCCTCCTATGTCCTGCATGAGTAACGTGGAGTACCTGGAGGACTCTGCCACCTGCCCAGAAACTTGTTTTGCCTCATAGGCTGGAGCACAAGTTCAGGCTTCCCACCTCCCAGGCAGCAATACACTTGTTGGGGATCTGCTGAAACTCTGAAAGGTGAAACCTACTCTGAAGCCCAGAGCAAAGGGCCCTAGCCCTGGGCCAGAGTCAAGAAACCCTCATCCACCTCCAAGCCCTGCTGCCCGCCCCCCTCCCCAGTTTGCAACACCTGGACAGAAGATGTCCAGTCCCACGGGGAAGCATAAGGAGGCTGAAGGCTCTGTGTGAGCACGTTTGCCTAATAAATGCTTTGGACCCATCGCCCCAGCATGGATGCCTCCTTCTGCAGGTTCCCACGGGCCCCATCTCAGGAGGCTTGGCCCAGCTGGTCATTTGTGGGACCTCCCTGCCCTCCTCCCATGGACCAACTCTGGTCATGGGCTGTGGTGGATGTATCAGACACAGGAACATATTGTTGTGGTCTTTGGAGTGCAGCTCAGACCAAACTCAATTCTCTCACTTTGCTTACATCTGTACCAGCGCTCCTCTTTATTCAAAAGGTCACTTGCCACAGCCACGCATCACTGGAAATCAGCAGAGAGTAGAGTGTGGTCTCCCCGGGACAGAGCTCTCCTCCCTGGGAGCCGCTTCCAAGGTGAACCTGGCCTTTGACGGACCCCGTGCCCGCCCCCACAGGGCACTTGCACTCACCACTGTACCTGGCCCGAGGTTCCTGCGCCCACTGTCCCTCACCACTCTGCTTTCCGCACTTCATGACCTTTCACACAGAACTCCTTGCAGGAGACTCACACTGCCCAAGACCCCGAGAAACAAACGTGCATCTAAGAACACCTTAATGCCTTAGCAAAGTGGACTGGGCCTCTGCACACCCCTCCAGGAACTTTATTTTTACACTCTTAGCTGTTGTACCCTACCCAGAGATTGAGCTTGAGCGGATTGCAAGGACTGCTTTCTCTGGAACTTTCCTCAGAGGGCTACACTCTTAGGGTCGCTTTGAGCAGCTGTGTAAAAATGGGCCCCTTTCAGCCTGAAACCAGCAGGAAGTGCAGTTCTGGCAAGAGAGTCATGAAGACCACGTACAAGGGAAGGAGAGATACTCTGCTCCTGAGCTACGGAGAGGATTTGCCCCTGGCCTGGGATGGGACACAAAGGCCCAGCAGGTCTGTGGCCTCCATGGCACTGACTCCCACGGCTTTGAAGCAGCAGGACCTCTGCTCCAGAACCGCCCCCAGCACCCTATGTGCTCCCCGGCAAGCAGGACACTGAGCAGACCTGGGAGCACAGTCGATGACTGTGAGACTGTCACCTTCCTGCCAACCAAGGAGTAGCCTCTTGAGGAGCTCTCTCAGAGTCCAGGGCTGCCCCTGACCTCCTCAGCATGGCTGAGAGCCAGCCCTGTGAGCACACGCTGTCCCCTCACCAGGGACCTGCCCTGGCCTTCTTGAGCAAACTTCAGGTCCCCAAATGACAGTATGGTGCTCAGCAAGCCATGGTCAGGTTTCAGGGAGAGAGATTTAGTGAAGGGTCATTGAAAACCCACCATGGCACGTAGAGGACTGATGTCTAAGGCCAACAGGTGCTCATTCCGGACAGTCTCCTCATAAAGTGAGTTCTCTCCACCTTGTCATCTAAATGTCCTTTCCTAAACCAATTCTAGCCACACTGATCAAAGCCCAGAAGGAACGGCAAAAAAAACATACTGAGAATTCACTTCTTTATTGCAAACATAAGTACTATGCAGGTAACCATAACATGGGCACATATCCGTGGCCCAGGCGTGTGTGTGAAGACAAGCTGCAACCGCAATCAGCTTCTGGAAAACGCCAGTATCCTGGAGCTCTTCACATCCCGTGGAACGTGGGCCAGGGGCACCGGCAGTGCATTCCTGAGCACTGCCTTCCTCTCAGTTTCCTTTGTTTGGTTCTCCGATTGCTAAACCAAGCCTGAGGTCAGAGGGGATAAGGGACTGGGTTAGCAGATAGAAAGTGCTATTATAATGCAAAAACACACCACATAACTTCTTCTGTTGATGACATACAGATTCCATGAGGGAAGCTACTTTCTTCGGACTCAAATATCTTAGAGGCCTGGGTGTGGACCTCAGTAGAGGACCACAGCCCCATGTGCTCAGGGACCTGAGATCCACTTCAAGCACTAGAAAACCAAAACCTGAGTGAGGAACATAACAACACACCTCCTCTTTCATCTCACCTTTAGAGAGCATCAGCTCCGTGCCCTGCTAAGGAACAGGCCTGAAAGGTTGACCCTGTCCTCCCAAACTCACTGTCCTTGAATGGATTCTCCCAGCTACGGGATGCAGGCCTCGGTGAGAAGTTGCTACAGGCGCCTGATGTCAGCTGCCTGTCTCCTAAGCAGATGAGGCAACATAGCATCCTGACTGCTGACCGGACGCCGGCCAGCTGACTCCTGCCTCTCCTCAGCAGGGTGAGTTTCAGCAAGTGTGGGGGCATTGGCATGACAAGCCCTGATCTGTATTTAAAGTGCTATGCGGGGAGGAGTCCCAGTTTAAAACATCTCCTTTCGCTGAGCACGTGGCACTCTCTGACAGAAGGCTCCATCCCCAAATGCACGAGGACCCTCGTCATCTGCAGCCCCCGGACACCTAAAGGCGCTCGGGCAGGGAACCTGGACACTGCTTTGATGTCACCTGTGGTGTAACACAGAAGATGCCACCAAAGCATCCCGAGTGAACTAAAATTCCCCAACATGGTCAC
>NW_004955534.1:58028-59970 GCF_000276665.1 Chinchilla lanigera | reverse complement strand
TTTTCAGCAGACTTTCTTCATCATTCTGAGATTGATTAGACATCCATTCCTTGCTCCTAAGTGTATTTTCTTTGCGAATCTATTCTCACTGCACAATATTTATGAATTTAGGGTTGGGCATACAACTGAGTGGTAGAGCCCTCACCTTAGAGATGAGCTCCTAGGTGTTGTGCTCAGCATCAAAATGAAACAAACAAAAAAAGAGTTGAAGATAAGACCAAAGAAGGAAATGTCTATAAAAATATGTTTAGCTAAGTTCTCAGTCTAGGTGGCAAATAATTTCCTACCAGTGACCGGCTTTTCAACCCTGCATCTGCCTACACCCATTTGAATACTTTCAAGGTTGGACTAAGCCCCAACATGAGTGCACACAGAAGAGCAATCTACAGTGTACCAGTTCATATATTCGTGAACTGAATGTTAGTTCATGAATATATATATGTGTGCAAATCCATGTATTATGGATGGATATAATTACAGCTATTTCTCTTATATGCACGTCTAAACTTAGTTGTGCATGTAGAACAGAAGAAGCAGCTTGATTTTTTGTTTGATTTCCTTTTCTTTTTTGTGTGTGTTACTATTATGAAAACATATTGTCTTTGTAATGGGAAGGAATCACAAGCCCAGGTTGAGGATACCATTTTCTAACTATGAATGCTTGTAAATCCAAATCTTGCTTGTCACTGTAAGAAAGGATCAGAAATCACACCATTTTCACAATGTCCAGGAAAGGCTATGGATGCAGATAAAAACACGATGGAGAATGCCAGGGAAAGCCAAGTGGCTGTTCTTTGAGTTACTGACCTTCACTCTGGATTCAGTTTCATTTAGGATTCTTGCAAGCTTCAGTCTGTGGAGAGAAAACACACCTGTTGAGTATTCAGGGCTGGGAATGAAGGATTCAGTGTTCCCGATGAATGATTTATCATAGACATCTTCTGTGCTGCTCTGTTCATTTGAAATCACCCCTGACAGTGCCCCTAAGAATATGTGTCTAAATTTTGAAATAAAAGCTCTCCCTTTTGAAATGTTTTGAAATTCTCACCAGATTTAAGTTGGTAGTAACAATTCAGAGCTAATTTTAATGCACAATTTCAAAAGTGAAAAAGAATGCAAGCATCTACAATAAAACATAGTGCAAATTGTAAGCACAGGATATCTATAGAGTGGCACTATCTCATTCGATTGACCCGGAGTCCAAAGGATTTTAATTACAAAAGCAGCCACTAACTCAGGGAGCACAGCAAAAATAAAATGGACTGTGGCAAATGTAAACGCTTCTGTGAGTCAATAAACCCATGAAGATACTGAAGAAGAACCCAGAGAATTGGAGAAAATGTTTATAAAGTGTGCCTGATACAGAGACACAGAAACACCTCTCACAAGTCAGTAAGCAAAACAAACTCGTCAGATTTAGGGATCAGAAAGGGCTCAGTGAGACATTTCTCTAAGGGGGGTATAGAGATGACCAGGAAACAGGAGAAAACACGCCCAAAATGATGACCACTGATGCTCTTCCACACCACACGCACATCAATCATAGCCATATCTAAACCACTATCAAAGCCTGGGAAATAAAAAGCGCGTTAGCACAGTGAAAAAATGGAAGCCTTGGTCACTGTGAGAAGAAATGAGAAATTCTGGAGCCTCTCTTGGGAACAGTCCGCTGGGGCTTCAAAGCATAAACACAGAATTCTATGCTCCAATGATTCCTTTTCTGAGCAAGTCTGCAAACCATTTAAATCTGGATGCACATGGCTATTTTTCAGTCATGTTCCCAACAGCACTACTCACACAAGTCTCCTCTGCACAAATGACTGAACACCAAGAGTGTATCCATGTAAGGGAATATAAAGGAAGGAACTTGGGACCCATGCTGCAGCATGGATGTACTGTGAGAATATAAGAAGCACCCTAAGGCAGGTCCAGGCAGGATAGG
>NW_004955534.1:52962-57008 GCF_000276665.1 Chinchilla lanigera | reverse complement strand
GAGGAGCTGGAGTCTCAACTGGTTGCACACATCCTACACCCTATTGGGCAGGGTGAAGTCCACCAGACCCGCCCCCATGGCTGCTATTGGCTGTCTGCCTGCAGCCTGGTGCGGGGCAAGGGGTTGTAGACTCGCAAAAGTGAGGGGGCGGGGCCAGAAAAGCAGCTTGCCTGCGAGAAGCAAGTTATCCGTACTGGGCATGGGCAGAACTCCGTCTGAACTTGCCCTTCTGTTAGAGGACTGTGCCTCCGGACCCCAGATATAATTGACAGAGAGACTAGGGTGGCGTGCATGCTGATGGGGAAGGGGAAGTGAGGGGAGGGGTAGGGTTGAGAACTCACACTGACACGGGACCCCTTGTGGGAAGCCTGGGAGACTGTTCCCGTCCTACCCTCCCTGCTGCACTGTCTGGACACAGGAAGGGCTCTGAATTCGACTGCCTGAACCCTGGGAGCTGCTGCCCCCCGATTTCCCCAGCAAGGCTGAAAGCAGAGCCTGTCCTGCTCCCTGAAGCACCCCCAGAGTTTTGTGGCTCTCTGAGTGCTCAGAATCTCTGTGCACGGATCCCAAGGAGCCGCCTGAGCAAGTCTACCTGCTCCATGCTTGTGCCAAAGACTCCACTGGCGAAAAGTTAATCCCTGCCCACTGTTGCTCCTATCCAGGAGCCCTCACTGTGCATGCAGCCTTCCCTGCTTCTGTTGGGGAGAGGACACAGTAGTGAGTTCTCAGCAAGTGCATAGCACTACATTTGGACCCTAGTAGCCCTGTGCAAGTAGGAAGGCCATGAACAGTGAAGCATAACTGTCCCAAGTTCATTAAGTACCTGGCATTCTGCACAGTTGGCAGTTGGGCTGGGGCTGGTCAGGGATACAGAATCTTAGAGATCACAAACTTTTGCTTTCTTGGTGGCAGGAAAGGTCAATGAGTACAAAAATACTATTTGAGGGATTTGGAGCTAGAGCCGTGCAAGGATTCCTGACAATGTTCATGGGCAAATCAGATGCAGTCCCCAAGATCCAGAGGAGTGAAGCTTTTGTCCCTTGTTCACTCCCAGTTGTACTTTGGCTCTGGCCCTCTCAGGGGAAGAGAGCTTTTCTTTAAGGACAGTGATGGAGGCCTAGAAATAATTTTGGAGAAACCTGGGGCAAAAAACTGCCAGTCTGAATGTTTTGGTCAGAGACTGAATATGTTTCACCTCACAGGAGAGACAGTGCTCACAAAAACTGGGGAGGTATAAGGACAATCAAAGGGCACTTGAAACTACAGACTGGACTCACCTACATGACTAAAATGGAACAGTAAAAGACCTTAAAAAAGAAAAAGTAAAAAGGAACGAAAGGAGGGAAAAAAGAGAGAGAGACAGAGTGAGGGAGGAAGAAAGAATGAAAACAAACAAAAGCAAAGCAAATGCAAGGAAAGGAATAAAAGCAAAGAAGAGGACTAGGGACAGAGCTCAGTGGCAGAGTGCCTGCCTGGCAAGCATGAGGTCTTGAGTTCGATTCCCAGCAACTCCCCCCCCAAAAAACTTGCTTCTGAAAAGAAAGAAAAGAAAAGAAAAGAAATAGAACACAAAAACAAAGCAAAAATGGCGCTGTGGTTTTCAAACAGTGTCCCAGTGAGGGCACAGCAGCCAAACTCTCCACCTCCGTTAGAATATGTATGGAGGTGACTAGACATGGGGCCCCTTATAGAAAACAGTGTCTCATAAGTGCACAGACCTCCGTACAGCATAATAAATTCAATGACTAAGGAAACGCCCAGGGTGTCTGTCAGGAGGAAGAGTACGGATACTTATCAGAGGGTGACCAAGTCACAATTCTATCTTTTCTAAAGTGGTACTACATTCTTGCTAAAACTTTCTGTATGCACTTTGGACAATCATCGTTGCTTTTTGCTTTCTGGCATGGATGGATAAAGATGAAATTGCCTTTGGACTGTAAGGGCACAATGGCCTAATCTTGTAATCCTAGCTGTGTGAGTCCTGAGCCAGGAAGATGGCAAGTTCAGGACCAAGCTGAGCAATTTAGTGCAACTCAGTCTCACAGAGAACAATAAAATGGGTGGGAATGGAGCTCAGTGCAAGACTCTAGGTTGATTTTCCAGTTGCTTAAGAAAATGCATAGAAAACCACTAAAGGAGGACCCATGTATTAAAATTCACTTTAAGCCGGGCGTGGTGGTGCACACTTGTAATCACATCATTCAGGAGGCTTAGGGAGTAGGATTCTTTCAAGTTCAAGGCCAGCCTCAGCTACAAAGTGAGCTCAAGACCAGCCTGAACAGCGTAGTGAGACCCTGTCACCAAAAGACAAAAAAATAAAATAAAATAAAATAAAATAAAATTCACTTGAATTATTCAGAATATTAATATCTCTCAGAGAATGTACAAAATTCTTCCTGGAGGGAGAACTACAAAATGCTTAAGCTGTCCCAGAGCTCCTTTGTTTGCCCTGAAATTGTTTAGTTCTTAGTGGAAGAACCAGGTGATATTTGCTGAGACAGATAGTGGCCGTCCATGGAGAAGGAAGCAAGGAAATGTGGAAAGTCACCCAGGTGCCCTGCACGCACAAGCCCTGAGCCTGTGTGGAGGCCCTGCAGTGAAAGGGGCCTGGTGGGGCCCAGCGTGGCAGATTGGAGCCACTGCTGCGTGCAGGGCCTGTGCTCTCTGAGGATTCTTGGACACTCTGAGCAGGGGTCTAAGCTTGCAGTCTGGGGTGCTGGGCTTCTTGCTCACAGTCTGCAGTGCTTGGGCTTGCTCAGGAAGTGCTGGGGCTTTCTTGCACTCTGAATCTCAGCACCTTCCTTGCTGGCACCAAGAGCCTGGAGGGCAGCAGCGGCCATGAGCTCGGGCAGCCTGGGCATAGGCAGCAGTGCCTCACCTCACTGCCTTCATCTCCTGCTCCTGAGGCATTGGCAGAGCTTCGTGCAAAGACTGCACTATGGAACCAGGGTGCAGGATGAGTGCCACCTCCACCACCGAGGCAGCAAGGTTCTCAGGGGGCAGGGGCTGGCCTGGGGCTCAGTCTCTTTCTTAGGGCCTCTTCCTGCCCTCTCTGAGCCAAAGGACACCCTAGGGGATGTGAGACTGCTGGGTCTGGTGCCCTTGGTCACCAAAGTGTGCCTGTTGCCCTCTGGCAGGGAGCAGGATACATTCCCAGTATTTCTATGAACAGACTGGGGAAATGTTGCCCGCACACGGGGATTCTAACAAGAGAATGACACTGGAACCAGGGCCAGAGCAGGGTGCTGACTGCATGGAGCTGCAAGTGCAAACTCAGATTCTGCTTTTCTGTACAGCATTGAAGGCTCATTTCCAATAATTTTGGTTTGTTTGTTTGTTTCGTTGGTTGGTTTTTTTCTGGTACTGGAAACTGAACTCACGACCTTGAGCTTGCAAGGCAGGTGCTGTGCCACTGAGCTAAATCCCCAGCCCCTTCATTCCCAATAATTTTGACTTTTCAAAAAATACCAAGATATTCATTGTCTGGTGTTCTGGGTTGCAAGTGCCCCATGCAGTTGAGAGTGGGAGGAAAACCATCCCTAAAGGAAGCCGGGATCTAGCTACTGCACGATAATATTCCAGGCATAAGTTATAGTTAGAGGGATTTAAAAGCAAGCGTGGAGCCAGGTGTGCTGACCCACAATTGTAATCTCAGCACTCAGGAGGCTGAGGC
Source organism: Chinchilla lanigera (assembly GCF_000276665.1). NCBI lineage: Eukaryota > Metazoa > Chordata > Mammalia > Rodentia > Chinchillidae > Chinchilla > Chinchilla lanigera. Next base: position 53,335 of record NW_004955534.1, on the reverse strand, counting down.
AGGAGGATCACTGCCACTTCCATGCAGGACTGGGCTACAAAGGAAAGCGGAAACCAGCCTGAATCACACAGTGAGACCCTACCTCAAAAGATCAAGCGAAGCAAAACCAAAATGAAATGAAAACAACAAAAAACCAAGCAAAGAAAACAAGAAGAAAGTAATGGAAGTGGGAAAGGCTTGTCAGTGGCATGGCTGGGACCGAAACCTGTGAGCAGGTCACTTCCTGAAAGGGGCAGTGGCAGGGCTGCCCTTCTAGCCTGCGTCAGGAATGGGACAGCCTTGTCCTAAGGACTCTGCATGTGCTGTGCTTTTCTACCCTTCTCCAGGCCTAGGAAAGGAGTTTGGACCGTGCAGCCTTTGTAAATGGACACTG
>NW_004955534.1:23033-39608 GCF_000276665.1 Chinchilla lanigera | reverse complement strand
CACCCCGCGAAAGCCTGGGTGCACCCCGAGGCGGCAGCTCACCTCGTAAGGACATCCGGGTACTGAGTTTCCTGGAAAACGCTTTCCAGTTCCTGCACCTGCCCCTGCGTGAAGCTGAAGGGGATTCGGCGCCGCGGAGGCCGGCCTCGCCGTCCAGCCCTGGCACCCGCGGGATCCTGCTCGGCCGGCGACGGCTGCTCAGGCTCCCGGTCCCTGTCATCCGCCTGGCGGGCAGTGTCACCTCCGCTGCTCACAGACACCTCTCGGCTCAGGTTGTGGCCGTCATGGTCATCATCCTGCAGGAGGCCCTCGGCTTGACCGGCCGCCATGAAGCCCGTAGCTCCTGCACTGGAGGGGCCTCCCTCGGCTGCTGCGGGGACACCTGCGGCAGGACGCGCGCTAGCCTCCAGCTGCCAGAACTCCAGGCCCAAGGAGCGGGCCCCATGGTGGTGGCGCTGGTTTTCCATGGCTGCCGGGCGCCACAGCTCACAAGGCCTCTTCCTCAGTAAAACGAAAGGCAAATGCAGGGTCTCTCGTGAACAGCGTGGCGCCCGAGGGGTGGAGCGTGGGTTTGCAATTGGCTACAGGGAGGCTGCAGGCCATCTGGCGAGCTTGCCTGCGCATGAACTCTCCTGACCTCTGCTGTTGCCTCTCTGCTTTCAGCCCCCGGGCAATGCTTGTAGTTACAGGGTAGCAAAAGTGATGGGGCGTGGCCAGACAAGATTCCCCAGGGTTGAGCAAAAAAGATAGTGATACTGGCCCAGAATGAGAGTGCACCCTGCCCCTTAGCTTGCTGACTGCCCTCTGGGGATCCCAGAGATCAGGGAGGAAGGTACGGGATTGCTGTGCAAGCCCAGGAGGGCCTGGAGGGGAGGGGGCGAGAACTCACGCTGAAACGGCCTCTCTTCTGGGAGGGCCTGGCACCCTCCCCAGCCCCCACCCGGCACGCTTGCCATGAGTTTCTTAGCAGCCTATGACGTTTTCAGCAGCTCGGCCTAGCTACCTCCGTCTTCAAACGTCCCATGCCCCTGAGTCCTGAGGGTGATGCTTGCACTGCTGTTAGGTGACTGGAACACTCAGAGGCTCCAGATCTTCTTGCCCTGAGCCAGGTTGTCATACGCCAGTGCTGATCACAGCCTCCCTTGTGGCACACACAGCCAACAGAAAGGGTGGACTAGCCCAATCTTTTCCACCTCCATTGTGCAGCTCCAGACAACCAGCAAGGGCGGAGACTGTGTCTGGGTATAACCCTGGGCTCCTCTGAATCAACTCCCATCGCTGTGCTGCCATAATACACGGAGGGCTCCATCACGGCTCCCTGGAAAAGTGCTGTCAGCCTGTGTGAGGAGCTCCAGCAGCAGCACAGCCTAGGAAGACAAGGATGCTGGCCAGAGAGACTCTGGCCTGGGGAAAGACTGTGGGCGCTTCAAGAATTGCTGCCCGCAGAGACAAAGCCGGTGTCCCGACACTAAGTGCAGACTGTGTTCGCTCCGTGGTGTTGCTGGTAGCTGGTGATGTCAGCTACAAGAAACAAGGACCCCAAAGCCTGGCACACGCGCAGGCCACTGTGTGCCAAGAGTGTGGAGCGGTGGGGCCCATGTGGACGAGGTCTTTGGCAACTGTGACACCGGCCGGGAGAGTCATGGGGGCTGAGTGAGCAAGGACATGGCTGCCTGCTGGGCATTCAACTGCAGATGCACCAGCTCTCATGCTGAGTCCCTGACGCGCCGTGGTTCAAGCGGTCCATCAGGCTTGTTCAGCAGCTGCTCAGCTCGCCCTGTGGCCTCCGTCCAGTGACAAGGCCACACACAGGGTGCTGGACCTACTGGGCTAAGGTACCGGGCTTTGTGTGGACCCTTGGAAGGCTGTGATCTTGAAAAGCGTAACACACACCACGTGATGCATCAGCTGGTCCCAGTGTGTGCTTCTGTCTTCAGGTGGCCCTTTGATCCCTTCTGGGCTGGGCCACGTGGCACCCGCACCGTGCTGCCCCCTCTGGACAGAGCAAGGCTTGGAATTTGCCCTGCCAGACCCCTTAGAAGGCTGCAACCTCCCATTTGGGTCAGGCCAGCTGCCAGCCCTCTTTCAGTTGCTATTTTCAGTTTTGAGATAGGGTCTCACCACGTTTTGCAGGAGTAACTTGAACTCTATGCAGCCCGGGCTGGCCTCCACCTTGCTATCCTCCTGCCTGCAAGCACTCAAATTACAAGCCTGGGAAACCTCCACAAACACATTCTTTGACCTCTGTAACTAGTATTACACTTATGAACACTCCCAACAAGGGGACATAATAACCTGTTTTCTTCAAATTCTTGTTCTGGGCATTTGTCTAGGTGCCGTACACGACCACCATGCAAAATCGTAAACATTCAGTTCTCCGCAAAATGGGTTTATTCCTTCCCAGGCAGAGCTCATGGATGGGAGAAGCCCCACTTTATACATCTCAGATTCCCGTGGTTGAGAACAATTCTCTCCTTGGGTAGACTCTGAAAGGCCTCTGAGCTCTTTTGCAACTGGCTTGGGATGTGTGGATTTCTGACTTTGTTTCTTCATGGTCCCATTTTAGCAAAACTCCTGTCAGTGTGTTCAGCCATCTGCATCCCTGATCGATCTGGATATCTAATAGGGTCCCTTATCCTTTCCCATCCCCACGGGACATCTGATCATGCTGCTCCTGCTTGGCCCAGGATCCTATTGGGCTGGTTTGTCCAGAATCCTCCTTTACCCCAGATATTTCTCTTAATAATTTTCCATGCCCTCAGCTGCACCCCAGTCCTGAGTTCGGAATACCCCCTCGTCCATACTGCATGCAGGGGAGCTCAGTGTCTGCCTCATTGCATGATCCCATTGCTCTGCTCCTTACAGCCATCATCCCCTCTCCACTGCAGCTGCATTGACCCCTGAAGCCCTTGCTGTTTGGGCCAAAGGGGAGGCTGGGCTGCGTGTCTGTTCTGTCCTCAGTGTAGCCCTGGTCCTGTGCTCCTCTCCTCTGACTATGCTGAGCTTGATATTCCCCCTTGAATAAATACTTCCTTGCCATCTCTAACAGTGACAATTGTATATTTTAAGAGTAGTGGTGACTGAACATGCAGCCTTCATGCTAAGCTATGTCCCCAGCCCACTTTTAATTTTTCATTTGGAGATAGCATGTGGTGAGGTCACTAAATTGCCCAGGGTGGCCTCAAACTCGCTGTCCTGCCTCAGTCTCCCACAGTGCAGGTGCCACCAAGTCAGTGAAAATCATTTTCACTTTAATAGTTATGTGTGCTGGGACTTGAACAAAATCAGATCCACATGAGACTCCAGGATCTTTCAAGCTAGACCCAATGGCACACATGTGAATCCTTTTCCTCCCTTCTGACCCACTGATTTGGGATCCACTGACTCAGCAGAGACCTGAACCTTTGTTCCAGACAGACTTCAGCAAGAGGACGGACCTGACCCCTAAGATTTCCAGCATAGCCTCTGAAGCCTGGCCAGAGTTCCAGCCTTCCTTTGAGAGGCATCTCCTAGGCGTGAAGGCCTCTTCCTGCCTCTCTGTCTGGAGACTCCTTGGGCTGGAAAATGGTTTCCCTTGCTTTTTGTGAGGTCTTTTTGTTCTATGTGATCCTCTGCCTCCCATGGCAACTTCTCAGCTGACTGCACCCGCTTCCTGGACCTCTCCTGACTGTGCTCTGCCACCTCTGTCTACCTCCTTCTTTGGGGCATTATTTCCCGAGGATACCTTGGATGTCAGTTGGCCTCTCTCGCAAACAGAAGGTCCCCTAGAATTGGCTACTCTATGACCATTCCCTTCTCACTGGCTGTGCCCCTCCTTCCTCCTCTGACACCTTCAACCCTGTCTTCACATGCCTCGTCTCCTTCAATACGGGTCATGCTTGGCCCTCCATCCTCCAGCCTTACTCTGGCCCTGTCTGACTTTTCCCTTCGCACCTCAGCCTCTCTGCTGTCCACACTCACTTTCTCTTTAGGCCTTCTGACTCCCTGAGGGCTCTGGAGGGAATGAGAGTCCCTGTGTTGCTAAGGAAGCCATGGTCAGGGTTTGAGGGAAAGAGAGTGAATTAAGGATCACTGAAAACTCAGCATGCCACTTGAAAGACTGATGTCTAAGGCCACTGGATGGTGACTCAGGGAAGTCCCCTCATGACAGGAGACCTCATCATGGTCTCGTTTGAATGGATTTTCCAGATCCGCTTACATTCACATGCTACTAGCCCCAAAAGTGTCAAAAAAACAAATATACTGAGAACTCACTACTTTATTGCTAATATAATTGCTGAGAAGATAAAGGTGGCTCGAGCCCCAACACGAGCCCCAGACATAGTGCCAAGAGAAAAACCCATCTTCTCTGTGGTCTCAGAGACAGGTAACGTGCTAGTGCTGCATGGGCGCCTGAACATCACATTGGTGCTTGAAAGTAGGTGGTGCATCTCTGAGCATTGCTTCCTTCTGCCTTTTCCTGTATTTGGCTTTCTGAATGTTGAACCAAGCCTGTATGAGAGGACAAAAGGCACTGTGTTAGTGCACAGAGGAGTTCCTGTCACCATGGAAAACACATCAGGTAACTTCATGTGCCACTGCCATTTTATTTGCACAGCAGAAGCTCTGTTCTTATTGCGCCTCTACCTTGTAGGCAGTGAGGGTCACGTAGCGGAGGGTGCTTGACTATCCTCCCCAAGACCCTAGCCCCATCTCAAGCACATACACAAGGAAAATAACTTAGGAAACAAAACAGCGCACCGCCTCCTTCAGCTCATCCTTAGTGAGCATCAGCTCTGTGTCCTGCTCAGGAGCAGGCCTGGAAGGCTTCCCCTGTCCTCCCAAACTCACTGTTCTTGAATGGTTTCTTCTTGGTGTGGCTGCAGGCCTAGGTGAGAAGTTGCTCCAGTGCATGATGTCAGCTCCCTGTCTTTTAAGCAGATGAAGCAACATAGCATCCTGAGTGCTGACCGGACCCCGGCCCGCTGACTCCTGCCTCTCCTCAGCAGGGAGAGTTCACCAAGTGTGGGGCCACAGGCATGACAAATCATGATGTACACGTAAAGTCCTATTCAGAGAGAAGAGCTGCCAGTTTGAAAATCCCGCCTTCACTGAGCATGTGGGTCTCTTTGACAGAAGGCTCCATTCAGGGATGGGTGAGAACCACTCATTACCTGCAGCCCTTCCACAACTAAATGCTCGTACACTGCTTAGATTGGCAGCCCGTGGTGTAAGAGAAGTTGACACCAACACATCCTGAGTGAACTAAAATTCCTCAACATTGTCGCCAGCCAAGGGTTTAGAACTTTAGTAGCTAACCATTTAGAACTTTGGAAGGCCCAAACAGCCCACTGCAGAATGCATTTCACAGGTTCACCACCCCTGCTACAGGGGAAATTGGTTGGCCAGAGACACTGTCACCAGTGTCGTTACCACACTCTCCACCTGCCACACCCTAAGCTCCTCTGGGCTGAGATCAAAGTCAATTCACTGCATTTCATCAACTCTTCCAGCTGGTGGACCAGCCTGCCAGGCACCCGAGGCCCTGCTCTTCTGCCTGGACAAGCACAGCGCAGCCTTGATTCCCCAGGCACAAAAGGGAAGTGCTCTCCAGGGAGAAGGACCCAGCGGTGAGGAGTGGAGGGTCACAGACCTCCTCCTATCTACACCTCTGCTACACATTCCACTACAGCCAGACCAAGATCTGTGTCAGATGTCACTGTCTTCTGCACAACCTGTCAGACTCCTAGTTGTCCAGGATTCCCAAAGATTTAACCCTTTGGGAGGGGCCCACACTGCAAACTGTAAGGACGCCAAGGGCCTTCTCTTCCTTCTGCCTCATGCCTGCTTCCCAACATGAATATAACTTCTCAGAAGGCATGAGCAGCAAACCTGGTGCGGGGAGGACATAAAGTGTCCACTGGTGAGAACAGCATCTCCACACCAGCAAGAGCTAAAGTCAGCTGTCTTTCTCAGGCGTCTTTTCCTACCACTCCTATTACCTAGTGCAGGAGAGGGGAAAGCACACCTGAGTTTCTTGGGAACTTCATGCTGAGAGATTGGACATACTAAGAACTTTCCCTGCCTCACTTGTTTGCTGTGGCTCCTGCTCCCTCAGGACTCCAGTGAGAGATGCCCACAGCCAGGGAGGGGAGAAAGCACCTCCCACATCTCAGATCCTATGTGTTTGCGCATTTTCTCAGGCAGCCTGAGAAAATGGTCCCCACCTCCCCCACATCTCCCAGCTCAGACAGCCTGCCTGGAGCCTGGCCTGAGGCATCAGGATGCCAGCACTCAGTGGCCTGCTCAGTTGCGCTGCTGTCCTGGACCCCCACCATCAGATCCTCAGCCCATTTCCCCCACTGCTCTCTGTCATGCACTCTGCAGCAATGCTAATGGTTGGCTCATCCTGATTTTCTGACTGATGCCCTTCTTTTTTTGCTGTATCTACCTGGGTTTTTCAGTCTCACGAGGGTGTCCTCTGATCCCATGACCTACCCTCATGTTGCCCATCACTGCCTGAAGGAATAGAAAGTCCTTGAAGTTAAGGCACCTAGATATCTACCCTGATATGAGTGCCACACCACCAAGCTGTTCTACCAAACCCACCTCTGAGAAATAGTACCAGGGAAGAGGAAATGCATATCTCTCCATCATAAAAATGTGCTCCAAGAAGACTTAGTTATGAATTTAATGTTGATCTTTGGAATAAGTGTATGATAGTTAAAATAAATGATAATGAAGTGATTGACCTAATCAGAATCAGCCTGCACAAATCCAGGGCTCATTCAAAGGAGACACTAAAAAAAAAAAAAAAAAAAAAAAGAGGAAAAAAGAACCAGAATTTAATGGTGAAAACTTCAGACATCTGTTGAGTCTGTACTTTTTTGCTATCTTTTTCATCTTTCTTTGCATGGTTTTTTGAGGCTGGATCTCACTCTGTAGCCCATGCTGGACTGGAAGTGACAGTGATCCTCCTGCCTCTGCCTCCAGAGTGCTGGGATTATAGGAGAGCACAACCACGCATGGCTGCTATGCATCTTTCTTGCATTCACCAAAATTCATTCAGCACCACTCTATTTCTCTTTTTTTCTTTTTAGGCAGCAGGAATCGAACTCAGGACCTTGTGCTTGCCAGGCAGGCACTTATGCCACTGAGTTATATCCCTAGCTGTCAGCACCACTCTTTTCGACTGTCTCATTCTTTACACCAATTTCTAAATCTGACTATTCTATCCCCTATTTCAACTAGTTTCTCATTCTTTTTAACCATGTTTTTGGTTGGACACATACAGGTCATGAACAATTTAAATTGAGGGCTGCCACAGTCTGTAGCACTTTTCCCAGACTGACACAACAAAGGAAGAAGATCACACACTGGGCCTTCAAGATATCTTCATACCTCAGTATCACCTAAAGGACAGATGCATTCATCACTCCTCTGGTGCATTCTTGGGGTTATTTCTTGTGTCATCCCAACATTTATAAATTTATTGGCTTTGCTAAATACTTTTGAAACCTCTTACACACCTGGTCTTCCCTACATCAATTTGAATACTTCCAGGGTCACACAGTGCACCAACAGGACTGCACCCTAAAAGAAAGTTGAATTGACATATTGAATACATACATATGCATTACACATTTCTATAATTACACATGCCTTTATTAGATGCATAGTTTACTTTTTGGGTTGAACATGCAAAGCAAAGCATGTTAGCCAAGGTAAAAGAGAGAGAGAGAGAGAGAGAGAGAGAGAGAGAGAGAGAGAGAGAGAGCGCAAAAATACACCAACTTAAACTTGTCTCGCAAAAAGCTGTCTACATCCTGAAGCATGCTTTAGAATGACTGCACTACCAAGTATGTTTTTCAGGTTTACTGACCTGTACTTTAGTTTCAGTCACATACACTCGTCTTGTAAGCTCTGTGAGAGAAAACAATCAGTGCTCAGTTCTGGGCATTGTGGGGGATAGGACATGTAGCAAGTATATTCTGGCCTTACCTTTTACTTATCCATCTCCCCTACACCTGCAAAGTAGTCAAAGTCATTGAGTAAAAGCATCTAGCGGTGGTGGTCAGGGCCTGGGGTGAAGGAGCATGCTGAGTGAATGGGCACGAGCTTCAGCTTGGGGAGATGAAGAGCATTCTGGGGATCTGTTCCACAACAGCACCACAATTCTAACACTGCCAAAGCACATACTTCAAAGGTGGATTCGGTGGCAAATTTTATGTTTCTCTGTATCTGCCACAGCTCGAAACCAAACCACCAGTGGCTACCAGCCGGTTTGCAGTAGGGTCCTCAATCCTTCGACGAGAAAATATGGACCTTTATCCCCACAAGATCACCTCTCCATTACCTGCAGAGGGAGAGGCGGAGGCAGTGGCAGCGGCAAAGGCCTCTGGTCCGGGGCAGTGAGGAGGCTGGGGAGTGACCGTGAAATGAGCCTGATCACTCGAGGCCTGGGTGTGCCCAGGGTGAGCCCCTTACCTTTTCAGCAAGTCAGGGTACTGGGTTTCTTGGAAAACACTTTCCAGTTCCTGCAGCTGCAACTGCGTGAGGCTGTACTGGACTGGAGGTTGTCTATGCCAAGTTTGTGGCATGACATTGGGCACAAGGGCTGGCACAAGCTGTTGCTGCCACTGCTACTCGGGCTCCTGCTCCCTGACATCAGCTGCCCTATTCCTGTCACCTCCCAGGTTCAAGGCCACGTCTTGGTTCTTCTATCTGTCCTGCTGTGGGTGACCCGCCTGCAGCTCCAGAAATGTGAACATTGCTGCTCCTTCCCCGAAGCGAGCGCCTTCTGCCCCTGGGGCACCTAGCCCAGGCTGAGTACTGTTTTCCATCTCATGGAGCGCCAACCTGCAGTAATCTGGCTCATAGCTGAGGTGCGTGCGAGCCATGGCTGGAACTCTCCAGAAGCTGGAGGTTTTAACAGGGTTGTGGGAGGGGCCACAGGGGCCGCTCCTTGCCTTCTCATTGGTTTCCGGGGCCCGTGGTACATTAAATGGCCTATTTGGAAGGTTGGAGTTGGGCATCCAAACACCACCTCCTGCGCAAGGTGGGGCTTCAATGGTGCGATGATGCACCGAGTACATTAAGTAAATGAATTCTGCACACTTGGCAGTGGGGCTGGGGCTGGTCAGTGACACAGAGTCTTAGAGATCACAAACTTTTGCTTTCTTGGTGGCAGGAAAAGCCTAGAAGTACAAAAATGGTACTCGTGGGATGCAGAGTTAGAGCAACGGAGTGATTTTTTTTTTGTCTTTTTGAGACAGGGTTTCCCTATGCAGGCCTTGAACTCACTTTGTAGCCCAGGCTGGCCTCAAACTTGCAATGATCCTCCTGCCTCAGCCTCCAGAGTGCTGCATGGATTGATTCTTTAGAATGCTTTTGTGCAAACCAGATGCAGTCATCAAGATCCAGAGTAGTAAAGTGTTTGTCCCATGTTCACTCCCAGCTGCACTTTGGCTCTGGTCCTCTGATATTCAGAAAGCTCATCTTTGTTTAAGGACAATGATAGGCCTGGAATTAATTTAGAAAAACTTGGGTGAAAACAAATGCCAGTCTGAATATTTTGGTCAGAGATTGAATATGTTTCACTATACAAAAGAGACCGTGCTCATAAAATATGGAGTGGCATATGGACGATCAGATCACACTTCAAACTGCAGACAGAATTCACCCACATGACTAAAACATAACAATAAAACACCTAAAAAAGTAAGAAAGGAGAAGGAAATAAAGGAAGGAAAAAGGAGGGAGGGAGGGAAGAGAGAAAAGAAAAGAGAAAAAGAACACAAAAAGAAAGCAAGAAATGGTGAGAATGTGGTTTTCAGAGTGCCCCAGAGAGGGCACAGTGGGCAAAATCCCCACCTCCACTGGGAATATCGACGGAGGGGGAGCTTACTGGACATGGGACCCCTTGTGCAACACAGTGTCTGGTAAGTGCACAGCCCTCCCTACAGCATAATAACGTCAATTGCTAGGGAAAAGCCCAGGGTGTCTGTCAGGAGGAAGGGTGTGGAGATTTAGCAAAGGGTGACCAAGTCATAAGTCTATCTTTTCTTAAGTGGTGCTATTATTCTTGCTATAGCTTTGTATGCACACTTTTGACAATAATAGCTATTTCTCACCTTTCTGGCATGGGTGGATAAAGATGCTATTGCCTTGGTCGGTCATCTCACAATGGCCTATTCCTGTAGTCCTAGCTCTATGGGGTCCTGAGACAGGAATATTGCACATTCAAGGCCAGGCTGAGCAGTTCAGTGCAGCTCGGTCTCATAGTGAAAAATACGGAGGGTGGTAATGCAGCTCAGTGCAAGACCCTGTGTTTTTTCCCAATTGCTTAAAAAATGCATAGCACCCATTTATTAAAATTCACTGTAAGTACTGAGGATAGTGACACCTCTCAGAGCAAGTACAAAATACTGCCTGGAAGTATTAATACACAGGGCAGAAGCTGGCCTAGAGCTCTATTGTTTGCCACCCTGTTATTCATTCTTACGATTTTTGTAAGGATAAGGTAAATGAGCTATTTTTGGAAAGAAATAAGTCATTTATGGACAAGGTAGTTATAAGTTACGCGATAAAATCACAGTCTGTAATATTATGCCAGCCACTGGGGTATAGTTTTCACTGAAATTAATTAGAGTATTTAAGAAAATATAATTCAGGACCCGGTGTGGTGGTGTGTACTATACAACAGTGCACTTATATGCTCTGTTATATGTTACTGCATGAGAATGTATGCACATAAAAGCACAGGCACCTAGTGAGAATTTCCTGTGTTCTGAATACTGCATTGTAGGTAGTATATAAAATTCTACACATAGTGACCAATGCATTGAAGAACCTAGTCGCAGAAACAGATGTCAGGGCTTCAAGGCGGAATGTCTGTATGTATTTTTTTTGTTTTGTTTTTTTGTTTTTGTTTGTTTTTTTTTGGTTTTTCTCCGGTACCGGGAACCGAACTCACGACCTTGCACTTGCCAGGCGGGTGCTTTTGCCGCTGAGCTAAATCCGCAGCCCTATGTCTGTATGTATTTATTCACTAAGAAACGTTATCTTCTTTGCAGAGTGGTATGCTGGAGGGTGCACGTCTGTGTGCGGTCTTGCTGGGGCTCAGTCTGATCTTGAAAGAATGCAAACGGGGGCAGGGAGAAACAAGGTACTAGGAGGGTTCAGTTGTAGCAAAGTATTTGCAAGTAAACCTGAGAGTTTAGATACACATGAGTGTAATAAGAATCCTTTCTCTAGCTGTATGTGCACCTCATCTGCTTTTCTATTTGGTGCTCAGTGTAGAACCCAAGACGTCACACATCACTGCCAAGGACTCTACCACTGAGATGTTTCCCCAAGACTAAATTCACGCATGTTGGGGAAAGAGATTAAATGCTCACAGAGAAGATTCTCTGAGCAAGTCGTGGATATCTAATTAAGCTGAGAGTGATAAGGAAGTTAGAGAGGTTCATTGCTGGGTTTTCTTTTCTTTGTAAGTTTTGGTTAAGGAAGGAGAGAGTAGCAGCTCACAATTTAAATGTCTCTGCATACACTGCTATTTTCAAGTGAAAACATTCGCCAAATAGACAAGATCTGGCTGAGTATGACATAGTGTTGTAGGCTCTGGAAACTGGCTTAAAGAGTGAAATAAGCAAAGACAGTGGTGCGGTGTGAATTTCACTTCACTGAAGAAAGAGAAAAGCAATACAAATAAACCGCAAATATTCAAAAGATGCCTGAAGGATTCACCATTGAATTCATATGTGGATTTTCTTGGAGACTTCTAAAGTGGTGAGATGTGCATTTTCTACAAGGTCTACTATTTGGAATAGGTGGGAGTTGTGGAGCAATCTGGGAGCGTACTCTTCTTTTTGTGGTAGACTTTATCGTCTTTCATTTCAAGGACCTTCCATTCCTTGAGGCAGTGGTGGGCAACGTGAGGGTAGGTTATGGGATCAGAGGGTACCTGCGTGAGACTGGAGAATCCTGGTAGATAGAGCATCAAAAGAAGAGTGTGGATGAGACAATCAGGATGAGCTGACCTTTAGGGTTGCTGCAGAGTGCATGACAGAGAGCAGTGGGGAACATAGGCTGAGGATCTGATGGTGGGGTTGGAGAAGGCAGCCCAACACAGCAGGTCACTGAGTGCTGGCAGCCTAATGCCTCAGGCCAGGCTCCAGGCAGGCTGTTCGACCTGGGAGATGTGGGGGGAGATGGGGAGCATTTTCTCAAGCCGCCTCACAAAGCACAAGAACAGAGGACCCAAGGTGTGGGAGGTGCTTTCTCCCCTCCCTGCCTGTAGGCACCCCTTGTGGGAGTCCTGAGGGAGCAGGAGCCACAGCAAGCAAGTAAGGGAAGGAAAGTTCTCACTGTGTCCATTCCCTGAGCATGAAGTTCCCAAGAAGCCCGCGTGTGCTTTCCCCTCTCCTGCGCCAGGTAAGAGGACTGGTAGGAAAGGAGGCTTGAACAAGAGCCCCGATATCAGGCAAGAAACTAAAGTGTGCTGTGCCTCCTGGTGTGTTGAAGCAGATGTCACCAGGGGCACTTTGTATCCTTTCCACACCTAGTCTGCTGCTCTGCCCTTCTGGGTATTTTTTGGGAGTTGGGGAATTTGAGATAGGGTCTCGTCATGTAGTACTGGCTGGTCTTCAGCATACAGTGTAAGCCAGGCTGACCAGGAACTGTCAACCATCCTCCAGCCTCAGCCTCCTGAGAGCTGGGATTATGGGTGTGGGTCACCATGCCTGGCTTGCTCTGGACTTCATGAAAGGCTGTACTCTTGTCGGGAAGCAGGTGTCAGGCAGGGAGAGAAGGCCCTTGGCGTCGTTACATTTTGCAGTGTGGGCCCATCCGAAAGGGTGAAGTCCTGGGGAATCCTGGAGAACTGGGGGCCTGAGAGGGTGTGAGGTGGACAGTGCCATCTGACATAGGTTTTGGTCTGGATGCTGCGGAATGGGTAGCAGAGGTGCAGCCCTTAGACCCCTCCCCCTCCTCAGCACTGGGTCCCTCTTCCTGGAAAGCACTTCCCCATTGTGCCTTGGGATCCAGGGCTGGGCTGTGCCTGTCCAGGTGGAGCCGCGGGGCCTCGGGTGCCTGGCAGGCTGGTCCAGGATCTGGAAGAATGGAAGAAATGCAGTGAGTTGACTACGTCCTTACCCAGAAAGCTTGGGGGCATGGCAGGTCAGAGAGTGCAGGAAGGACGCTGGTGACCATGGCGATGGCTTTGCAGCTGAAGCCTAGACTGTGCCAGGATTTGGGTGTTTTAGTCCATTGGGCATGAAATGCTGCCAACTTCTCTTCCACCATGGACTACAAATCAGCACAGGGTCCTAGCTCCCTGCCCAACTGCCTTGAGTTGTCGAGGGACTGCAGGTGATGTGGGGTCCTCAGCCATCCTTGAATGGAGCCATCTGTCAGAGAGGCCCATATGCTCCCTGCTCCTGATTATTTCCTGTTCCTTGACAGTGGGATTTTCAAACTGGGAGCTCTTCTTCTCCGCATAGGGCTTGAAATACTGATCACAGTTGCCATGCCAACACCACCTTGGTGAAACTCTCCCTGGTGAGGAGGGGCAGGAGTCAGTGGGGGCCGGTGTGCACTCAGCAGGCAGGAGGCTCTGTTGTTTCACCTGCTTAGAAGACGTGGAGCTAACATCAGGTCGCTGGAGCAACTTCTCACCCAGGCCTGTACCCAATGCATGGAAGAAACCATTTCAGGAGAGTGACTTCTGGAGGACAGGGCAAATCTTGTGGGTCTGTTGCTGAGCAGGGTACAGAGCTTGTGCTCACTAAGGGAGTGAAAGTGGAGGTGTGATTTTGTTTCCTCAGTGGTTTTCATTTTGTGGTGCTTGAGGTGGAACTCATGGCCCTGGGCAGTCGGGGCTGTGGTCCTCCACACATGTCCACCCCCAGCCCTCTAAGGGTTTGGAGCCTGAAGAAAAGACGTTCCCATGTGCAACCTGAGAGTCAGGGCACAGGAAGTTACATGGTGTGTTTTTTCCTTTACCATAAGACTTCTGTCTACTAACTCTGTCTGATATCCCCCCTGACCTCAGGTTTGGTTTAACAATCAGAGAGCCAAATACCGGAAAAATCAGAGGAAAGCAATGCTCAGGAATGCACCACCTGGTTCGCAGGACCACATTCTCATTGAGGAGGAGGATGAAGAGCTGTTCTAGGATGCCGGCCTTTTCGAAGAAGCAGACTGTGGTTGGAGTTCTGTGCTGCCGTGAATATCAGGAATGAGCATTGCTTGTCCATTGTGTTGTTATGTCCCTGGCACTTATGTTTGCAATAAATTGTTGAATTCTGGACATATTTTTTTCCTTCTCCTTGTGGGGTTAGTTCCATATAGATAAAATGTGCTCAGGAAATGTCATTTCAACAGAAGGATGATGAGTTGTCCTGTCATGAAGAGACTCCCCTCAGTCACCATCAGGGGCCCTTGGACATCATCTAAGTTCCATGGGAAATTCTTAATGACCCCTATGTGGTAGTTATTTGTGTTTCCTCAGAGGCCAGCCATGGTTTCCTCAGCACCAGGAATGTCATTTGTGCCCTGAAGTTTGCTCAAGATGGTCGGGGTAGGTCCCTGGTGAGAGGACAGCGTGTGCTCACAGGCCTGGCTCTCCGCCATGCTGAGGAGGAGAGCCCTGGACTCTGAGAGAGCTCCCCAGGAGGCTACTCCTTGGTGGGCAGGAAGGTGGCAGGCTCACAGTCATCGACTGTGCTCCCAGGTCTGCTCAGTGTCCTGCTTGCCGGGGAGCACATAGGGTGCTGGGGGCGGTTCTGGAGCAGAGGTCCTGCTGCTTCAAAGCCGTGGGAGTCAGTGCCATGGAGGCCACAGACCTGCTGGGCCTTTGTGTCCCATCCCCAGGCCAGGGGCAAATCCTCTCCGTAGCTCAGGAGCGGAGTATCTCTCCTTCCCTTGTACTTGGTCTTCATGACTCTCTTGCACTTCCTGCTGGTTTCAGGCTGAAAGGGGCCCATTTTTACACAGCTGCTCAAAGCGACACTAAGAGTATAGCCCTCTGAGGAACGTTCCAGGAAAAACAGTCCTTGTAATCCGCTCAAGGTCTCTCTCTGTGTAGGGTACAATAACTACAAGTGTAAAAATAAAGTTCCTGGAGGGGTGTGCAGAGGTCACTTTGCTAAGGCATTAAGGTATTCTTAGATGCACGTTTGTTTCTCGGGGTCTTGGGCAGTGTGAGTCTTCTGCAAGGAGTTCTGTGTGAAAGGTCATGAAGTGCGGAAAGCAGAGTGGTGAGGGACAGTGGGCGCAGGGACCTCGGGCCAGGTACAGTGGTGAGTGCAAGTGCCCTGTGGGGGCGGGCACGGGGTCCGTCAAAGGCCAGGTTCACCTTGGAAGTGGCTCCCAGGGAGAAGAACTCTGTTCCAGGGAGAGCAGGCTCTGCTCTCTGCTGATTTCTAATGCTGTCTTCCTCTTGGCTTTGTCACTCCTGTCTGTCAAAGGTCAGCAGAGTGACTGTGCATGCCTAGGGCCTTTTGCTTTGTGATACGGAAGGCCTGCAGATCCTTAGTCAATCAGTGGTCTCTGAATGCGTCTCTGGCTTTCAGTTCTCAGGTGCCCTGATCTGTGAATCTCTCACTCAGTGAGTTGCTCGCCCTATGAGCTATGAGTTGGGAGAAGTGTCAGCGGAACCCGCTTTCCAGCCTGGGCTCTTCCCTCACCGTGTTAGGTCCTCCCCCCGGATGGCCTGTTCCCTGGACCTGTGGTGGAAGTAGCGCCCAGCACAGGGGAAGATGCCGCTTTCCTTGCTAAAAGCCCTGGCCCTGGAATTCCTCTGGTGGGTTTGTACGTCGGTTGGCCTTGCTGCATAGCTATTCCTCCTTTAACCACCTAGCTGTTGAAGGACCACTGGGCCTTCCGACTGCCCTTTGTGTGTACATCTCTGTTCACCTTGTTGCTGGGGCATCTGTGTCCTTTTTATACAGTATGCCTTGTTCATGCAGGAGTGTAGTGTTTGCTTGGTGGACTCTCCAGGGCACTGTCGTTTCCTGTTCTCTCATGCATTGCAGGTCTGCATGGAAGTTACACACACTGAAGCAGCGTCATCAAGGCGGACTTTCCTTTGACCACCTCTTTGTTCTGGGTATCGTAATGTGCTTACATGGGCAACTCCTCATTTGGAAACTGATACTTCAAACGACCTAGTCACAGGAACAGAACTCAGTCTTTAAAGGAGGAGCGTCTGCGTTTGCATCTTGGTCTCTGTGACCCCGCTGCTCAGCTGTGGAGAACACGAGCTTCCTGGTGCACTTCTGAGTGTCCTATGAGCGCCACTGGCCCCGGTGGAATTCCCCCTCCATCTCGCTCATTCTGTTTGTAAAGTTTGTGCTGGAGATCAAACTCCGGACCTCATGCCTTCTCGGCAAGCACTGTAACACTGAACTACATCTGCAGCCCTAGTCCCAAAAATTTTAAATGATAATTTAAAGGAAATTGTTCCTGTCTTATCGTCCCACAGTTGGTCTAGTGTTAAAAACTTTGAGTCCACACCCTGTGGAATCAGTTGCCGCGAATGCGATCTGCTTACTCCTCTCCCTATGTACGGTGCCTGAAATTCCTTTTACTTTA
>NW_004955534.1:0-21583 GCF_000276665.1 Chinchilla lanigera | reverse complement strand
GGAGGCAGACGATGAGGACACTGGAAGACCAAGGTGGAGAAAGGGCAGGAGGGAGGGAGGGTGGGCAGAAAGAAAAGCAGCGGGTCAGCAGGACGAATGACAGTGTGTCTGGACAGAACACTGGCGATTGCGCTCATCCTGAGAGGGGCCCAGAAAATGCATTTATTCCCACCTTGCAGACTGAGGTCACTAAAAGTGTCCCTAATATACATGTGCGTCCATCTGTGTGTGGCTGTGCACCCACACAGTGTGTCCACCGTGTCTTACTTCTTCATATTATATGGCATGTGCCATGGGCACCGTAATCAGGTCCTACTTGTGGATAGCTGTGCTGCACGCAGGGAGAAGTAAAACCAGTTCGCTGGTATTTCCTCAGCTTTTTGGCTTTGGGTAACAGGAGCCCTGTGTTTATGAGGAGCTTCCAAAAGCTGAGGTTTCCCTAGGTCAGTGTCCATTTACAAAGGCTGCACGGTCCAAACTCCTTTCCTAGGCCTGGAGAAGGGTAGAAAAGCACAGCACATGCAGAGTCCTTAGGACAAGGCTGTCCCATTCCTGACGCAGGCTAGAAGGGCAGCCCTGCCACTGCCCCTTTCAGGAAGTGACCTGCTCACAGGTTTCGGTCCCAGCCATGCCACTGACAAGCCTTTCCCACTTCCATTGCTTTCTTCTTGTTTTCTTTGCTTGGTTTTTTGTTGTTTTCATTTCATTTTGGTTTTGCTTCGCTTGATCTTTTGAGATAGGGTCTCACTGTGTGATTCAGGCTGGTTTCCGCTTTTCTTTGTAGCCCAGTCCTGCATGGAAGTGGCAGTGATCCTCCTGCCTCAGCCTCCTGAGTGCTGAGATTACGCTTGTGGGTCAGCACACCTGGCTCCACGCTTGCTTTTAAATCCCTCTAACTATAACTCATGCCTGGAATATTATCGTGCAGTAGCTAGATCCCGGCTTCCTTTAGGGATGGTTTTCCTCCCACTCTCAACTGCATGGGGCACTTGCAACCCAGAACACCAGACAGCAAGTACGTTGGTACATTGTTGGTAAGTCAAAGTTGTTGAAATGAATCTTCAGAACTGTACAGAAAAGCAGAATCTGAGTTTGCATTTGCAGCTCCATGCAGTCTGCACCCTGCTCTGGCCCTGATTCAACGTCATTCTCTTGTTAGAATCCCCGTGTGCGGGCAACATTTCCCCGATCTGTTCATAGACATACTGGGAATGTATCCTGCTCCCTGCCAGAGGGCACCGTGTGCACCCTGGTGACCAAGGGCACCAGACGCAGCAGTCTCACATCCCCTAGGTGGCCTTTGGCTCAAGGAGGGCGGGAAGAGGCCCTAGGAGAGAGAATGAGGCTCAGGTCAGCCCCTGCCCCCGGAGAACCTTGCTGCCTCGGAGGTGGAGGCGGCACTCGGCCTGCAGCCTGGTTCCACGGTGCGGTCTTTGCACGAAGCTCTGCCAATGCCTCAGGAGCGGGAGATGAAGGCAGTGAGGGGAGGCACTGCTGCCTGTGCCCAGGCTGCCCGAGCTCATGGCCGCTGCTGCCCTCCAGGCTCTTGGTGCCAGCAAGGAAGGTGCTGAGATTCAGAGTGCAAGAAAGCCCCAGCACTTCCTGAGCAAGCCCAAGCACTGCAGACTGTGAGCAAGAAGCCCAGCACCCCAGACTGCAAGATTAGGCCTCTGCTCAGAGCGTCCAAGAATCCTCAGAGAGCACAGGCCCTGCACCCAGCAGTGGCTCCAACCCGCCTCGCTGGGCCCCACCTGGCCACTTCTGGCTGCAGGGCCTCCACCCAGGCTCAGGGCTCTTGTGTGTGGAGCACCTGCTGGGCACCCGGGCGACTTTCCACCTTTCCCTGCTTCCTTCTCGATGCATGTCCACTCTCTGTCCCAGCAAATATCCCCGGGATTGCTCACTCAAAATTAAACAGTTTCAGAGCAACTAATGGAGCTGCCAGACAGCATAAGCATTTTGTAGCTCTCCCTCCATGAAGACTTCTACATATGCTCTGAGAGGTGGCAATATCCTGAATAATTAAAGTGAATTTTATTTGTTTCTTGTCGGGTTTTTGGTCTTTTTGAGACAAGGTCTCACTTTGCAGTTCAGGCTGACTTTGAGCTTGCTTTTTAGCTGAGGATGGCCTCGAACTCGCAACGATCCTACTGCCTCTGCCTCCCGAGTGTTGGGATTATAGACGTGTGCCAGAAGGCCCATCTTAAAGTGAATTTTAATATGTTGATCCTCCGCTTTTGTTTTCTATGCATTTTTTATGCAAGTAGATAATAAACCCAGGGTCTTGCACTGAGCTCCATTCCCACCCATTTTGTTGATCTCTGTGAGACCCAATTGCACTAAGGTGCTCAGCCTGGTCTTGAAGTTGCAATCTTCCTTGCTCAGGGGCCCTAGAGCTAGGATTACAGGAATAGGCCATTGTGACCCTACAGACCAAAGGCAATTGCGTCTTTATCCACCCGTGCCAGACAGCAGAAAGCAGCTATGATTGTCCAAAGTGCACATAACAAGTTTTAGCCAGAATGCAGTACCACCTTAGAAAAAGACAGAAGCGTGACTCGGTCACCCTCTGATAAGGACCCATACTCTTCCTCCGGACAGACACCTTGGGCGTTTCCTCAGTCATTGAATTTATTATGCTACAGGCATGGCTGAGCACTTATGAGACACCTGTTCCACAAGGGGCCCCATGTCCAGTAATCTCCCGCTCCGTACATATTCCCAGTGGAGGTGGAGAGTTTGCCTGCTGTGCCTGCACTCTCTGACAACCACAGCGCCACCTGTTTTGCTTTGTTGTTGTGTTGTATTCCATTTCTTTTCTTTTTTTTCCTTTCAGAGCCATGATATTTTTTGGAGGGTGTACTGGGAATCAAACTCAGGAAATCATGCTTGCCAGGCTGGCACTCTCCCACTGAGCTCCGTTCCCAGCCTCTTTTATTTTCTTCTTTTCCTTTCCTTTTCTTTTCTTTGCTTTGCTATGCTTTTGTTTGCTTTCATTTTTCTTTCTTTCTTCCTCCCTCCCTCCCTCTTCTCTCCCTTTGTCCTTTCCTTCCATTTTCCTTTTTAAGGTGTTTCACTGTTCTATTTTAGTCACGTGGGTGGATCCAGTGTGGAGTTTGAAGTGCCATTTGATTGTTCTTATACCACTCCATTTTTTCATGACCACTATCTCTCTGGTGTAGTGAAACATATTCAGTCTCTGCCCAAAACATTCAGACTGGCGAACAGTGCTGACAACTCTATATTGACATGAAAATACTTAATACTGCTGACATCTATACTTCCAAGCGGAGTTGGTAGCAAAGGCTTAGTATGTGCATCTCATACCATCAAACAGGAGCAAAACAAAGTAGGAGCCACCAACCAGTTTGCAGACCGGATTCCCAACAAAACCGCAGTAAAACGCTGACCTTGGTCCATACAAGGAGCCATCCCACCCCGAGCACAACGACAGGTAAGTGAAGACCCCGTCCTGTAGGAGGCCCTCGGCTTGACTGTCCGCCGAGAGGCTGCTAAGAGTGAGATGAAGGAGAAGGTGTGATTTCATGTTTCCTGTAGTTATTTTCATTTTCTGGCACTTGGGCTGAACTCTGGGACCTGGGCCTGTGTTCCCCCACTGATGTCCACCCCCTGTTCCTCTAAGGTATTTCAGCAAGAATACAATAGCGTCTACTGTGCAATGTAAGTGTCTGTAGTATAGAACATTACGTGATGTGTTTCTTCCATTATGATAATACTTTCTGTGTATTAACAAAGTTCCTCTTCCCCTCTGACCTCAGGTTTGGCTCAGCAATCAGCATGTCAAATACAGGAAAAATCAGAGGAAAGCAATGCTCAGGAATGCACCACCTGGCATCCAGGACCAAAGTCCCATTAATGGGGTGGATGAGCTGTTCCAGGATGCTTTTCTTTTGCAAGAAACAGATTGTGGTGGGACCTCTTTGTTGCCACAGACACCTGGGACACCAATGTATGTTCATGGTACAATTATCTTCGCTACACTCTTTTTTTGTTGTTGTTTTTTGAGACAGTGTCTTGTAATGCAGTTCACGCTGGCCTTGAACTCACTGTGTAGCCCAGGCTGGCTTCAAACTCATGGCAGTCTTCCTGCCTCAGCATCAGAAGTGCTGGGATTGCCAACGTGCATCATTCACCACACATATATTTGTACTAAAGTGGTGAATTCTCAGTGTGTTTATTTTCCTGTTATTTCTATAGTGATAATTCATGCACATGTCTTGTTTACAAAATAACATTTAAACAGAATGACAGATGACTTCTCTGCCCTGCGAGATGCTGTACAGAGGGCTGGTGCCATTGACCCAATAAAAGAATTTACCAAAGGACAAGGAATGTCAACAAGCGTTTCTTTAGATCAAGATACTCTGCCAAGGGTAACAGCATGTAAATTTCCAATACTGGAAACCTGAAGTCAGGGTGCGAGGGATTTTTTCATTATTAGTACATGTTTGCAGTACATAATGATTACATTCATTGTGGGGAATTGGTACTCGTACATGGCTCATTTGTAGTCTTTTGTTACCCTTCCCCTCTACGCCCCTTTTGTGACTTCATCAGACTCATTCATTTATCTTAGAAATTCTTGTAATGTTAATTATCATACATACAGATTAACAACCAGATAACTAGGCCAAAAAATCTTCTTTGGCACATAAAACCAATTATCCTAAATCAAGATGCTGGATTACAATAACTTTGTTCTCTCTCTTTGTTTTTTCATCTTATGTCTGTTTTTTGTACTTTATATTTTGAGTCTCTCATATAAGAGAAGCCATGTGATATTTAAGCTTGTGTATATGAGTTACTTCACTTCACATGATACTCTCAAGGTGCATGCGTATTCCTATAAATGACTCAAGTTTATCATTCTTTATGACAGGGTACTACTGCACTGTACATAAATACCACATCTTCTTAATGATAGGCCTATAGGATGCTTCCAAGATTAAGCTATTGTGAATTGTGCTGCTATAAGCATGGATATGCAGGCATCACTGTATGATGTCTTCAACTCTTTTGGGAAGATACACCGATGGAGACTAGCTGGGGCAAATGGAATTTCTATTTTTAGTTTTATGAGGAATCCCCATATGATTTCCATACTAGCTATACCAGATAACACTCCTACCAACAATGGAGTGTTCCTTTTTTTTGTTTTGGTTTGTTTTTTTTTTCTGGTACAGGGAATCGAACTCATGACCTTGCGCTTGCCTGGCAGGTGCTGTGCCACTGAGCTAAATCCCCAGCCCCTGGAGTGTTCCTTTTTACCCACAGCCTCTCTTCTATTTAGCACTGGCTGGTTTCTTCAGGGTAGCCATTTTTTCTGGAGTGAGGTGGAATGTCAGTATTGTTTTAATTTCCATTTTGCAAATGACCAGTGGTATTGAACATTTCTTCATGTATTTATTAGCTGCCTGTACCTCATCATTTGAGAAATATCTATTTATTTAAAATGCCCATTGTTTGATTGGGCCTTTAAATTTTAGAGTTTGAATTTTTTTGAGTTCTTCACATATTTTAGATAATATTCCCTTGTCTGAACAATAGCAGGCAAAAGTTGTTTTCCACATCTCTAGGTTCTCTCTTTGCTGTTTTCTTTGTTTCCTTTGCTGTACAGAAGCTTCTTAATTTAATGTGACCCCATTTGCTGATTCTTGGTACTATTTATTTTTTTGTGCAACTAGTGTTCTGTTTTTTTTCTGGAATCAGGAATCGAACTCAGGACCTCATACTTGCCAGGCAGTTGCCTTGCCACTGAGCTATATTCTCAGCCGTAATAATTTATTTATCTGATCATTTTAGTCTTCTGTTCAGAAAGTATTTGCCTCCACCTATGTCTCATTCATTTTACCTATTTTGTCTTCCAGCAGATTAAAAGTTTCTGTTCTAATGTTAAGCTATTCGTTCTATTTAAATTTTAGTTTAGTGCATGATAAGAGATATAGAGATCCAGGTTCAATCTTTGGCACATAGTGAACCAATTTTCCCAGCACCATTTGTTAAAGAGGCTATCTTTCCTTTGTCCCCTTTGTCAAAGAGAAGCTAGATGTGGGTGCCTGGAGTTGTTTCTGCGTCATCTGTTCTGTTCCCTTAATGCTCAAGCCTGTTTTGTTGTTTTGGTGTGTTTTGTTTTGGTGACAATTCCAAGCTGTTTTTATCACTGTAGTTTCACAGTATAACTTGAAGTTCAGGACCTTGATGTCCTCTGTCTTGATCTTGATGACCAGAGGGCTTTTGCAATTCTAGGTCTTTTCTGTTTCCATATGAATTTTAGGATTGCATTCTCTGTGTGAAGAATGCTATTAGTATTTTAATTGGGATTGTGTTAAATCAGTAAAATAGCTTTGGAAGTCTGGCTGTGGTGACTCTATTGATTCTGCCTGTCTAAGAACAGGAGATCTCTTTCTATTTTCTGAAGTCCTCTTCAGTTTCCTTTTTGAGAGTGCTGTAGTTTCATTGGAAAGGTCTTTCTCTTCATTGACCTGGTAATTCCTATTTAATTTTTCTTAATGCTATCACAAAATGTATCATCTCTCTAATTTCTCACTCAATGAATTTGTTATTGGTGTACAGGGATGTGATTGATTCTTGAGTGTTGACTTTGTATCCTGCGAGGGTATTGAATTTGGTCATTAATTTGAATTTGGTGGAATTTTTGTGTTCTTGTATATAGAGGATTATGCCACCTGCAAGTAATGATAATTTAACTTCTTCCCTTTCCATCCATACCCCTTTAATTTATTTTGCTTCTCTTATTGTTCTAGCTCAGTGGTGGCAAATCTATGGCATGAGTGGCACAGCAGGCACGCAGAACCCTCTCTATAGGCACATGAGCTAAGTCGCCCCAGCGGTCGAGCATTGGATAACCATTGTTTTTTCTAAACTGCAACCTCAGTATTCAGGTTTAATTTCAGTGTTGGCACTTTGCCATAAACAAGTGGGTTTTCAGTTGCAGTTTGTGTACTTGGTCTCTAAAAGGTGCACCATCCGCTCTAGCTAATTTTTGAGAGTTATAATGAACAGGAGTGAGGATATTGGACATTTTTAACTTGTTCCTTATTTTAGAGGGAAGGCTTTAAGGTTCTCCCTGTTTAGTATGATGTTGGCTATTGGTTTGTCATACGTGGCTTTTATCAGACTGAAATAAACACATTCTTTTCCTATTTTCGTCAGCACTTTTATCATAAATGGGTATTGGATTTTGTGAAGTGCTTTTTTCTGCGTTTGTTGAGATAATAATGTGATTTTTTTTGTCCTTGTTTCTGTTTGTGTAGTGTATTATATTTTTTTGATTTGCATACTTTGGACCTGCTCTGCATCCCAGGAATAAATCCTACTTAGTTATGTAGGTCAAGACTGTAGGTCAATCCTACGGTCTTTTTGACAATTTCTTGCATTCTGTTTGCCAGTACCTTCTTGAGGGTTTTTGCAGCTATGTTCGTTAAAGAGATTACCCTGTAGTTCTATATTTTGGATGGGTCCGTTTGTGGTTTTGAAATCAGGGTAATGTTAGTTTCATGATGATTTGGGGAGCATCTTCCCTTTCGATTTCATTAAACATTTTTAGGAGTATTGACGTTAGATCTTAAGTTCTTGTAGATTCAGCAGTGAATCTCATTAGTATCTAGACATTTCTTGCTCGGTAGTTTTTTATTACTTCTTCAGTTTCACTAGCTGATACTGGATTATTCAGGATGTTTTGTTTTCTTAGCTCATCATTGAGAGTTCATATGTATGTAGGGATTTTTCTGTTTCTTTAGAATTTTCCATGTTATTAAAGTGCAGTTTCTCAAAGTGGCTACTGATAATCTGGATTTTGGCTCATTGCAGGTGATTTTACCTGTTTTATTTCCAATTGCATGGATTTGGGTCTTGTATTTCTGTATTTTAGTAAGATTGGCTAAGTGTTCGTCTATTTCGTTTAATCATTCAAAGAACCAACTCTTCAATTCACTGATTCTTTGAATTGTTTTTTAGTCTGAATTTCATTAATTTCTGCTCTAATTTTTATAGTTTTCTTCTTCAAACTAGCTTTGGGTTTGGATTGTTCTTGTCTTTCTAGGACCTTGAGGTGTATCATTAGGTTACTTATTTGAACTGACTGTTTTTCTGATGTGAGAAATCACCACTAAAAACTTCCCTTTAAGGACTGCCATCATTGTGTCCCATAGGTTCTGTTATATGATACTAGCATTGTCGTTTGATTGTAGGAGATGTCTAATTTCTTCTTTAATTTCATCAGTAACCCATTGAGTATTCAAGAGGGTATTACTGAATTTCCATGTGTTTGCATAGCTTCTGTGGGGTCTTTTGCCACTGATTTCTAGTTTCTTCGCACTATGATCTGATAATATGCATGGGATAATTTCCATTTTCTTGTATTTACTCAAATATGCTTTATGGGCTAATATGTTGTCTGTTTTGAGAAAGTTCTAGGTGGTATTGAAAAGAATGTATAGTCTCTTTTTGTTGGATGGAACACTGTAGATACCTATCAAGTCCATTTTTTTTTGAAGGTTTGGTTCAAGTCTGGTATTTCTTTGTTGATTTTTTTTTCTAGATGATCTGTCCATTTGTGACAGTGGGCACTGAGGTCCCCCATTACAATTGTAGTGGTATTTATCTGATTTTCAATGCCCATTAGTGTTTGTTTTTGAACTTGAGTGTACCAATATTGGGTGCATATATATTTACAATTTTTTTTGAGACACGGCCTTGATGGAGACTACTATGAAGCAGACCTGAACAGAACTTAAATTAACCATTTGTCTTTTCATGTTTACTTATGGGTCTGTCCAAGTCCTAGGCTCCTTGTCTGGAGATGGGCAGTGGACTCAGAGTAAGTGAACCTCTGTGAGTCACTAATTCCTTCTAAGGCCTGTACTGGCAGATGAAGCCAGAAAGCCTCAAAGGATAAAACAAGATCACAGCCCAGGACACCTGGATCCAACGTCAACTAGATAAATGCGACAAAATGTGATTTAAAGTCAGTTTCTATTTTTTTCTATTTATTTTGTATAGTTTTTACGTGAAAGGGTATTCCCATTCTAGTTCTACTAGCTTTAATTGTTTAAGGTGAGGCAGAAAGATCACAAAATCAAGCCCAGCACTTTGAGCCCAGTCTGGACAACTTAGTGACTTAATAAGACCCCATCTCAAAATAAAAAATGGGCTGGGGATGTGCCTCAGTGCAAAGACCTCAGTTTTAATTCCCAGTACTGCAAAAAAGTGCTGGAGTTTTGCTTTGAAATTTCTGAATCCCATCTACCAAAAGACAACTTCTCAGACTTCAGTCCTAACATGAAACTTACAAGGTACATAGAAACTAATGCCAAGTTATTATAGGCTACCTTTTTTATGGGATATAAGGGAAAATATGGCTTGAAAGTTTTTTGATAGTATAAGAGCTTTATGATTCCACCATCACAGGAAGAGAAGAAGGACATACAATTTCAATCTTTTTTTTCTCTTTTTTCCTTTCTTTGTCCTTTTCTGAGTATCTCCAGAATTCCAATTGTTTCAGCATTCAGTGTAAAAAGACCCAATGTGTAGGCAGGAGACAAAGTGGTACAAAATGCAAGAGGTAAAAAGTTTCCAAGCTGAATGCATACTGGCTTTGTAGACTTTGTGTAAACAGTTGTACAAAGCAAGACACAATGGGAACAACAGAAAAAAGGAAAAACAACAAACAGAACTCTTCTTGACCAAAACACACTTGTATGGGTACATCCTGCATTGAGATCTTCACTCCCCCAGGCGCCTGAGGCTCCTACAATAGCAATCTCTTCCTGTTTGCAAAAGCCCCACATGATAAACAGTTTCTTTGTCAGCACTTGAGTGCACGATTGCAACGGTAGGAGAGAGAAACAGTAGAAAAAAGCAGCCACAGCCAAGTAAAAAATGCATGCCTCCCGACAAGAAGTTCCCTTCAGGCTGGAAACATAAGCACTGGGGAAATTGACCTGTGTGAATCATTTCTGGTAGAGGCATAGCTCCTTGCCTGCAGACCTGACAATCACCCTGCACTACAGCCTCGGGCCTCGGTGTTCCCAATGAATCATTTTTCACATTTTGGTGGTATATTTTTCTTTATTTCTGTTGTGGTAAAACATCTAACATAAATCGTGTCATCCTAAACTGTATGAAGTGCATAATTGAGTGGCATTAATTTCATTTGCACTTTGAACAGGGCACTTTTTTATTAGTATGTGTTTGGAGTATGGAAGAGTGATATTCGCTTTAGGGAACTGGTACATGCATACAACCTATCTTGATTGTTTTCAATCTTTTTATCCCCCTTTCCTTCCCCCTAATCCCCTTTCCCATCTCCAAGAGTCTGGCTTTTCTGGTATGTTTGAGGCCCTGCAGTCTATCCCCAGCACCACAGATAAACAAACAAAAAACTCTAAGAAGTCTGTCATTGCCAGGTGTGGTGGCACACACCTGTAATCCCAGCATTAGGGAGGCTGAAGCAGAGGATCACTGTGAATTTGAGGTCAGCCTGCGTTACATAACCAAGCTCAAGGCCGACCTGCACTACAGTGTGACTCTGCCTCAAAAAAAATTCTCTCATTGCTAGAGATAAGAACTTAATGAATTTTCAAAAATGGGCCTGGATTTCTTCCAGATAATTGCATTTTGTGTTCTTTTCTACTGTAGCAATTTTCAAGTTGAGACAGCGTGAATAAAACCAACGTCTAACTGCTTTATTTAAATGTAAAGATTATTCTGGTTCATTGCTCAGGTACCACCTGCTTTTTCTGAGCAGTGCTGAATCAAGACCTATCCTTTCAAGGTCTACTTAGCTGGAACCAGATCTCAAGGATGCTGAAGAGAAAAAAACACTTAAATGTGTGACAGTCAACTGAGCTGGAGAAGGTGCTTACTTCTTGGGGGTACTGGACAGGAAAGAGACCAAAGCCTTACCCTGACCTTGCTGATGTGTCCTTATTTCCTTTGAAGGAGGAGGAGTGCTATGCAAACATGGATTCTACTCCTGTATTTTGCTCCAAAAGGCAAAGCACTGAGCAGAATTTGGAAGGCTGCAAGTAAACACCCCCCCCCGACACACACACCTCTTCATAAAACCCTTGGGGTAGCTGGGCATGGTGGCACATTCCTATAATCCTGGACTGGACGCTGAGGCAGGAAGATTGAAAGTTCAAGCCTAGCCTAGGCAATTTAGCAAGACCCTGTCTCAAAAAAAATTGTGAATGGCTAGGGATGTAGCTCATTGCAAAGGCTCTATGAGTTCAGTCCTTAACATCAGAAAATAAAAAAAGCCCTAGAAGCAGCTTCCCAGGCAGCTTTGTCAACATGAGTGATCTCAACTCTGCCTCAAAACACTGTCCCTTAGGAACACAAGCCACCCCATCTTGCATACATACATAGTCCCAGCGAGGCATGAACGGCGAGAATGGTAGAAGCGAGGGGTGGAGGAGGATGTGTAAGTCACTATAAACCTGTCATGGGTACCAGGGAAGCGTGTGTGATGTGTGTAGCCCCTGATGGTGATCCAGGGATCTCATGGCATGAATGGAGGCCTCCTAGCTATGTGACTTGAGCATTTTCATAGCAATTTCTGTCCACGGTTTACTATTATTATTATTATTTTTTTTTTTTTTTGGTTTTTCTCCGGTACCGGGAACCGAACTCACGACCTTGCGCTTGCCAGGCAGGCGCTTTTGCCGCTGAGCTAAATCCCCAGCCCCTGTCCACGGTTTACTAATCCCTATGCAATACACAAAACAAAAACTGTGCAGGAATTTCATGTCTTTATTGAAATTCAAAACATGCCCTAAACGTGGGCAGAGGATCACTGTGAATTTGAGGTCAGCCTGGGTTACATAACCAAGCTCAAGGCCAGCCTGCACTATAGTGTGACTCTGCCTCAAAAAAAATTCTCTCATTGCTGGAGATAAGAACTTAATGAATTTTCAAACATGGGCCTGGATTCCTTCCAGGAACTTTAACAACTTTAAACTTAACACATCTCAAAATGTTTAGTAAACTTTTTTTAATAGTGTGCTATTCAAACTTTGTATCTGGCCCCAAAACTCTTTGGAAAAACAGGTCACAGAGACCATTACTTAGTACCAGTAAGTAAAGACTATAAAAGGACAGCTGGGAGCAGGGAACCAGACCAAGTTAACTATGGTCAGACCAAATGGAGGCACGGGGAGGAGGAGCTGGGGGACAGGCATGAACACCTGAGGAAAGAACAGCATGGGTGGCCCGTGTGGCATGGGTGGCCCGTGTGGCATGGGTGGCCCGTGTGGCATGGGTGGCACATGTGGCATGGGTGCCATAGGCGGCATGGGTGCCATAGGCGGCATGGGTGCCATGGGCACCAAGGGCAGCAAAGGTAGCAAGGGCACCCCGAGTGGCCAGACCACCATTGGCTGCACATAAAGCCATATCACACTGGGCCTTATCACGTACACGGGACAATACGGGGGCCCTGAGATGGCGTGAACAGGATGGCCGAGGTGCATGTGGCTTGCATTTCTGATCCTTTGCGCCCTCCGATATCTTCTCCAGCGGGCTCTCCTCTTCTTAAACCAATCCTTCAATCAGAGAGGACAAAAGGGGATTAGTTTAGTACACCAAGTATTTAATGTCATAAAAGAAACAACATGACAGGCAATTCCATACGTCCTATCATTTTCAACTGCATCTGAAGTTCCTTTCTTATTGCTAAAATATCATAGGAAATTTAACACCGCACCCCTCCCCTAATGAGCTACAGCTACGTGCCAATCTCTGGTTTAGCTTATCTTTTCCCTCTCCTCTTCTTCTTTTGATCCTATATTTTCCACTCCAAGGTACAAGTATACCTGATGAATTGGACTCGGTCCCTGCTGCTATTGCTATGCTTGCCATAACCACTCTCCCATGATTGATCAACAGCTCTCCAGCTGTCACATACCCCTATCATTATGCAAATGTTAGCCTGGCTGTGGGGACCCTGGGCTTGGTGAAAAGTGGGTGTCTTTTAAAGTCATACCAAGGGGAGTGACCCTACTTTGAAAAGGTCATCTTCAGTGTGAATAAGTAATAAGATTCTCAAACAAAAAATCTCCTTCAGAGAAATTTTGTATGTATGTATATACAGGATAGATAACATGGTTGTTCTTCTATCTGCTGTTTCTATGCTGAAAGAAACTGTCAATGAGTCTTTGGTTGACCAGTACTGCATGTCTATATCTGTTTTCATGAGAAGCCACTTTGAAGATATCAATATGTAATACAACCACCATTGTTAATTCCCTACCACTTTGTTTGTAACTCTGTATTGTCTGTATTGTGCTTGTGATATGTTGTAAAATGTTGTATGTCTGTTAATGTTTCCCTCCTTTTATCCTTAAAATAAAAAAAAAGAAAAATCAATAAGCAATAATACAAAAGAGAGGAAATAAATATATGTAACATTTTGTCATTAGTCTAAGCACAGATTCCATCTCACCCTGGAAAGAATGGCTATTATCAAGAAATCAACCAATAATAAATGCTAGAGGGACTGTGGGGAGAAAAGAGCCCTTCTGCACTGTCGGTGGAACTGTAAAGTGGTATGACCACAGTGGAAATTAGTGTAGAGATTCCTCAAAAATTTAAAACTAGAGGTTCCACTTGACCCAGCTATTCCTCTTCTTAGTATCTTCCCAAAATAGTTAAAAGCACCATACCACAGTGATATATGAACACCCATGTTACAACAGCACAACTTGTAATAGCTAAATCTTGGGAACAGTCTAGAAATCCATCAACAGACGAATGAATAAATAAAATGTGGTATTTACATACAATGGAGTACTACTACACCATAAAGAAGGGTAATCTTGAGACATTTTTAGGTAAATGAATGCACCTGGAGACCATACTTTTAAATGAAATAAATTGGACACATCTTTAAATATCATAATATTTCTCTTGTGTGAGAAGCTGAAAGTGTAAAGAGGGACCAAATTTGGATAGATATTGGGAAATAGGAAGAAAATATTCAAATGGGAAGGGGAACAAGGGAGAGGGGGAAGGAGAAGGAAAGGAAGGAAAAAAGAAAAAGGGAATAGAAGCAAAAATGAAAACAAAACTTTTGTAAATAAGGAGGGGGAAAAGTGTTGAAGGGGAAGGTAATGGGGAAAAAGAAAAATCAAGATACATTATGTACAGGTACAAATTCCCTATGATGAATATCATCATTATGTAAGTGTACCAATAAAATTAATTTTTAAAAAACCCTTTTGGAGCCGAGTGACATATGCCTGTAATTCCAGAATTTGGGAGGCTGAGGTTGGAGTGCCGAGAGTTTAAGGCCTACCTGGCAACTTAGTGCGATCCTGTCTCAAAATTTAAAAAGGCTGGGGTTTTAGCTCAACAGCTCCCTCTGTTCAATCCTCAGTATCAAAAAATATAATGGCTTTTTTTGTGGGGGTGAATATTCATGTAAAATATTTAACAACCTATGAGAACATTATCTTTTCCATTATTGAGAGCATGGGATTCTGCCTTCAAAATTCCTTTGAGAGAAAACTAGGTAAACCTAGGAGGGAGACAGCAACTCATCAGTCCGCCACCTTTTGTCTCCAACTTGCTTTACCAGCCTGGGTAAAAAAAAAAAAAAAAAGTGCTTTCCTCCAACCTGAGCCATGCCTGATTGTGAGCCTGGCCTTGTGGCATTAGGATGCCAGCCTCGGGGGCCTGCTTTGTTGGGCTGCTTTTCTAGAAGCCATCAGCACCTGGCCTGAAATGCCTGTCACTGCAATCACACATGCAAACTCAGGAGCAAAGCTAATAACATCATCCTGCTTTTTTCTTTTTTTATTCTTTTCCTTTTCTCAAACTCCTTTAATACAATTTGTGGCTTTCTTTGCAGTGGGCAGGATCTCACTAGGTAGCCCAGGCTGACCTCAAACTCACGGCAATCCTCCTGCATCAGCCTTCAGAGTGCTGGGATTACAGGCGTGTGCTACCAGACTTGGCCTTTTTTTCAATTTATGGCTTTATATGGCCTCTAATAATCACCTGTGGATCCAATGACCTACAAATTAGTTATCACTCCCTAAACAAATGAAAAATATTTCAAATTACCACAGGTAAGAATCTAGCCTGAACTGAGAACCACACCTTACTTAGCAACATATTCCATAAAACACATTTCCTCATAACAATACAACTAAAAGGAAGAAAAATTCTCTTATGTATTAGAAATTGCTCAAGAACATATTCACTAAGTTTCAAAAAGTCAACTGTAAGCCACATATGGTTATGCATGTCATGATCCCAGAACTCTGGAAGGCTGGGGCAGGAAGATTACAAGTTTGAGCTCAGCCTGTGTATCTCTGTCTCAAAATAAAAAATAAAAATGGACTTGGGGTGTAGCTCAGTTTGAAGGCCCTGAGTTCAATCTCCAGTACTACAAAAAAAAAAAAAACAAAAAAAAAAACAAGGTTCAATGTGTGTAGTTTCTCCAAGGCATATTCTATATATAATTCTTGCTGACATTTCCACTTTTCTTAGGTCAGCAGAAATTTCTAAAGAATTGTTCTTTTACTTTGTGGGTTTTTTTTTTTTTTTGGTACCAGGAATCGAACTCAGGACCTTGCACTTGCAAGACAGGGACTGTGCCACTGAGCTATATCCCTGGCCCTAGAAGTTTCTTTTTTTGTTGGTATAGTTTGTTTTTGTTTCAGAGAAATTTCCAAGGGTTCACATATTCCTCCCATCTTCGCCATAATGTACAACCTACTATACTAGCAATATTTTCAAGCTGACACATCAAAGTGTCACAGAAAATTAAAATTTAGAGCTGCCAATCTTTGTACAGCTTTACCAAGGATTTAAAAAAAAAGAACAATAGGAGGAGCAGGTATTTGGACCTTCTGCGCCCCATTCCTATTAGTTGCAGTTTAACTGACATACCTTAATTACACATGTGTTCTGGCTGTGAATTTTTCCCTCATTTCAAATGCTTCAATATTTATAAATTTCATTCTTAAGAAATGAGTTTATGCTTGATTTTATATATTTTAAATAATTTAGTGTCATGGGACTTCTTAGTGTACTATTTGAATAATTCCCACGTCAGACTTAGCCCCAGTATGATTCCTCATGGAAATGCCACCTAAAGGATACCAGTGTTAAGAACTGAACTTCATTATATATAGTTATAGCTATAATTCATAAATCTATGTCTTTGTATATAATATATATATACATTCCTAATTTAGAATCAGTATTCATAATTTATACTAAAATATAAATTATACATAGATATGTAAGAAATAAAAAATAACTCAGCAACACTGTTTTTTCCTTTAGAAAGTCCTGTTCCCTTGGAAAATGGGAAATTTCCACATGCCAGGGCTTTCTCGTTTTCCACTCACAAAGACCCCAAAATTTAAAGTTCATTCCCTAAACATGGAGAAGGCACCAAATACAACAACTCAACGATATCCCAGACAAAGGAGTCCAAGCCCTGAAGCCGGTTCTCAAATGGCTGCCCTGCCAAATTGCTTTTTTCAGATTTATTCACCTGGATTCTGGCTTCAGCCACACGCATGCGTCTTGCAAGTTCTTTTCTGAGGAGAAAAATTTACAAATGTTCAGTATTTGGCATTTTGGATGACATAACAATACGCAAAGTTCATTTCGTGTATTTTTAAAAATTGTTCATCCCATCAAACCTCCCCACAACACGCATGCACACACTATTCTGTATGTACGTGGAGGCTTGCTTTAGGAGCAGTTTTCTCACAGGTATGAACACTGAGGGGCTGCCAAAATATCAATAAGTACAAGAAATCGTGTTCGTGTATTTCAAATATAAATATTATTGAAAAGCTGGGCTACAGATATAGCTCAGTAGCATAGCACTAGCCTGCCTGGCAAGCGAAGGTCCTGAGAAATTAAAGCAAAACAACAATCCGTAATGAGCAGATTTAACAAAAATTTAAATACAGACGGCATTCCACACTGCACTTGTTTAAATAACCATGTCTAGGGGTTTCTTAGCCTAGTTCTAACAGAAACTTGTTTATTAAAAAAAACGCCGGCCGAGCGCAGAGAGGCATGTCTGTAATCCCACGTTCGGCAGAAGCCGAGGCAAGAGAATCTCAAATTCCGGGCCAGCCTGGGAAACTCTGTAAGGCCTTGTCTAAAAATAACGTAAATAAGGCCTTGGGGTTTAGCTCCATGGCAAAGCACTTGCGGAGTGCGGCCCTGGCCCCAGGTTCAATCCGGAGCACGGAAACAAAACACATACATAAAAAGCAAACAAAACCCTCCCCCCAAAAAGCAGGCACTGTCCAACGTTTGCCAACATGATTTATGTAAACGCTTCACGAAAAGGTTTATTTTCATTCCCAGTTGGCATAGCCCCCACCACTGCCCTCGAGAAGTCTTGGGTCGGCTTTTATTTCAAGAGAGGAAAAGTGGGAGCCGAGGGACAGCAAACGGCCTAGACGACGAACACTCCCTGCAAACCCAGCCCGAGTGGGCCAATCTGCTTACCGCGCTGGTTTGCTGGGGTTCTTGTTGCGATGGAAATAGTTCTCCAGCTCCTGCAGCTGCGACTGGGTGAAACTCCTAAGGTAGGGGCGCCATTGCCGGTGCCGGCCATTTTCGTGGTCCCCGTCCTGGGGGTTCTGCTCCTCTTGCTGATCCTCGTCACTGCTGCTGGAGCTACTGCTTTCTTTGCCCTTGTCGTCTGTGGGGTCGGGAGCGCCAGCGCCAGCTTGGCCTTCCCTTTCTCCTCCTAATTCCTCTTGTTTTTCTTCTTTCTCGTCTGCTGCTGCTGCTGCTGCTGCTCCCTGCTCAGCCTCACTCTGTACGTCCTCTTCGCCATCTTTTTTCTCTTCAGCAGACGAAACTGCAGTTGGCTTTATATCTGTAAAGAGGAAAACACAAAGAAAAAGATAAGCGCTTCCGAAAGCAGGGTCGAAAGCTGGGTTCGAGCGAGCGAGCTAGCGAAGGCTCGGGCGCAGTGGCAGGGTGGGGGAGGGCAGCGTCCATCTACTCGTCTCTCCCCTGGAGTGTTTGCTTCTTCGAGTTTGTTAAAGCATTCGTCTGATACAGGTACTGACCATGCTGGTCCTCCTGGTCCTCCGGTTCGACTCCCAGGCCTAGCAAATTGTAGCTGTAATCCTTCGGAGGACGCTCCATGTCCCGCGCACGTCGGTTAGTGAAGCTGTGCCGCTTCGGAAGATTCGGAAGGAATCGGAGGCCCCGTGCGCTCACCCGAGCAGAGCTAAAGATGTGATTGGCAGGAAGGGTTTTCTTCCTGGCCCGGAGACTCACTAACATTGTATCCACTCATAGCCGCCCTGTTTGGCGCGCAGGTGGGCATGTCCTAGTGCACAACTTGGGCCTGCAAGAAACAGTTTAGCTGGCTATTCCCACCTTGTCTTTTTCTCGCCTTAAAGTATCTTCCTAGGGAAGGGGATGTGCTGAACTGTGCAAACATTTGCAGGGAGCAACAGATAGACCACACACTAGCTCTGAGGCCTTGCAGAACTAGTCGCAGAATAACTCTTAACCTAGCCTTGTGCAACCAGTAGCCGGTATTTGGAGGGGAATAGGAGTTAAACTAGTATGATTGGTTAAGAGGCTGCTTGCTCTCAACTTTTGCTTAGGCTGAAGTCAGAGCCCTCCTTGCTTTCTGGGACTTTGAGAACATGAGCTTGGAGCACGTTTGGCAGAGCTGGCTGTTCTGTGGGGCACATTTTGCAAACCATATGCAACTCTCCCTTGAGCAAGTGTAGGTCAGAATGCAAGAGTAGAAACAATCACAATGTTTACAAAAACCCAGACTGTCTGAACCCTGGGGGGACTTCCATTTGCCCCCTAGCTAACCATTTGTTCTCTGCAACTTCTGTTGTATCTCTTGCTACACATCCTCTACAAAAACACATTTGTTCCCTGTCCTGAGCTGATGTTATGAATCTGGGAGGGGGGACAATTCTCCCCTTTTTGATGTTGCTTCTTCCTTTTCCCTCTACAATTTCTCTAAAAATATTTTCCTGAGCTCTTGCACAGGAATAAATTTTATTTATTGTCATATAATGAGGGCCAAGAGAGATCAATTGCTGTAAATTTCTTTCTTTAACAAATGTTCGTAGATGCTGCAAGACTTGTTATTGTGCTGGATATTGAGAGTACCTTTTAACAATGGACCTCATCCTTGGCAATGTATGTGGTTATCCTGTTGCCTGCATGACCACCCTTTTCTTTCTTTTTTTTTTTTTTTCCGGTACTGGGAACCGAACTCACGACCTTGCGCTCGCCAGGCAGGCACTTTGCCGCCGAGCTAAATCCCCAGCCCCCACCCTTTTCATTATCCTTATTTTATATTGGAAAGTAAGCCATTTTGTGGACCCCTAATTTATAATAGCTTCTAATCAACTCATCTACTATGCCTAAAGGATAAGTACCCTTGAGGTAGAAAAACAAAGCCTAACCTTTCTCCTCTCCCTTTGACTGCCAGCTGTCACATCCCTCCCTCCTCCCCTGGTAATTTGCCTTTTCTTCCAATAAATATAAAATCTTGATGAAACAAAGTTCCATTTAGTGTGATTCTAGGAAACTGAGACATTGATGTATAATATAAGCACCCCCCAACTATGAGGGGGAACAAGCCACACTGGTGCAAGTAAGTACACAGATATATAAAAGTGCACACTGCCCTTTGGCCCCTGTGGGTTTATGCGCTGGACGTTTGGTCCTCAGTGCATGACTGTTGAGGTACTGTGGACCTTTACCAGGTGGTTCCTAGAGGCAAGACCTTAGCTCAGTGGATTCACTGAGAAAGAGCAGCTTATTGCTTGGCCTTTTGATGGAGCTTGTGATAGAGAATGATTTGCATATGACTTTGAGTTCTGTTTTCTTTTCTCTATATCTTTTAATAAAAAAGGACCTTATTTATGACACTAAAGTACAGATTTTGTTCTCCATTTCCCCAGCCATTGAAATAGCACACAGCATAGTAATTTAACATACAATATAAAGTGACATACACAGTCATTCCCAAAATGACTGTTTTAAACTTCACTTTGGCAGTTCTTAAAAACTTATACTCTTAAGTGAGTATAAATTATTAAAGTTATCAACAAACAAGTTACTTCACAACAATCTTAGTGTAAAAGAGACCTCAAATCCTTGGACCTCGGAACTTTTGTAAGGGAAAATACTTTATCTGTCTCTCTAGCCCTGAGCTATAGCAGAATCGAAAACCTTTTTACCTAAGGTAGCATGCTAGGATTCCTACTTTGAGAAGATTATTTAAAATTTAATATTATAACTTTCACCATCGGACTTCCACTGGAACTGCATTTCAAGTGGAAAGAAAGGAATGTGAGAAAATCAATTTTGCTACAGACTAAAATTTTTCTACAAAATGCATCAATAATAATAGCTCACCATGAATTCAGCAAAACTTCATAAACGTACACCAGGTAAACTTTACAAATATCCACTTCCATTTGGTGAAAAGAAGAGCTAAAGACACAGTGACTGGGACATTAACCTTTTGGATTGGAAGTTACAAACAAAGAGCATCGTAATTCATCTTCTCAGCTGGTATTACATTAGATATAACAATACTCTGTTGAAAGGGTTCCCAATTATTAGTTGTCTGCCAAGGACAAATTAAAACATGCTCAAATTTTCCCTTCTTGATCACACACTTCTTAGCAGTTTACACTACATATATGCTTGATACATTAGTCTGGCTGTACAAAACACAGCAGAAACAAAACAGCTGCACAGTATCTGTGCATCCAGACTTAAGTAAAAAGAAAAATCTTTCTAAGAAAACTTTTAAAAATAATTACAAAGACGTGGGAGCTCTGTAATCTCAGCACAAGGGAGATTGAGGCAGGAATACTACACTGAGTCCCAGCCCACCTTGGGATACTCAGTGAGGTC
This sequence comes from Chinchilla lanigera, assembly GCF_000276665.1. NCBI lineage: Eukaryota > Metazoa > Chordata > Mammalia > Rodentia > Chinchillidae > Chinchilla > Chinchilla lanigera. Next base: position 643 of record NW_004955534.1, on the reverse strand, counting down.
AAGGTCAGCCTGAATTATAGCAAGACCCTATCTCAAAAGTAATAAATCAGTAAGCAAAAAAGCCACTAAAAATTCAGCTGCTATTTTTATTGTTCTGCTTGTATCTTAACTATGTCTTAAGGGATGTGACAGTTTCTAAGGTCATAGAACCAGGATCCCAGTGTTACCTGTAGACTATTTGAGGAACATTTGATACTTGACAATGTTTTTGTTTTCTGTCTTTGCTGTGAAAACAGGCTTCAGCTGGTCGAGTTCATCACAGCTTTCTCATCTCTGAGGAGGTCTTGAGGCGGGGGTGCAGCATCTCAGGCTGCAGAAACACAAGCAGGACACTTCCAACACTGAGCCTGCTCCCAGAAAAGCCTTAGGCTCTCACCTTTCACAACTCCCCCTTCCCACAGTTCCTAGAAGCCTGGCAGTGCTCAGCCCCGGGGTCCCCCGTGGAGCAACGCCCTCTGTGGCTATCTGAGAACTGCTGCCCGGGCTGAATTTCTTGCCGAGGTTTCCTCCAAATACAGAAGCACCCCATTCCAGTGGCAAGCAGGAGGCCCAGCCTGTGCACCTGGCTCGCTCGGGCTCTGTGCCTTCCATCCCTGCCAGGACAGGCCCGGCCCATTCAGCCAGGAAGGTGTACCTGCAGGCC
>NW_004955533.1:3855175-3867412 GCF_000276665.1 Chinchilla lanigera | reverse complement strand
GAATGACCGCGTGGCCGGCGCCGGGCCCAGGCCCTCGGTTCCCCAGGTTCCCCAGGTTCCCTTGGGCAGAGGCCACCCATGGTGTGCCGCCCGCTGAAGCCCACCGATGATGCTCCCGGGCCCACAGGGACCTGTTGACTCTGCCGGGACGCAGGGCTGCCAGTGTCTCTGCTGTGGGGAGGCACTGCCCTGCCCACTTCTTTGGCAGGCCTGGAAGCAACCGGAGTCCCGTCCCCGGCCACAAGGAGATGCGGGGCTGCCCGCAAATCTCTCCAGCGCCAGCGTGTCCCCTTCCAGCTGATCCACCTGTCTTCCTGCCATGAGTGGCCCTGGGCCAAGTCAGGTGCCCTTCTGGGATCTGTCTTTACGATGCCAGCCCACCCTTCCCATCTTCCAGCCCGTTCCTGCTGCCACCCTGGAAGGAATGACCACAGCCTGTGCCTGACATCCCGGCGGAAGTGCCCCTCGCCGGTGTGGGCCTCGTGTCCTCTCGGCCCACGTTTTTTTGTGGGAACATGGAATCCTTGTCACCTGTGTGGCCTTGGAATCTCTGCTTTCTCCACTAGCCTGAGCCCCTGTGTCAGCTCCGAAGAGCCCTCCCGGCAAGTCGTGAAATAGCTGTGTGCAGGGTGTGGTTCTGTTGGGCACCTTGGCCATCTGGGTAGATCATGATACCTTAATTCGGCTGAAGAGAGGTGATGACATAAAAATCATGCTCAATAGGCTTACTCTGATGTCCAGGTGAGAGGATAGTTTTTCTGCAGGAAGCTGGCCAATGCGCATCCCTGTGTGCCTGCTGTACCCATTCCGATGGTCGAGGCTTTCCTCTGGCGTTAGCAATGGATACTTGTTTAGGCTCGGTGGGGGTCCTGGTGTGCCCGTCTCAGGGAGTAATGTTGTGCTCCCTGGCTGCGGCCCTGTCATCGGCTTTTGTCTTTCAGTGGGCCGCACTCACCATGTCCCAGCGTGGGCCTCCGACCTGCTAGGTGAGTGCACCACAGGCCACACACCCTGCAAGTTTGTTCCACGGTGGTGTTGAGCACGCCATGCAGAGGCCGGGGTGTAGTTGAAAGTGACATCTGGGGCACACGATTGGCAGGCTCGCATTTTGTCCCCATGCACCTGCGTGGGCATCCTTGCGTCATGGGCCAATGGCCTTGACTGTCTGGCCTGGGTGTGGAGGATGACCTGGACAGGAGAGTGCTGCCCTCCAGGCCGTCCACCCACCTTCCAAACTGGCCCTCCACCGGGAAAGAGAGAGCCCAGGGCACAGGTACCCACCTACCCATCATACATTGCTCCTGCCCCTGGGTCCCGCCCCAGGTTTCCCCAGCAGCACTTGGGTATTGGCCACGCATAGTGTGCCCCGTGCTGAAGCCCACTGAGGAGGCTCCCAGTCCTGCAGGGATCTGCTGACTCTTTGAGGACGCAGGGGAGCCAGTGTTCCAGGTACAGGGAGGCTCTAGCCTGCCAGCTTCTTCTGTAGGCGGGCAAGCCCCTGGACTACCCATCCCCCGGCCACATGCAGGTGTCGGGCTGCCCGCAAAGGTCCCCAGCCCCCAGTGTGTGCCCTTCTACAGGGCTCACTAGGCCAAGCCGGGCACCCATCTGGGGCCGCTCCATGAGATGCCACACCGTTCTTCCCATCTTCCAGCCCGCTCACACTGCCACCCTGGAAGGAAGAACTGCAGCCTGTGCCTGTCATCCCATCAGAAGGGTGCATGGCCAGCCGGGTCTGCCCGCACCTGAGCGGCCCTGAGACCTTTGCTCCCCTCTAGCACCCTGGGCCCCCGCATCTGCTCCCAGACCTCTTCTTGTAAGTCGTGGCTTGGGCGTGCCCAGGGGGTTGGCCTGTTGGGCACCTTGGTGGTGTGGGCAGATGAGGACACCTTAACTGGGTTGAAGAGAGGTGATGACATAAAAAGTATGCTCAACAGGATTATGCTGAGGCCCAGGCAAGAGGACAGTGGGGCTGGAGAAGCCTGGATGCCGGCAGTTCCACGTGGGGTGGCTGGGGCAGGCCAGGAGGCCTAGGCACCCCTCCAGGGCCCACCCAGGACCCTTTGTTGGGCTTGTTTGGGGCCCCGGTGTGCCCATCTCGGGCAGATGAGTCGGTTCCCCTGGCTCAGGACCTGTCCTTGGCTTTTGTCTTCAGTGGGCCGCACCCGCTGCGTTCCATCAGGGGCCTCCAAGCTGCAAGGTGAGTGTACGCACCTTCCAAGTGTGCCCCTGGCCAGTGTGGACCAGGGTTTCTCCCCGTTCATTGGGGTTGGGGGGGCTTGGCCACCATGCAAAGTGCAGTGCTGCTTGCTTCCTGCTGGCCCACTCCCGCGTGTGTGTCTTTGCCTGGAGAATATAAACTCTTGTTCTGGTGACTGGGGTTCGTGCGAGAGGTGTCCTGCAGCATGATGCCCTCAATGGCATTGTGCTGCCGGCCCCTTGTACCCCTCTCCCAGCAAGAGAAAGCAAGGGACTATGCCCACATGCCTGTCCGGCAGCAGTCCTGCCCCAGGCCACACAGAGGGACTGCCTGATCTTCCCTCAGGCATCAGCCACACCTGCCTCACCATTGCCCCTGATCTCTAACTAGGCTACAGAGTCTCCAAGGACTGCTCACTCTTCAGTGAGGCAGGGGTGCTGGAGTCCTGGCTCCATGGTGCCACTGTCTGGCTCACCTTTGCAGGCAGGCAAGAGCCTTGGTTCCATCCCCCCTTGTCCTGCATTGGGGTCCATGGTGCCAGGGAAGACACCTGGCCCTGGGCGTGTCCCCATCCACAGTATACACAGTGGGACCTGCTGGGTCTTTCCCTAGGTGAGCACTGTGTCCCTTGAGGCGACAATGCCACTGGGAGGGCATAGCTGAGGAGAGCCAAGCCGGCACCTAGGGACGTTTAGCAAGAGTGGACCTGGTGGGATTCAGTGGTTTCCCTGTGGTCCAGGCGAGGCTCTAGGCAGGGCCTTCGGAGCAGTGTTCAGGCCCAGGTCCAGCTGCTGAGGCCCTAGACACTGTGCCAGTTTGTTCACAGTGCAAAGATGGGGAGGTCAGGGTCTGCTGCTGAGGGGGGGAGTCTGCCTCTGGGGGCATGATAGACCTGGTTCGAGATGCCCCATTGGCAGGCGACAGGGGAGTGAGCTGGGAGTCCCAGGGAGGTGAGCAGGTCCCTGGCGCGTGGGTATGGTGGAGAGTCCTGCAGTGAGGCACTCTCCCCTGCCAGTACTTGGAGCTCAGCTTAGTTGTTATCCTGGATACTGGTGGGTTTTCCTAGGTCTCCTTGTCCCTGATACCTGGCTTTTGTGGATCTATGAGGTTTTTTTGTCCCACTGGCTTGGGGCACCTATTCTTAAGGGTGCCATTTTTTGTCTTTTGGCTCCAGGGTCTCCCCCTGAATTGGCTCTGAGCAATGCTGTGCCCCCTACCCTGGGCAGATTTCTGTGATGTGACCTCTTTCTTATTGCCTTGCAGCCCAGGTTCTGTTCACTGGTCCTTTTAAAAAATATATTCTCATCAATTAACATTGCATAAATTATAGAAAGGAGTCATAACAAAAGTGAGGCCAACATTCCCAAAAGAATGAAAAGTAAAGTTCACGTCTAACTGAAAGAGTTGTAATAGAAAAGAGAATTATAATCTACTCTAGTGAAATGGAATGGCAGGATTCAGTAACTGCCTTTCAGTGATCATTCTTCATTTAAGTGGTCTTAACATTTCCATCAAAAGCCAATGAGTGGAATATCAGATTCAAAAGCAAAGTATATGCTGCATAGAAGAGATACAGCTCATCTGCAAATTACATAAACTGAAAACAGGACCCTGAAATTTAGCAAGAGTCATTATCCTATTTTCAGAAAGTGTGGGCTTCCACCCAAAATCAATGAAGAGACAATGTAGGTCATTATATAGTGGTAAAACTAACAATTCAGCAGAAAGAGATAACAATTGTAAATATATGTGTACCAAAGCCTGGCACATCCAATTTCATGAGACAAATATTACCGCACGTAGAAGGTGGGACAAACAGCAGTACAATCATAATGGCGGACTTCAATACCCTACTCTCACAGTTAGACAGGTCAACCTGACAAAAGTCTTGACAAAGAAATAACAGAGTAGGGGGCTGGGGATTTAGCTCAGTGGCACAGTGCCTGCCTGGCAAGTGCAAGGTCATGAGTTCGATTCCCGATACTAGAAGAAAAACAAAACAGAAGAACAACAAAAAAGAAATAACAGAGTAAAACCACACTACTGAACAAATGAACTTAACGGATAGTATCTATAGAATGTTTCATTCAACATCAACAGAATACACTTTCCTCCACAGAATATAGAACTTTCTTCAAAATAGACAAGATCTTAGTCCATTAAAATATGCTTTAGTAGATACAACAGATTTGAATGAAACTAAAAAACAGCAAAAGAAATCACAGAAACACATGGAGATTAAATAACACAATATTGAATAGTAAATGGATCACAGAAGAAATCAAGGAAGAAATTAAACATTTCCTAGAATAAAATGGCAATGCAGCACAACATTCCAAAACCTATTGGCAGAATAAAAATGGTTCATTCCAGTAAGGAAGTTTACAGTTGTGAACACCCACACTAGAAAAATAGAGCAATCCCAAATAAGTAACTTAATGAACATACTTTGTGGTCCTACAAGAACAAGACCAATCAAACTCCAAAACTTGCAGAAGGAAAAAAATTACAAAGTTGAGAGTGGAAATTAAGAAAATTGGGACTAAAAAAGCAATACAAATGGTCAATTAACTAGTGTTTGTTTTTTGAAAGGCTAAGCAAAACTGACAAATGCTTAGCCTAACTTAACAAAATAAAGAAAAAAAGACTCCTATCAATCCAATTAGAAGTGAAAATGGAAAAATCACAATGGATACCACCAAAATCCAGAGTGTTATAAGAAAATTACTTCAAAAACTTACATTCCAATACATTGGAGAACCTGGAAGAAATGCATAAATTCCTAGAAACATATGAATTATCAAAACTGAATCAAGAAAGGCTAGGTGCATGCCTATAATCCTAGCACTTGGAAGGCTGAGTCAAGAGGATCACTGAGAGCTCGAGGCCAGCCTAATGCGCATAGTCTGAACTGCATAGCAAAATCCTGTCTCAAGAAACAAAAACCAAACAACAATGCCAAAAAAAAAAAAAAATCCTGAACCAAGAAGATATAAAAAACCTGAAAAGGCCGGGTGTGGTGGCGCACGCCTGTACTCCCAGTACTTGGGAGGCTGAGGTAGGAGGATTGTTGCAAGTTCGAGGCCTGGGCTACAAAGTGAACTGCATTGTGAGACCCTGTCTCCAAAAGACAGAAAAAAAAAAAAAAAAAGATAAAACCTGAACAGATGAATAACAGGTGATGAAATAAGGGCAGTAATAAAATCCCTACCACATAAGAAAAGCCCCAGATCCTGTGTTCCCCACAGAATTTTACCAAAACTTTGGAGGAAGATCTAACACCAATTCTCCACAAAATCTGCCATGAAATTAAAGGGAAGGAACACTACTAAACTCAAACCTGGAAGCTCACATCACCCTGATACCAAAACCAGACAGAAAACCAACAAATAAAGATAACTATAGGCCACTTTCCTTAAAGATCATAGATGCAGAAATCCTTAGCAAGACACTTGTGAACAGAACGCAGCAAATTACTAAAAAGATCATACACCGTGACTAAAGCGGTTTATCCCAGTGATGCAGGCATGAACCACATAAACAGTAGTACGGACAAAATTCACATGATGGTCTCAATAAATGCAGAAAATCCTTTGGCATAAGCCCACATCAATTCATGATTAAAAAAAAATTGACTAAAATAGATGTAGAAGGGCCTTACCTTACACTGTTAAATGTTGGTCATGAAAAACTCACTGTCAACTTCATACTAAATGGGAAAAAAATGAAAACATTCCCTCTAAAATCAAGAATAAGACTAGCATGTCAACCCTCACAACTCCTGTTCAATATAGTACTGAGAAATTAGCCAGAGCAGTCAGGCTGGGGAAAGAAATAAAAGAGATTCAAATAGGAAAAGAAGAATTCAAACTATCTTTATTTCCAGATGACACGGTATTTTACATACAGAAATAAAAACCATATTCACAAAACAAATTTAGCAAGATGCAAAATAAACATACAAAAATCAACAGGGTTTCTACACACAAACAACGAAACCACTGAGAAAGAAATCGAAAACAATCCCATTTATAATAGCTTCAAAAAAATTAAATACCCAAAAACTAACCTAACCAGAGAGTAAATGACCTCTATAATGAAAACTTCAGTATTCTCAAAAAAGACTGAATAGCACATTAGAAAATGGAAAGACACTCAATATTCCTAGATAGACAGAACAAGTATTGTCAAAATGGCCATATTACCAACAATGATATATAGATCTAATGCAATTCCAATCAAAAAAGCAACAGTATTTTCCATCGAACTAGAAGAAAACAATTCTAAAATTGTATGAAACCAGAAGTGACCCACAACAAGCAAAGCAATTCTGAGCAACAAGAGCAAAGCAGGTAGTTATTTATTTCAGTGGCTCTTTTCCTGGTTGGGATTTTTATCTGGGGATCTAATTTTTTTGAGTACTTTATTCTAGAATTGAATCCTCTGCTGGAGGAGTAGTTGGCAAAATTGTTTCCCATTCTGTAGGTTGTCTCATCACTCTGCTGGTTATTTCTTTTGCTGTGCAGATGATTTTTAATTTGATATGATCCCATTCGGGTTTTTTTGGGAAGTGTTTATTTTTGTCTTTTTGAGAAAGGGTCTCACTATACAGTTCCGGTTGGCTTTGTTTATAATACAATATTTTTTCTCTAATCTGCCTAACACTTTATAAGGATTATGGGTTCTATTTTCCTACTTCATCTTGTTTCATTTTTATATATCATTTTGATTAAAACAGGACTAGAGTTGAATTAGCGCTTTTTGTTTTCAGACAGTATCTACTGAGAAAAAAATTATATTACAGTATCTACAGGATAGTAAGGACAAAATTATTTTAAGGTGGGCTGGAAAAGAACAATGGCCTTTATGTTATGTAATCTATATCCATCTATCTTATCTCTAATATATATAGATATCCCTCTGTGTGTACATTTTATATATCATAAACATTATTTGGCTCTTCAGATATCTTGATATCTTGAGAGGTTCTGATTAGAAACTTAAGTTTCTTAATATAATTTGAATTTTTACTGAACAATCTTTTATAATTAGTTCATTTTATGCATATGGTAGTTGATATTTTACAGGTGATATTCCCATACACTTATAGTTACATATTTCTCATTTTCAATTACTGTCTGTGACATATGTTGCATTTGCAAATAACAGTATATTAAATAAAAGTAAGGAGATGTTGGGAAGCCAGTCTGATGAGGAAAATAACGAAAACAATTTATGGGCAGATTTTTACATAGCTTCTGAAAGGAAATGCAGTCTATGACTATACCATCCTGAAAGTGCCTGATCTCATCTGAAAGGAAATGCATTTTGTATAATAATAGTAATAATGGGCTGAATTGCATAAAAGTTCTAGATATTTGGGAGTACTTTGAAATTAATGATGTCAAGAATTCATGAAATAAAATTGGCCAGCCTGGATATGGATTGTGTTGAAATAAGGTTTTTAAAGATGATGTTGGACAATAACCCTATAGTCCTAATATAGACATATACCTGCCCTATGATCCAATCAGGTGAAAAGAGTGTCATGTCACACACTGCTAAGGGGTAGAAGTAAACACACTCTAATAATCTTTCAAATAATAGGGACCCAAGTTCACAGTTAACTTCTGACTCTTTGTTTCTATAATATAGTAAATATGTCAGCATAGACAACTGCCCCTGCCATACTACTGCACATATTACTCTATACAGAAAGGTCCTAGAAGACTTCTAGAGTTGCCATTATAGCTAGCAGTGCTAACATCAAGCCAAATGTCCACCTGTGCTGTTACATGACATAAGCTGGTGATAAACTGCTGAGGGTATTAGTGTGTTGTGAGGAGGGTTTATTTATTGGTAGCGGACTTGTCTGCACTGAAGATAAGCACAAGTATCAGAGGGTACCCACATGCAGCTGACGCTATCGGACAGGACAAACGGCGTCTTCAAACCTGGCTGGGTTGAAGGCTTCCTCAGTGGTCCCACGGTGTCACTATCGCATACCTTCCCCTTTTCTTTCTTTCTTTTTTTTTTTTACATCACAGTGTATGTTTATAAAAATCTTTATTGGCTGAATGTAACTTCTAGAATTTCCAATTCAAGAAACAAGAGCTGTGTCACTTATTGGCTAGCTTCACAGGGAGTATTATTGGCTATTTTCAGAAAAAAAATCAGGGAGGAAACATATGAAAAATGATTAAGTAACTGTGATGTTTGTGGCTATGACTGGAAGGGCTGAGATGCCGTGATGATAGATACATAATTTAAGGAACTGATGTTATCCTTTGTTTTTAATTAGATTGGTACAGCAGAACTAATTTATTTTCTTTCCTATTTTGCTACAGATTAAAAGCTAGAACAAGTCACTGTACTTCAGGAAAGAGAGGTAAACAACTACATGATCTTGAAATTCTTTGTGTATTCTGTGATTAGTGATGTTAGAACTTCATTATTCGGTCTGTGACTTCATTATTTCAGAAACTTAAAGATTATTTTTATAACAGATATATTTCCCCCTATGGGTGCCCTTTCCTTAAGGAAACTACATTTTATTTTTCTCTTTTTAGAAAAATCCAAGTCATACTTTTATTCATACTATGTGTGTGACAGTTTCATTAATCAGGTATTAAGCAAAATGTCTACTGTACATTTACTGTTCTTCATTCATAGTGCAGTAGATAACCTGCACCAACTCAGCCTGGCTGTGGGAGTGCCTATTGTCAAGAGGGCGCTCTTCAGGATCGATGATGAGAGCAATTGTCTGAGGACGCTGAAGGACTCATTGCAGATGTCAATCTGAGGTCCAGATGAGTTGCCCACTATCAGGATAAACAGGACTCTCCAAGCCTGGCTGTAATTGGTGACCCCTCAGTGATACCTTTGAGGCTACTCTGGGTGGCCCTTTCTTTCTCTCATCACAAGCAATAATATATCTTATGAGAAAATATACACCTTTGGTGTGCTCAGTAATTCAAGACTTGCTGCACCTATTACTTTGAACAAAAAGTTGTAGATACTTGTATACAGGAAGCAATGTCTTGGATATCTAGTGAGGAAATTGAAAAGTTAAATTTACAAAGGGGCAAGTAACTGTGATGTGTACAGGAAGTCTTACTAGCTTTGCGAAAAGAGGGAACCCTGCCTGCCTGTGTTAAACAATACTGACGAGAGCTATTTTAGTGCTTTGTTTTGCATACTGTTAAGCACTATATAAGACTCTGTCTTTGCTTTTCTTCCTGCATGTTTCACTAAGGTAGAGGGCTGGAATCCGGTGCTATACTTCAGAGACAGGGTAAGTCACTAACCTAGCCCCCTTTCAAATTCATGTCATGTTGTGTGCCAGGTTCTGAGGTCTCTGTTTATCTTTTCAGAGAGTTACCTGAAAATACTGTTATGATGTGCTCTTTTCCTTTTTCAGACTCTCACCAAGGTCACTGAAATTATTTAATCTATATTATCGTTTCTTTCATTTTAACTCTTTCCTGATTTTATGCAAAATGCAAAATTTAAAAGAATTGTTTGAGTAATTTCATATTGGATCAAAAATTGTTATGATGACATCCAGTTGTGCCAAAATTGGTTGGGTTTTCCTCATTTGTTTAATTATTGCAGTTTCAGAATAGAGAATCCACGAGGTCTTCGTGGTCACAATGTATTTCTGCTTCTAGTGTAATCATTAAGTATTGACTTGAATTAGTTTCCCATTTTTGAAATAGGCAATTATATAGGAAATTTTGTTCTCTTTTTGGTATGGGTGAAGCAGTCACAGGCATGAGACACCTGGATGGTTTCTGGAGTGCTATAATATATGTTGGTCTCTGTTTTGATTACTTGCTGCATTTGGGTGATGCAAATTCATTAAGCTGTACAATTATAGTGCATATAATTTTTCAGTCAGTATTTATACTTCAATGGAAAGTAGAAAATACCATGAAGGGAATCCAAATATTGGTTAAGACACTCTGTAACAATATCTTCCACTAGATTATGTGTTACTTGCTTCATAATGATCACTGTTCTTGTAAGAGTCCAATTGTGTTGTCTAACATAAACATATTCATAAAACTGTATTATGAAGTATTTTTTATTTCAACACATGCATTTATTTTCCCATGCATATGCCTAAATTCTTTTATGTATACCTTTTTTCTGTTATGGGAATCAGTGTGATTATTTTCTTAATGCATGCAAAGATGTCACTCATAGGTTTTAGAACAATAGAAATCCACATGCCTTGCACCGTGGAAAAACTCACGTACTTTTGGTGAAATGAGTTGAAACATAAAGCCACAGTCAGAATGGTAACTGCTTGGATTGGCAAGTCGTTCTTACCTTTGGAGTTGCTGACACACTGAGACTACACTCTTTATTTCACTTTTAAATCCTTAATTTTCTCTACTTTAGTGTAAGATCAGAAAGCTCTCACCATCAATTACTGTCATGGCTTCACTTAAGAAATTCTAATGATACAAAGACTATAAGATGACTTATGGTAGGCCGGGTGTGGTGGGGAACACCTGTAACCTCAGTACTTGGGAGGCTGAGGAAGGAGGATCACTGCGAGTTCGAGGCCAGCCTGGGCTACATAGTGAGATCCGGTCTCAAAAAAAAAAAAATAAGATGATCTATGATAGATATGTTTTTGATATCTCTTCCATGCTTTCCAGATGTAAAATATTTAGTTATTTGCCCTACCTTAGGCATACATTTTCTATATCAATAGAAGTACCTATCAATCTGTACATCTATAATTTTCTAACATAACAAATTTATTTCATTATAAGGGAGGTATTAAGTATGTAGGACATTTTGGTAATGATAATATTGTACAATCTTCTGAAGTTATACATGTCCTGAAGTCTCTATGTAAAAAACCATAGGTATACGAGGAACCTTGATGGATGGATGTGAAGGACATCATATTTTCTTCAGCCATTTCTTATTTCCAGGACAATGACAGTTCAGCATATTTTACTATTGCAAGCTAGCATACATTTGTCAGTACAAACCAGTATTTATGCACTCATGCTTCTGTTTCTGTGGAAATTATTTCTAGAAAGAGTAATGCTTGAAAGTAAGGTGCATGCAACTTTCTTCAGTGAGGTACAGTCAAATCACCACCAAAATATTCAGGTCATTGCCGCTTCAGTAATGTACTAGAATATTGAGATAAATTTATATTTTATGTAGTTAAGACACCAAAAATGTTCTTATTTAAGTTTTGTTTTGTCTTATTTTGTTTTTTTGAGATAGATTTTCACTTTGTAGTTCAGGCTGGCCTTGAACTTGTGGCGATCCTCCCTCCTCAATCTCCCAAGTACAAGATATCTTCTTACATGATATGTTTAACACTACTAAAATAAATTATAGTTACTATAATTAAAACTGGCAGTGCTTTAAAAAATGTATGCAATGAGTAGCATTTAACACTGACAGCCATGCACACATAGACATGAACTCCCAGCTGCTTCACTACTACTAAGTGAAAAGCAAAACTAGAATACTAAGATTCAGAAGTTCTAAGCCGGGCATGGTGGCACATGCCTATAATCCCAGCACTCGGGAGACTGAGGCAGGAGGATTGTTGCAAGTTCGAGACCAGCCTGGGTTACAAAGTGAGCTCAAGGCCAGCCTGAACTGCATAGAAAGACCCTGTCTCAAAAAGACCAAAAAAACCCAAAACAAAACCGAAGTTCTGTAAGAGCCATTGTCTAGATAGATTGTTTAAGTTTATATCTTCAATTATAATATTTATAAAACACAGTGTACACATTAATAATTTAATTTTTGTGATAATCAATGCAAAGATGACAGTGAAAAGGAAAATTTGATCATGATAAAGCAGTGTTAACATGTAGTCAAGGTAGCCTTCATAGTATGAACTTGGACAAATTTAGCAAGACAGTTCTTTGAAATATTTTCCAAATTTTAATATTTTAATAGGTATTTTATTTTATTTTATTGAGACAAGGTCTTGCTCTGCAGTTCAGGCTGGCCTTGAGCTCACTTTGTAGCCCAGGCTGGTCTCGAACTTG
>NW_004955533.1:3734195-3855075 GCF_000276665.1 Chinchilla lanigera | reverse complement strand
TTTTTGGTTTTTCTCCGGTACCGGGAACCGAACTCATGACCTTGCACTTGCCAGGCAGGCGCTTTTGCCGCTGAGCTAAATCCCCAGCCCCCTAGGTATTTTATTTTATTTTATTGAGACAAGGTCTTGCTCTGCAGTTCAGGCTGGCCTTGAGCTCACTTTGTAGCCCAGGCTGGTCTCGAACTTGCAATGATCTTCCTGCCTTAGCCTCTGGAGTGCTGAGATTACAGGTATGTGCCACCACACCCGGTCCTTAATAGGTATTTTAATAATTCTAGTGTTATATTTTCTTTCCAGTCTGAACAGATTGATATGTATTGTAATGGGAGTTTTCTCCCCTTTTTTATCCTTAGTGCTGATAATGCATGCTTGAGAGTGAATAAATAAGAAAATAAATGTAAAGTCATAAATGAAGGTCTCAGGTTGAAATAGTCAAATATATAGGACACAAAGGATTTTATGTGGTTTTGTTTTTTTGTTTGTTTGTTTTTTTTTTTGTTTGTCTTTTTGAGACAAGGTCTTGCTATGCAGTTCAGACTGGCCTTGATCACTTCGTACACAAGGCTGGTCTTGAACTCGCAATGATCCACTTGCCTCAGACTCCCAAGAGCTGGGATTACAGCCATGTGCCACCACACTTGGCTTCACAAAGGACTTTAATCTAGCATAGGGTTTGCTTAGCTTTATAGAAGTGTGCTGAGTGGTACACAAAACATGGGTCTTGTTATCATTTCACTGAACAGTCTAACAGGTACTAAATCTCATACATTATATCAACAACCCTATACACCTTTTATGGTTTATTCAGATGGGACTTGAGGGGTGCGTGTGTGTGCATGTATGTGTTCTTGACACAGCAGCAGGAACATCAGGTTGCCTGTGTGCTCTGACATGGTTACAGCCACGTGGAAATCATGGCTTTCTGGTTTTGAGGTAAGGACATAGGTCAAGCGTGTGCAGGAAATATGGTACGTTCAAGTCTCTGTACACAATACTTCACTTTAATCTTATGTTAGTAGGCTCTCGGTATGCAGTTTGTGTAAAGACAACCCAAGACCATTTTTAGGCCAGCCTGTAAATGTTGTACAATTGTTATTTATTTATTTACTTGTCAAAAAATTATAATCAGATTGAGAGAATGTGGCAAGGCGGTCATGATGGAATAGAGATTGCACGTTAAGTTTATTATAATGACGCTTTTTTGGTGTGGATCAGAATATGGCAGGAAATCCTTGATAGGATTCCTTTATTCAGAGAGCTTAGATAACTTTTTGTGGCAAAAAAATATGGTCCACCCATGAGCCATTTGGCATACTTGATGCAGGATATATCTCAGCTAGCTCTGGGTACCCTGACATTCCAAATCCCTCATCCCCTTTGTAGCTGGCTCCCCAAGTGCACCCTTGTGGTGGGTGACTGAGAACTTTTGCAGACAGCTTGTGATTACACACAGATAGGGGTAGAGTGGATGCATATTGAGAAAAGATCAGAAAGAGCCACACACTCCATCGCCTGCCTGACTGGTGAAGTGTTTCTGTCCCAGAGCCAGGCAGTGAAGGCTGCAGGGGATGTTCTCCTCAAGTGCAGAGAACCATGCAAGAATTCAAAGAACATGAGAGATCAAGAATGGAAATGTGGTACCATCCAAGGAACATAGTATTTTTCCAATAACTAACCTCAGTGGAATAGAGATACACAATTTTCTTGAAAGAAGTGTTGAAAGTAATTGTTTTAAGAAAGCTCACAAGTTATAAGGAATGTAGATGGATGGCACAATGAAAGAAGAAAACAATATTTGAATAGATTTTGAATTTTTTAAAAACCAGAAATTCAGAAGCTAAATGAAATATGCAATAAAGGGCAAAGGTACACTAGATCAAGCAGAAGTAAGACTATCAAAGTAAAATAGATCATTTTAAGTTATCCATCAGAGAAGAAAGAAAAAAAGAATTAATAAATGAAGAAAACCTATAGAATTTAAGAAAAACCATCAAGAGAACTAATACAAGGATTAGGGGAATTCCTGTACGAAAATAAAGAAGAAAACAGAAAGTTTACAGGCACAATGGATGAAAACTTCTCAAATCTGGAAAGAGACATGGACATTAAGCGACATGGAGTTCAAAGACTCCAAATATATTAGATCCCTAAGATACATCATAATCAAGCTATCAACAATTAAAATCAAGCAATCACCAACAAATAAAGTTACTTTGCAACCACCAGTGTCTTACCTGTGGATCACAAGGAAAAAATTTCCTATGTTATTATTATTTGCACTTCATTTTGTTGGATATTTTTGAAAACTTTGATATTAAAAGAAAGAATTCTGAAAATGGCAAGAGAAAAAAAAATCACATATGAGAAAACTCTCATAAAGCTATTAAGACATATTTCTCTCTCTCTCATTAGAAACCTTCCAGACTACAAAAGAGTGGAATGATATATTTGAAAGTGTTGGAAGAAAAAAGTACTCCCAATAAAGAATATTTTACCTAAAAATGCTCCTTCAAAACTGAAGGGCACTATCTTTACTCCAGTGTATAAACAGAAGTGGTGGGGCTGGGGATTTAGCTCAGCGGCACAATGCCTGCCTGGCAAGCACGATGTTGTGAGTTCGATTCCTGGTACCGGAAAAACAAAAAACAAAAAACAAAAAACAAAAAACAACGAAACAAAAATAAAATAAACAGAAGTGGTGAGAATAGAGACACCCTCATCTCATTCCTGATTTTAGAGGAAATGTTTTCTGTTTTTCCCATTTGTTATACAGGCTGTGGGTTTAACATATATAGAGACTTCATTATTTTGAGGTAAGATTCTTGTTTCTTCAGGACTTTTTTCATGAAGGAGCGTTGAATTTTCTTTAATGTATCATTGAGGTGATCTTTTCTTTCTTTGATTCTGCTTATTTTGTATATCACAGTTATTGACTTGCATATGTTGAACCAATCCTGCATTCCTGGAGTGAAACCAATTTTATAGTAATGCATGATCTTTTCAATGAATTTGTTGAATTTTATTTCTAAGATCTTATTGAAATTTTTTTGCATCTGTGTTTATCTAGGATTGGTCTACAGTTTTCCTTTCTCTGGAATTTTTACCTGTTTTTGGTATCAGGGTAACACTGGCTTTGTAGACTATGTCTGGAAGCATTCCTTTCCTTTCTGCTCTATGGCATGGTTTGAGAATTGATGTTAGTCTTCTAATTACATGTCCACTAAATTTCAGCAGTAAATCCATACAGCCGTGGGCTCTTTCTGTTGGGAGACTTTACTACTGCTTCAGTGTCATTGCTTGTTATTGATCTGGTGAAGTTTTCTACTGACACTCTTTGTTCCATTTGATAGCTTGTATGTATCAATAAATGTTATATATTTCTTCTAGATTTTCCAATTTATAGGAATAAAAACTTTCAAGATAATTCCTCTTTTTTTTTTTTTTTGGTTTTTTTTTCGGTACTGGGAATCGAACTCATGACCTTGCACTTGCCAGGCAGGCACTGTGCCACTGAGCTAAATCCCCAGCCCCTCAAGATAATTGCTAACCATCCTCTGGATTTCTGTGGTTATCTCTTGGAATAATCACTTTTCCTTCTTTAATTTATTTGTGTCCTCTCTTTCGATTATTTTGACTAAAGGTTTACTGATGACCATGTCACCTGTGAACAAGGACAGACTCAGTTCTTCCCAACCCCTACATCTTTCATTTTTTCCTGTTGCTCACTGAATTATATAAGACTTCTAGTACAATGTAAAAGTGGTTAAGAGGGGACAAACTTGCTTTGTAGGGTAAGCTTCCTGTTTGTCATTATTAAGTATCAAGTTAGCAGTAGAGTACTTGTTCTGTATCACCTTGGGTAACTTCTCATCAATTCCTGGTTTTTTTATGAATATATGTAGAATTTTGTCAAATGATTTTCCTGCATCTGTTGATACAAACACGTGATTTTTCTTCTTCAGCCTGTTCAGGGATCACACTGACCTTCAACTATTGAAAGTCTTACACATGGGTAAAATCCCATTTGATTACAGTGCAAAATTTTTATACATATCTTGATGTAATTTGCTACTATTTTATTGAAGATTTTGGATTATGTTTATGAGAGAAGTTGGTTTTTTTCTTTCTTATAATGTCTGACTTTGATATTATGGTAATTCAGCATCAGTGAATGAGCTAAAGAGTTCTTCTTTGTTTCTATCTTCTGAAAGAGAGTAGAGAAAACTGGTGTAATGTTTCCCTTGCATATGTGCTAGAATTTACAAGTGAACCTATCTGCCTGGTGCCTTCTGTTTTGGAATGTTGATTCAGTATTGTTTCAGTTTATTTAATAGATATGGATTTATTTAGATATCTTTCTTCTTGTGTGGATTTTGGCAGATTGGGCCTTTAAAGGAATTGGTCAATTTCATCTAGGTTATCAAATCTGGGGGCATAGGTATGTCCTTAATATTCTGATTATGTTCTTAATTCCATGGATCTGTACTGATGCCCTCTTATTTCTGAGAGTAGTGATTTTATATGCTTACTTTCTATAAGTTAGCTTGGCTACAACTTTAGTGATTTTACTGATGTTTTTCAATGACTAGCTTTTGGTTTTGTTGATCTTTTTACTACTATTGATCTCCTATTTTCAGCTTAATTGATTTATACTCTAATATTTATGAGTATTTTTACTCACAATTACTCTGGATTGTTAACTTTAGATCATCTTTCTTTTCCATATATGTACCAATGCTATACATTTCTTTATAAGCGTTTCTTTTCATTTCATCCTACAGTTTGTTAAGTTATATATTCATTTAATCTGAAGTAGTTAATTTTTTTAATTTCATGGGATTTTATCTTTGATCAGTGTGTTATTTAGAAGTGTTTTGGCTGGGACTGTAGCTCAGTGGTGGAGCATTTACCTACTGTGTGTGAGGCTCTGGTTTGACACCAAGCACTGCAAAACAAAAACAACTGTAATAAATTGTGTTTTGAAGTCTTCAAGTGGGGCTGGGGATGCAGCTCAGTGGCACATTGCCTGCCTGGCAAGCACAAAGTCCTGAGTTTGATTCCTGGTGCCAGGAAAAAAAAAAAAAAAAGATACTGAAGTCTTCAAGTGCCTGGGAACTGTTCAGCTATCTTTCAGCTATTGACTTCTAGTTCAAATCTACTGTGGTCCTAGAATAAGCATTGCGTGATTTGTACTTTTAAAAAATTTGCAAGGTGTGTTTTGTGGATCAAAATGCAGCCAATTCTGGTACTGGTTGGGTGTGTTCACCAAGAGTCAGTGTGTTGGAATCTTGACCCTTAGGTACGGCGATGTTGGGAGGTGACAGACTGTAAGAGGTGGGTTCCTGTGGAAGGGTGTTAGACCACTGGGGTGCTGGTCTTGGAGGGGATTAACACTTCTCACAGGGCTCTCGTGAATTCCTGTACTCTGTGGCTTGTCTTTCCATAAGAGTCAACCACCCATGACATGAGGCCACCTATTATGAAAGCCTCACCAGAGGCCAAATTGATGAGACTGACCAATCTTGTATGTTCATCCTCCAAAAAAAGCTTTGGGGGGATTTTTGGGACAGGGTCTTGCTATGTTGTTCAGATTGGCTTTGAACTTGTGGCAATCCTCCTGCCTCAGCCTCCCAAGTGCTGGGGTTACAGGTGTGCACCATGACGCTTGGCCATCCTCCAAAGTACTGATCTAAATTGATCTCTTTCCTTATTAAGTACTTAGCCTCAGGTATTTTGTTACAATGAAAGAATCAATAAATCACTCTTCAAGGTTTGCTCTGTATAGTATTTTTTTTTTTTTGGTTTTTCTCCGGTACCGGGAACCGAACTCACGACCTTGCACTTGCCAGGCAGGTGCTTTTTGCCGCTGAGCTAAATCCCCAGCCCCTCTGTATAGTATTAATATAGCTACTTTCACTTGCTTTTGATTAGTGTCAGCATATCTTTCTCCATCCTACTTTTTGGTTCCTATTTTTCTCTTTCACATTTCTGCCCCTTGTTTCAATTAAGCTTTCTATATAACTCCATTTTCTCTCCTTTCTTAATGGCAAGGTCAGGGGAAGTGAAAAAAAGTGTTTTATAGTTCTATAATCAGTTCACAGGTTTTTGGTGAGGATGTGTGCTACACTATAAATTTCACCTGTGTTCATCATATTTCCTCTTAAGTGAGCAAGAGCCAACTGGTGTTGGTTATTTTTCTTTTTCCCAAGGAGATTAGGCTCTGGTAAAATCCCAGAAGGTTGGGCTCCAGTTAAATGGCTTTTATAATAATGACAGGTCTTGTTAAGAACAGAAGGCTCTAGCATATTTCAAAATGGTTTCTTTCCCAAAAATAAAATTTAAAACATTGAATTCCACACTCTCCCCTCAACATTAATGTTGAGAATGTTTTCAGCTCTTTCTTTAGACCGTTCTTCACACTAGGTAAATACTTTTAATCTGCTCTCATGTTCACTGTATTATTTGTCATTTCCACTCTACTATTTGAGTTCATTTCACTTTCTTTTTGCCTTTTGTCTTTTTGAGACAGGGTCTTGCTATGTAGTTCAGGCTGTCCTTGAACTCACCATGTAGCCTAGACTGACTCTGAACTCACAGAAACTCTCCTGCCTCTGCCTCTGGAGTACACCACCATGTCCAGCTCTATTTAACGTCATTCATTAAGATTTTTATTTAGTTTTTCCATTTCAATAGTGTTTGGTTCTTTTGTAACTTCCATTGTCCTAGTGAACTTTTCCATTTGTTTCAAGAGAATTCATGTTGCTTTTCTGTAACATCCTTATGGTGATGTTTCTAGAATTCTGTCATATGATCCTAACATCAGATTAATATTGATGTTGGTACTTTGAGGTTTTTTTTTTTTTTTTGGTACTGGGAATCAAGATCTGGACCTTGTGCTTTCCAGGCAGGTGCTTATGCCACTGAGCTATATCCCCAGCCCTGATGTTGGTACTTGTAAAATGTCTTTTACTATTCAAGTTGTGCTTTTCCTGGTTCTTGGTATGGTGAATGATTTTCAATTCTGTGTTGGACAATTTAGGTCCTATGTGACTCTGAATGCAATATAACCTCAGACATTCTCCCTATATAGATGTAGATCAAGGTCCCTCCCAGTGACTGTGTAATTTCAGCTATGCCTATTCCACCTTCCATATCCCTCCTGCACAAGTGGAGTCTGACTCACTTCTGTGCTGTCTGGGTTGGGTGGCGGTTCAACTTCACCCTTAACTTCACCGACATCTTCCCAGCAAAAGCAAGGCACCAATTCACACCACTGTGTTGCCTCCAAGTGTGGGTATAATTTCAGTCTGACGTTGGAGAGTGAAGTCCTAGCTGCACCCCACATTGCCTTAGTTCAGATCAGGAAAGATGAGAGGCTCAGATCTACACTGGACCTTTCAACACCAGGGTATGTTTCAGGTAGAGCGGTGATGGTGAACTTGTTAGAGTTTTCAAGGATACAAGCAGGCCGCTGCAGCACGTGTGCCACAGATTCGTCACCAATGAGTGGGCTCAAGTGAAGAAGAAAGGTAACTAGGCCTTGGTCATTAATTCTTCTTCCTTCAAGGTGGCAGTGGAGCCTCAATTCTATGCTGAACTCCACTGACTTTCCTGATGGGAATCCCCGTTGCCACTGCAGCTGATGGAATTTCAGATCCCTGCACAGTCCAGCTGACACTACTGCAGCAGGATAACTGACATCCTGTGCCTGCATTCATCAGGTAGGAGACAAAAGCTCAGTCCATCACCACTACCCTGTGGGGAATCAGAGTATCAGCAATGACATTTCTAAGGCCTATAAGTATCCAACAGAACAGTGTTTCATGCCTTCAGAAAATCTATTCCCCTAGAAACTGGGGCACAATTTGAGGCATTCCAAGTTAAAAGTGTTCAACACAAAAATCATGATTCCACATAATTGTGCAAGGAGGGAAATAGGTCAAGGTTAGTTTTGGTCATAATGGAGGGAAACAATTGGGGGTGATCGTGGTCGTGGTTGAGGCAGGGCCCATTATGTAGCCCAGGCTGGCCTTGAACTCATGGCAATCCTCCTGCCTCAGCCTCCTGAGCACTGGGATTATAAGCATGCACTGCCATGCCTGGCACAAATATTTTTTATAGAGAAAATACTTCTTGAGTATTGGAAAAGCTTTCTTAGAATGGCAAAAATTTAACAAAATTTCCATACTGGTTCCATCTTTTTTTTGTGGGGGGGTACCGGGAATCAAACTCAGGACCTCACACTTGCCAGGCAGGTGCTGCACCACTGAGCTAAATCCCTGGCCCGGTCCTTCCATCATTATGAGGATGTATAGTTTATCTAAAGTTGTATAGGTGTCCATTTCTTCTTTCTTGTTCCTTGAACCTGAACTCAGACCTAGAACTGACACCTGGCTCTGGACAGCAGATCCACATTTAGATGTTTCACTTGTACCTACAGTATAGAGTTGCACCCTGGATTTAGAAATTAAATATGGATGTGGCATTGGGCCTTTTTTTTTTTTTTTTTAACTGGGCCTGAGCCTTTATCTTGGATATTACATTTTGACTTTAAAATCCAGCCTTGGAATTAGACTTGTCTATGATATTGAACTTTACATTAGACCTGGTTTCCTTTTTTATGAATCTGGACCTTAAAAACTGACATAAACCTTAAGCCTCAATGTGCGTACTGGATCCAGAACCATGAACCTGTACCTTCAACCTGGGCCTGGATCTTTGAACTAAAACTTCAATCTCAAATTTTTTTCTTTTGTCTTTTTAAGATAGGGTCTCCCTATGCAGTTCAGGCTGGCCTTGAGCTCATCTGTAGCTCAGGATGGTCTTAAACTCACAATGATCCTCCTGCCTCAGCCTCCTGAGTGCTGGGATTACAGGCATGCACCACCACACTTAGCTCAAGTCTTGACCTCATCTGAACTTCCACTTTGGAACTGGATATTGGATCTTTGTACCGGACCTCACACCTGGATTTGACCTGTTATTTACACTTGAGATTGTCCCTGGACAATGGATCTTAAAACTAGATCTTCAACTCAGACCTCCAATCTTAGACATGGACTTAGGTCAGAATCTCAAACATAAACCTGAATCTGACCTGTCAACATGAATACTGGACCATGATATAGTATATGAATATAAATGCTTGTCTTCAACCTTAACCTGGGTTTATCGAGAGCCTTGGACATGACCTTAGGCCTAGACCTGATACTTGGTTGTAGCTATTTACCTAGTTCCTTGTTTGAAACTGGACCCTGGCTGTAAACACGTAATTCTGATCCTAACTCTGGGACTAACCTCATCATAATCAAAACCCCAAACCCAACACCAAAAACAAAAACTGCAGACCTAACTGACCATGACCCACTTCTTACAAGGAAATATAATTTCTATTTTACAGGGATAATTTCAAATTCATCGGAAGCCAGCACCTCTCTTTTTAACTTATTAAAAAAAAAATCACTCAGCTGTTTTGCATGCACTCTAGAAATGAAGTTAATGTTATTATATTTAAAAGAAAAAACATAATCTAATGATCAAATAGATTTTTAAGCAGCAAAATATTCTATGTTATATGAACATTTCTACATTGTACAATATTTGAAGACAAAGAAATAACAGGCAGGCAAATTTGGAAAGGAAAAAAATAAAAAATATTTTATTCACAGATGACTTAATTGCTATGTAGAAAAATTCTCCCGAAAGAAAAAAGTACAAACAAAACAAAAGCTCAAGCTCTTCTATAAGTGATAAAGGCAAAGATTCTTTTTAACCAATCATCATCAGGGAAATGAACATCCTATAAGCAAGGGCATGTTGTCAGCATCTCTCTACTTTCCACTTGTTAAGGTGAATCCATGTGTGTTGAATTAGGTTCACGCCTTAAAATGCACTCACACGCACCCAAAGCACACTATCTTCTGTCACGTTTCTCACTGTAGACCAATGACGTCATCCTAGATCAGTTAGTGTGACGTTCTATGAAGGACCATATGCAGGAGTGTCTGCTGGTACAGTTAAGGGTACACTTAGGGTACTAGTGAAATGAATGTATCATGTGTCCCCTAGGAAATTTTCTTTATCTATCATTTCCCAAAATTAAGAAAATCATAGAGTAAGCAATGTGAAGTTCACTGTACTGTTTGAAAAAAAAAAAATTATTCTTCGTTGCTAAAGAAGGGTAATGTTTTACATTTCCCCATTCGTGTGGGCAATAGTTAGAATGTAATTTTGCTTATGAAAATTAAATGGTTTTATTAGATGGCCACACAACACAGAAGAATTGTATTTTACATTTTCTACTATATTTAGATTTATTTTTCCCTCAACTAGTCTGAATGGAGACTAACCAGACAGCATCTAATATTTAAATAGCACCCTTAAGGTCTCACAGCATGTCCCCACTATGGCGACACTGCCCAGTCCTCGGCTTCACCCTCTCACTGAAATGAGTGCATTAGCGCTGCCACTGTGGTTTTCCATATCTAGCCTACTAGCATTTTCTCTTCAGTTTCCTGCCTCTTCTATGGGGACTAAGGAACAGGACTATTGTAAACTCACAGAGGCTTTGGAATCACACTCAGAAAACTGTTGTTACACGTATATACAGGAAGATTTTCTTATAATTTCAAGATTTTTTTTACCTATATTTGATTTCATAGCAAGTCCCTGTTACAGTCCCAGACATTCTTGCTGTAGTTAAAGTGAAACCCTCTGTGATTCTTCACTGCTTCCAAGTAAAATCTGACTCCTGGAGAGTAAGATGTGAGGCCTCTCATGATCTGCCTTTGCCTTTCTACCCCACACACCATATCCTTCGGGCCCTTGAGTCACCTGCCTTTTGCAGTCGCCTTTGTGAGCATCTGCGATTTTTCTCTAACTCCTCCCAGAGGCAAGGCAAACACTGCATAACATGCACATCCAGTACCCGAGGGAAATTTGCACATCATTTTATATTTTCAAAGCTTCACATAATGCTACCTGCTGGCTACTGTACAACATTCAAGTATAATTGTAAACTGGCATATTTGCCCTCGACTTTAAGCTCCTTGAAGGCAAATATAATGCTGAGTGAATATTTGCTAAAAGTTTGTTATGCATACTATGGATTTATGGATAAAGTGAGGCCCTGAAAATTCAATTTTCTAAAAACCCTGCAAATCTCAAGCATACAGCAAAAACCACACCTTAAGTACCGTTCTTATCCACATGCCCATGAGCACATGATTGTGCATCACTATCTTATACTGTAAATGTTCCTCAGAACCCAATTTTTAAATCATCTGTTGATGAACAGATTGATTTTGTACCTGGGCTATGTGGACCAGTGCTTATGTGAACATCAAAGTGCAGTGTTCTCATCCACATACTGGCCTCATTTCCTTGGGAATTACACAGACTTGTGGAATTCGTGGCTCATATACCAGTTCTCCTAACTTTCTTAAAGAACCTCCATAGTTACGAGGCAGTACTCATTCACATTCTCACCAAACATGTGCATAGATTTTTTCTCCACATCCTTGCCAATAATTCTTTCCTAAAACAGCCATCCTAATGGGAGTGAGGTAAATGTCTTGGTGCTGTTTTAATTTTTATTTCCTTAATTATTAGTGATACTGTGAATATTTTTCAAGTATTTCTTGCTTATTACTATGTCTTATTTCAAGAAAATCTATTCCAGTACTTTGCACATTTTTAAATGAAGTTGTGTGCGTTTTTTGTTTTTGTTTTTGTTTTTTGTTTTTTTGCTTTGGAGGCCTTATGTATTTTGGATATTAGCCCCTTACCAGATTTCAAGTTTGCAAATATTTTCTCCCATTCTGTTATTCTGTCTTTGTTTTCTTTGTTAAATAGAAGCCTTTTAGCTTGATGAAATCCCATTTTAGATTTTTAGCTTTTTCGGGGGGTATGTGTGTGTTTTTGAGACCATGTCCAAAAACTCACTGCCCAGCTCAATGCCATGGAACTTTCATCTAGTTACCCAGTGGATTCATAATTAGGGTCTTACATTTAAGTAATCCATTGAGTACACTTCAGCAGTATTTTCTACTCTATGAACATAGAGTATCTTTTGATTTGTCTTCAGTTTCTCACAAATGTTTAATTATCAATGTAGGTGTATTTCTTGTTAAAACAAGTTTATTGTGAAGTGTTTTTGTAGCCACTGTAAATGGGCTTGTTTTCTTGATTTCAATATAGGTTGCTGTTCGTAGAAATGACCATGATTTTTATATGTTGACTATCCTGAAGCCTTACTGAATTCACTCATTAGTTCTAACTTTTTGAAAGGTGTCTTTATGGTTTTTCAGTATAAGATCACATTACTGGAAAACAGGGACAATCCTCCTTCTTTTGCCCAATTTCTCTGGATAGGACTTCTAGTACTATGTTGAACAGAAGTGGTGAGAATAGGCATTCTTTATCCTCATCTTAGGATGAGGTTTCACATTTTCAAAACTTTCAAATTTTCAGTTACCATCTGTTTGTCACACACAGTCTTTGTTTTCTTGACGCATACTCCTTCTGTACCCAATGTGTTGAGTTTTTATCACAAAGGAATGTGTTTTTAATGTACATAGAAACAATTACATGGTTTTTGTTCTTTACTGTGTTAATGCATTATTTACTGATTTACATAGGCTGAGCAATCTGAATCCCTGAGATGTGTCCCCTTTGATAATGGTGAATTTTTTTTTTTTTTTGTACCAGGAATGGAACTCAGGACCTTGTGCTTGCCAGGCAGGTGCTTGTGCTGCTGAGCTATATCCCTGGCCCTGAACTGTCTTTTCAATGTGCTACTGAATTGTTGATAGTTTGTTGAACATTTCTGCATCTATGTTTGTGATATTGGCTAATGGTATTATTTTCCTTCTTCAGTTTTGTGTGTGCATGCAGGCCGTGGAGAGTAAAATGAGGGACTCGGCCGTGCATTACCACAGGGCTATAACCTAGCCTAAAGATAAGCTCTTCTCATACCTTTTTACTTTCTCCTCTACTTACATATTCTTAAATAACTTGCCTTCAAGCTCAGCCTTTTGCCTGATCGATTCTCTTGCTTGGTCAATTCTGTTCATGCTCTGTATTGCATTTTTTACTTTATTAATTACATTTTGCAGCTTCAGGGTTTGATATTATTCCAATCCTTTTGTTAAATTTATCATTCTAGTCACTTATGATTTTGTTTATTTTTTAGAAACTGGCTCACCATTAGAACAGTCACTTTAAATTCCTTGTTAGGTGGTTCATGCCCTTCCAGCTCTTTAGGGTGCATCATTCATTTTAATGTCGTGTTTCCTGATTGTTCTTGATCTTTGTGGTCATGCGTTTTTATCTGTACATTGACCTCTGTAGTCTGGCTTGGGAAAAAAGCTTCAACAGTAAGTACGTCTGGATTTTCTGGGCAGTGTGGCTGGCATGGTCTCTAAACACAGCGCTACTGTAGTCAGTGCGGCATTAGGGGTTTCCCTAATTCCAAGATTGCAGTAGCTGGCACAGTGCTGGACTACAACTACCGAGGGTGGCAGGCTTCAGATTTCAATTCCCACTGCCACTGTGGCTGCCACAGCACTGGGGGGTGGCTGAATTCCATGGCAACTGAGGCCTGCCTGTCACTAAGGTTTATCCAGAGCCCAAGGTCACTGCAGTCATCCAGCCTGAATACAGACTGCAGGTAAATCCCACATGACAGGGCTACCCTTTTCTTCCTAACACTGGAGCAAGTCTGAAGGTTCAATTCACAGGTACTAGCCTGCTGTCATGGGCCATGCAAATCTGCCCAGTGTTGGGTTTCACAGGGGCAGGCTTGGTGTTAGCGTCCAAGGAAGTTCATGTGTTTATTCCTTCTTTCAATTACTGAACATTACAAGGTATGACTATGCTACATTTTGGTTGTGGATGTTGGTGAACATGTGAGGGTTTTGTACATTTGAGAAATTGTGAACAGTGCTCCAAAAATTGGAATAGTTTTTCTTTTGGATATAAATCTATAAATGAATGTCTTGAGATATATAATAGTGTTCATAGGAAAGAACTGTCAATTGTTTTCTACCTTGGCTTCTTTATGTTCCCACCAGCAATAGACAAGGCTTCCAAATCCACCATATTCAAGCCAACACTCATTTGCTAAGGTTATCATAGTTCATTGGGTAGGAAGCAGTATGTGTACGGGTTGTAACTGACGTTTTTCTAATGAATACAGCTATTTTTATTTTCATGTGATTGGACATTTATATTTATTTGCTGGAAAATGTCCATTTCACTTTGCTATTAATCAGTTGTCTTTGTTGGACTGCTGTCATTTCCATATTCCAGAGACTAGGCCCTTATTAGACATATGATGTGGAAATAGTTTTTAAATTTTGATACAGTAAAAAAATACCTACTTTTTGCTGCCTGTACTTTATGTCCTTTCTCAAGAGACATCTAAGGTCACACATTGTACTTTAGGTCTGTAAGATTTATAATTTTACTTGTTAAATACAGGCATTTTGCAGAGTAAATTTCCGTGTATCACAGGAAGGGCGTTTTGTTTCTGTATGTGGATACCCACTTGTTCCCAGGACCATCTGCGGAAGAGACTGTCTTTCTGTGTTGAGTGACCTTGACTTGCGTGCTGAAAATCAACCAGCCGTAAGTGTACACTATTTCTGGATTTTCAGTTTTATTGTATTGATCTACAGGTGTATCTGTACACTTAACACAATACTCTGATTACTACAGCTTTGTAGAAATTTTTGAAACCAAAAGGTGTAAACTCATCCTTCTTTTTACATATACGTATGTTCTATCTGGGGGTCTTCAAATGGCATATAAACTGGATGGCTAGATTTTTCATTTTTGAAAGAAAAAGTCCATTTTAGATATTGGGAAGGAATAACATGAATCTGAAGACCAATGCGGATAATTCTAGCATATAAGAAGATTGTCTTTCATTCCATGAATGCAACACATTATTTCATCAATGTTTAGTACTATTCAGTATAAAATCTTGTGCCTCCTTGATGGATCTGATTTATAAGCATCTTATCCTTCATATTAAAAATGAAATTGCTAGCCAGGGGTGGTGGCGCACGCCTGTAATCCCAGTACTTGGGAGGCTAAGGCAGGAGGATCGTTGCAAAGTCAAGACCAGCCTGGGCTACAAAGTGAGCTCAAGGCCAGCCTGAACTGCATAGCAAGATCCTGTCTCAAAGAGACACATACAAAAAAAAAAACAAAAACAAAAAAACTCATGAAATTGCTTAATTTCACTTTCAGATTAATTATTCCTAGTGTACAGAAAAACAACTTATTACATGTTGATATAGTCTCCAGGAACATTTGTGAATTTACCTTTGAGCTCTAGACTTTTTTTAATTTTAGAATTTTCTACTTTTGATGTATTCTCTATTCAAGCACATCAAATAAAACTTAACATAATTTTACTTTTTGTTTTCCAATTTGGATGCACTTTTTTTTTAAAGGTTTGACTACATCTAAGCAGTTCTGAATAAAAAAATACGCCAAGTGGTCATTTCTGTCTTGTTCTCCAGATTTTCATCCTCCAGTCTTTTATGATTGTATTGTTACTTGTATGTTTTTTTGTTTTTTTTTTTGTTTTGTTTTGTTTTTCATAAAATGCCTTCTATCCTGTTGAGGCAGCTCCTTTTACTCTTAGGTAGCCTTTTCTTTTAATTATGAACGGGTGTTAAGGCTTCTGATTTTGCAACCATCTAAGTGGTCATGTGCTTTCTTTCCTCCATCCTACTATAGTAGTTTATTTCATGCTGAGTTATCCTTACATTCTGGAGATAAGTCCAAAGTGATTGCAATGTATAATATTAATGACACTGATTCTATTTATGCGTGTTTTGCTTAGGACATTTGCATCTACATTCATTTGGGTTCAGACCTGTTTTCTTATAAAATTTTTGATTTTTAAAAATCTAACCATACAGAATTAGGAAGTATCATTTTTCTTCTATTTTTTTCCAAAGGAGTTTGAGAAGGATTACGGTAAATGTTTGACAGATAAGCCATTGAAGTTCCTCAGTCTTGGTCTTTCTTAAGAGTATGGGAGTTTTTCTGCTTATTGAGTCAATCTGCTTTCTTTTTATACACTGCTCAATTTTCTATTTTTTCTTGGATCAATTTTGACAATTTCTGTATGTTTTGGAATTTGTCCATTTTACCAGTTACATGAGTTTCTGGCATTTATCATATTCTGCTTCATTTCTGCAAGGTATGCTCCAATGTCACCACCTTTAACTTCTGATGAGTTGAGTATTTTCCCTTTTTGTTCTTTTGGTTTAGCCTAAGTTTTCTCAATTTTGTTTATAACTTCAAAAATTCATTTTTGGCTTGTTGGTACCTCCATGTGCTACTGGTTGGGTTTAGCTTGCGCTGTCCAATCATTTAAGGGTGTGTTGTTTTAACAGCTAGATATGCTGGTATGTGACTGTAATCCCAGGTACGTAGGAAGCTTAAGCCTGGGGATCCCAAAAGACCAAACTGGGCAACTTAGTAAAAATTTCTCTCAAAAACACAAACAAGCTTAGCATGGTGGTGGCTGAGACAGGAGCATAGCCATGAGTTTAAGGCAAACCTGAACTACACAGCAAGACCCTGCCTCAAAAACACAAACAGTAACAACAGGAACACAAAACAAAAAAAAAACAAACCCAGAAACAAAACAAAACAGGGTTGGTGATGTACCACATTAAAAGTGCTTTACTAAATTGTACAAGGTTGCAGATACAATCCTCAGCACCTGCCCACATACATGCAGTGTGTAGTTTAATTTCTACATATATTTAACATTTCCTTTTCCTTTGTATTGGTTTTTAGCCTTATTCTCTCTCCCTGGACACTTTTAAGAGTTTAATGTTTAATTTACAAGGTCTTGTTTGTGGTAAATATACACTATAGCTATTGCATTTGAGAAAGATACATATATTCTGCTGCTGCTAGATGATCTACGTCTCTCACATATTTCTAATTTATAGTACTATTTAAGTCGTTTCCTTACTGATTTACTAATAATTCTGTTGTTGAAAGTATGGTATGTATCTATTAGTGAAAAACTATTTCTCCCTTCAATTCTATCATTTTGATTCATGTATTTTGGAAGCCATGTTATACACACGTTTACCATTGTATCTCAGCAAATTGATTTGTCAATATATAATATTCTGTGCATTAATTTATATTTTGTCTGACAGTTAGATTCATCTCACTCTCTTTTCTTCACTATTTCCATTAAATATTTTTCCTATTTCCTCACTCTCAACTTAAACATTTGTTTGTAAGGATCTGATGTGGGTCTTCTGTTGAGTTTATAGCTTCTGTTTATTTAAAAATACTTATAAAAAGGGACTTTTATCATTTTGCTGTTTTTCCATTTCTGTATTTTTTCATTTCTCAACCCCTCCATTACTATCTTCAAGACTTTTTTCTACTTAGTATATCAATGCAACTTTTTCCAAGCACTATTTCCACATCTACTTTTCAGTTTTCTTCCACGGTTACCCTAATCTTACATTTCTAACCATGGCATATCAATTTAAGTTTTAAGACACAAAAGTTTATCTTTATATCTGTTCCCTATCTACTCCACTGTCAAAAACTACATATTTATATATTGTGCACACATTAATACAGATCTCTAATTTGTTTTCTTAAATGAAAGGAGTCATTAAACGGCTTTTGTGTTTACTTAACTAACATCGTATGGCTTTGAACTATTATCTATTGCCTATTTATTTCAGCATGAAGCACTCTCTTAAGTATTTCTTGTAGGGAAGATCTTCTAGTAACTAACTCCCACTAATTGTTTATTATTTTTTTCTTCATTTTCAAAAAATAGGCTCTACGTACTAATACAAAAGCCATGGCCTTCTTTCACTGCGCTTGGTACTTTCAATACGTTGCCCTCTGTTCCCGTTTCTGAATAGAAATCGCCTATTACTGCGGATCTCTTGAATAAGTAGCTTTTCTTACAGTTGAGACTCTTTAGTTACCAATAATTCGACCATCATGCGGTTCAATGTGAACCCGTTGTTCCTGCTCCTAAGCAGCTGAACTCTCTGAATGTATAAAGTCATAGTTTCATAAAATGGAGGTTTTTCCAGCTATTGTTTCTTCAGGCAGTATTTCTACCCTTTTTCATCAGACTTTCTGAGACTCCCTTATGTGTGATTACGCTTACTAGAGACTGGCATGTACTGGCCTCTGCTTGCTTTTCTTCATTCTCTTCTCTTTCTGCTTCTCATGAGGCATATTGTCAGTCTTCACATTTGTTACTTCTGCTTGTTTAAAAGGTTGTATTAGCCTCTTCAGTGAATTTTTCAGTTCTAATTTCTTCTTTAATACACTGCTGGTCAGTATTTAATTTCCACTATTTGTGATTGCAAAAATCACTAGTTTTTTATCATTGACTTCTGGTCTCATTCATTCATTTCTCATCTTTTGGAGACAGGGTCTTCCTATGCAGTTCAGGCTGGCCTTGAGTTCACTTTATAGCCCAGGCTAGTCTTGAACTTGCAACGATCCTCCTGCCTCAGCCTCCCGAGTGCTAGAATTACAGCTGTCATTCCTTTATTATCAGAAAAACTATTTTGTATGATCTTCTTTAAAATTTATTAAGACACTGTGTGGCCTAACATATGGTCTACCTCGGACAGTTTTATATTTGCAACTAAGAACATGCGCATTATTGGTTACTAAGCAGAGTGTACTCTGTTAGATGCAGTTGGTCTACAGTACTGATGTATTTACTAATCCTTTTTCTATCCATTACTGACAGTATTCAACTATTATTATAATGTTTATTTTTTCCTTCAATGTTGTCAGTGGTTGCTTCATATATTTTGGAGCATATCTAAAAGTTATAGTTTCTTGGTAAACTGACCATTTTTATCACTTGTTTTACATAGTCTTTTTTTCTCTGCTCTTAATGGACACACAGACACACCTGTTCAAGCTCTCTTTTGATTACATAACCATGTAAAACCTCCTTCTATCCTTTTTGCCTTTAGCTCTAAAGTTTGTTTCTTGTAGGGTCATTAATAATATTGTTTACTCTTTTGAAAGGAGTATTTAAATATCCTTATATTTGAAGTATTCTGACACTGTTTTCTGTATAAGTCATAACTTTTTGCCTTACATTTCTTCCAACACAGCCTTTGTGTTTAGCTGATTTTTTTTTTCTTTTTTGTTTTTGGTAGTGTCTCATTTTTCTTTTGTTGCTATTTTCTTTATGGTTACCATGGGGATACCTTATCTCCTAAAGTTATCACAATTTTTAGAACAGTATCTCCCATTCAAAGATTGTGTGAAGATAAAGCAAAATACCTAGCACAATTTGGGGATTCAGAAGTTAGTTCAAGTTCTAACACTTGCTCTGCCTCCACTCTTTATTTTGACAGTATAAGAATGACTCTCCCCTCAAAAAACAAAAAACCACAAAACTCCCAAACGTATGTTTGCTGAACCCTTTCATGACTGAAAATGATCCTTTAAAAAGTTTAGTTATAGCACTAGGAAGTTGTAAGTATAACTAGGAAGAGTAGTAAGTAATGAAAAGAGAACTGATGTGAAAATAGTATGTGACATAAGACTATCAGATTAATCTGATCTCTTTAGGATGTCTTCTCATTTGAACAATCTTACATGTGCTCGTCAAGGAATCTGCTTGTTAAGGAATGTGCTTTATATATGTGGCACAACTTGCTATGCCACTGTTCTACTTATAAAGGTTGTGGGGGAATAGCTCTTACTCACCTTCCCTGGTAAACAAAAACCTGTGGTTAATCAGAAGTGGTATCTTGACCAAAAGCCCCGTCAGGTCAAAATACTTCAACAGTAGAGCTGGGTTTAAGGAAGTGAGTGTGTCACAGTGTCCCACCAGCATGAGCAGACAGATGTTACCTGAACGTTACATACAGCTGTCTTTCGCACCGTGGCAAGCACACGATCTCCAAAGTCGAGTCAAAGACGACTTAAAAAACCACTCTGGAGAGGTACACGGAACTGCCTCCTTAGGAAGCCTTCCAGATTCTGCCTACCTCCGTAAGGTGCCCCTTTCCTGGACCCCACTCACAGCCCATGCCGCTCTCCCTACATTTACATTTTTTTTTACTTCCTATCCCCATATTCTGGGAAGATACTTTAATAATCAGGAAAATAAAAGATAGTCTTTGGCAAATTAACTGTAGCTGAACTACATGAGCAGAAGAAATCTGGCATACCCGAAGGGCTTGAAGGGTCTGTACATTCTCTGAAAGGCTGTAACCCTCCATCAGAACCTGTGCGGAGAAGGCAGGAGTGTTGAAGCACACTTGTGTTTAGTCTGAATAAATGGAACACAGGAGCTCTCTGCGGATATGTCATTAGTAGAAACGACTTGTCACTTCCTCGAACGAAGCTTTAGGGACTTATATCCTCCATGAGCAAATTCAGTGATCAATCTAGGTTGAATGCTGGATTCAGATATGAAACCAGGACTGTTACAAATGCTGGAAGAACCCCAAGCTCCATGGACCTGCTCTCTGTGAAACCTGCCCATTTCCCTCATTAGCCTTAAGTCTAATAGGTCCCACTCATTAAATATTGTCTGTGATACACTATGAAAGCACAGAAAATGGTGAAGTGATGTTCTCAACCTTAAGCAGGAGACTTATGTTAAGTAAGAAAGAGTCCATGCAAATCAAGGAATAACCTCTTTGGAAAATGGATAGTCTCTACGGGGAAAGTAGAAAGTAGTAGTTACAAGACTGGAAAAATGGACTGGAGCCAAATGGTCAAGGGCCTTAAGATTCTGTATACAAGCTACGTGCCAAGGCAGATCTTGCCCTTTCTACATCACTCCTGTGAGCCTGCAAAAGGGGTACCTGGGCTGGGAGTGTGGCAGAGAAAAGCCAAAATATCACAGGAGCTCCTTCAGGTAGCCACGAGCTGCCAGCTATCTCTCTACCAAGCCTTTTATTTCATTCATCCTTTTTTGGCATCCTGGGCTGGAGCATAACTTGTAAAATGCTGAGTGAGTGAGGACTGACTCGTAAGGAAGTTCTCAGGCTTCATGGTAGCACAAGGGTCAGAACAGAACCCAGTGGTTACAGTGCACACAGGTATTAAGCATCCTCATGGCTCTGCTAACACAACACCGGCTACCACCTCCTCAGATGGGCAGAGAAATACCAGACCCTCAGGCCCATTTGGGCATCTCATGGAGCCACCAGCACAGTGACTGTTAGAGCTAGGTGGACAGTGTTAGCAGTCATGAAAATAAGCTGCTTTCTATATCTGGAGAAGTATACTGTTAATACGAACATGGAAGTCTTCCTCAATTCTGTCCTTCCAGGAATGGAAAGAGGAGAACTTGCTGAAAAAGAAACTCAGTTTCCTGGATTCTATAAAGAAATACAAAGCCAATGGTCAGCCAAGGGGGGCTTTCGTAAGAGATGCTACACAAAGCTCCAAAGGTCACAGCCAGCCCATGTCCCGCTGCTGTGCAACAAGAAGCTGGTCAAGCAGCTCACCTCCAATAAGGGGTTCAAGGCTAGCGCCATACTGGTGAAACACAGCAGGGCAGTGGTGAAGGCGACACTTGAGAACAGGCAGTGGAGGGTGAGCAAGATGCTTTCTATTAGTCTGGCACTGCATGACCCAGGGACAGAATGCACGGTGCAGACCCCATCCAGCTCTCAGGAAGAGCATGGTTAACTAGAAGGCCCACGCAGCCACCATCACGACCCCACAGGCAGACTTCAGGGAAGAGGCCATGAAAGCAACTGTGAAAATAAGGTCCCCCTGGAGCCGGGACAGTGAGACAGTCAGAGAGTACAGACCAAGGAATGCAACAGAAAACTTCCTGTGGACAGCAGCCCATCAGTATGCAAGGGGGAAGGGACTCTGAGGGGCTCCTACAGCAAGCACTCAAGCGCTGTTCTGAGTGACCTCTAAGGTCTAGCCAGGCAGGATAGGAAAAGAGAAACTTCTTAAATAGACTCAATGGAAAGAGAGATGTGGAGCACTCCAAAAAGAAATGGCCAGGTCCCAGAAACACTTTCCATGGCCCAACGGATTTAAAAATGGATCAGCTTTGTTGGCTCAGATTCAAGCCATCCCAAGGAAGGCACTTCCCGTGAACAGAAGACTGAAGTATGGGGTAGAGACAATCACCAGTCCCCATTTGTTTTCAAGACTCCTTTTCCAAAGCTCCCTGGAGAAAGGAAGTGAGGGAGCACGGCACGGCCCAGGACTCAGGATGCATGACGCAGGAAGAGGTCAGGAAATGTTTTCACAGAGATCGGTGAGATGGACACTTCTTCCTGAGGCCCTCATTCCCTTTCCACCCACTTATCACTGGAAAATTGTTTCCTAATACTTACCAATCAACAATCTTATCCCTGGTCTCAAGACTGCTCCTGACATCAGGGAGAAAAATGCTTTCTTCTTCAATAAAAACCACAGCGACCAAGGCAGGATTTAACAGTAAGACCACGACCCCAGGTCATGTGGCCAGCCCTGCAGCCCTTTGGATGGAGACAAGCAGCAAAGTGCAGGTTGGGCTGGGACCAGGGCATCTTGAACTTTCCACACCAAGCTTCATCTTCACACCGAACAATGGCTTTCAAGGAGAAATATCTAAGAGAACCACGACTGGGAAAAATTTTTGGCAGTATTGCTCTTACTGTAAAAGAGAGTAAAAGACAGTAATTTGGGGGACATTAGCAAATCTATTTCTTCAGTGGCTTGGGGAAGTAACGGAAGTGGGAATCTGGCTCTAATTTCTAAACTCTTCATAATAAAAACACCCAACAAGTGGAAGTTATCTGATGACCAACTCCATCCCTTCTCAACCCCTCACAGAAGAAAGCTGAAGTCTAAACTGACATGCTGCTGTGAAATGGCTACTGAGTGTTGGCAGAGGCTCTGGTTTCTAGCTTTATTTATATCAAAGCCATGGGCAAACTCATCTTGGGCAAAGTGATCCACAGCTTGGCACCCAAGTATCCTAAAATGAGGGTTGAGCAAGATGATCTTTTAGGTTATTTTTACCGCCTAACTTTCCATACACAGTCCAGTTACTTTAACCTGTCACCAAAGCACATACTGGAAACTGCCCTTGCACAAACTAAAACACCAGGCTGTTCTCTTTCCTGGGACAGTAAGTACTTCAGGACTTTTTTCCTGAGTAGTTCTATCTGTATAAGGCTGTTAAAATCCTCAGCTTAGGATGCACTGTATTAGGATGCTATATAACACATAGCAAGTGGTACTTTGACATTTAGATTAGCAGAATAATAGTTTTGACTATTGTTTGGTTCCTAAATATTTACATTTCCTGGACTACTGCTTCTGTGTATTTCCTAATATTGAAGTTCCATCGAGACAGTAATAATAACCTAAAGTGGAATTCATGTGATAAAGCACATAGGTAAACAGTTGCAGTTTTAAAACGAGGATGACAGAAGATGTCTGAAGTGAGGCTGACCTGGAGGCAGCCTACGCCCATCCTCTTGAGTGGGCGCATGCTGTCCCATGACTGCATCCACTTCATGTGGATTCACCGTGCACTTTATGAATTTCCTCTATAGGGTGGCCATGTAGAAGCATTTAAAATACACACATGGTTGTGATAAAAAAACAAACAGCCACCCTCAAATAAGTAACAAGATTACAAGTGAAATTTTAGGGGTGAGGGGGCCAGTAGAGACTGGGATAACGACAAAGCCCATATAAAAGTCACCTAGGAGAAACTTTGGACTCACTACCTTCTCAGGAATGTGTGGTAAACAAGCTGGTTTTCCTGGCACCAGGTGCTTTAAGAGAACCGTGGAGTTGTGTCTTACCTGCACAGTGGGAAGAAGGCACAGGAGTGTCTAAATGCAACACTCTTTCTAAGACAAGTCTTCACATGCAGGTCAGTCCTTACACTATGTTTTACTGGTACTTTTGTGGTCACCTGGAAATCTGGTTGACAAATCTTGATCTTTGGCTTTGCAATCAATTTCATGTATACATTAATTCAATAAACATGTACTGAGCACTGGGATGAAAATAAAACAAGGCCATTTCTATGCTCATGGAGCTCACAACTTGAGGGAGTTAGAAGTAAACACAGCAACACAGACTGTGACAGGTACTAGAGAATTCTGGTACACATTGTGGGGAAAATTTTTAAGTTTGAAAAACAGATTGGTCTTATTAACAGGCTGACAGTGAATAGTAATTTCACTAGATGCGGGTGCCAGATGCAGACATCCTGGAGTCCATTTCTGAAATACACTGACAGGTAACGGGACAACTTCTATCTCACAAGGCCACAGCAGACATCTAGTCATGAGATGAGACCCTAGAGATGAAATCTCAGCTCAGGGCACTTGTATTTTATCTTCCTGCCATATGTGATTATCTCCAGGGCCAGAGAATCTCATTTGCCTCAAAAACAAACTTGGTGCCACTACTATGCTCTTTTGGAACCACTGAGAAGTGAGTCAAACAGGTGGGACACCTGACACAACTGATGACCAAATTTGGAGGTAGTATTTCAAATTTAAATGTTTTTACTTGGTTGATTTGTCTTCATAATGGTGACAGTGCAAACCCAGTATGTGCATGTGTGTGTTACCTTCTTAAAAGCTACAACTGAGACTGAGGGGACGGGTAGTCAGCCAGTCTAATGCACACCAAAGGGAAGACAGGAAGGAGCTCCTGACACACTCTCATCATGTTATGGCATGTTCCGTCTGCTCCAGGTACGGAGGACAGTGGCCTGAGTAACACAAGTCCCTGCCCTCACGGAACTTGGTCTGTGTAGTGCAGCACAGACGCAGCTTATAAATGACTTTCTCTTTTCTCATTTTCCTTTACTTTGGGTTCCTTGTTTAACTTTCCAATGGTAGTGTTTCCAGGGACTCCGTTCTTGTCCTTTTCTACTCTTTTTTCCCTCTTGATACTCCAGAGAAATGGTGAACTGGCCGACATGCTGGAGTCATGTAGGCTTCTCCCTAGGCCCATATTTTCATACAGCTCAAGATGGGTTGCCTTGGTTCTGTCTGACACTTCAATGAAAACATGACCCAACTGTACTAATCCCCACTCCAAATCCGCTCTTTTGTGTAGAGCCAACATTACTAACCATCCAGCTGCCGACATCAGAAATATGGGAATTCTTTTCGATGCTTCTTTCATGCAGTTACATCTCATCAGTCACACAGTCCCAGTCCCTGACATGCTTGGGACTGTCACCTCCTTTCTACCGTGAGGCTGTCTTTCTAGAATTATGGCAATAATCTCCTAAATGCAAAGACCATGTGTGCATTTATGGTCTTCCAATGAATATTACAAAAGAAAGTGGAAAATGGTTGATATCTTTACTTTTAAGTGTCTTTGGTATGGTTTATAAGGTCCTCCATGATCTGATGTCTTCATTTCTGACCCCATGCTGATCTCTTCAAGCCCTACACTCAGGTGTATTAAACACATATTTACCTGTATGCCTATATACCTAAGATTTAGATAAATCTTCATCACCTATCTGATCAGCTTTAGGATACGAACTGCCGGCCCAAATTATATCTTACAGACTCCAATTATCCTTAGTGCCTAGTACTGGCCAATCAGATTTTTCTGTAACAGATTTCTTGATTCAACAAAGCAGCTCTGAACCAACCCAAAACCTGCAGCACCCTACAAAATGGTAAGCAGTCAACAGAATTTGCCTGGTAAATTAGTGAAAGGAAAAAAAGTTTACACTTTAGTTGGAGTAAGATGAAAAGGTAAGTTTAGAAATCTCCTGTGATCTTTTAATCACCAGTTTCATCATTTTCAGTGTCCTAAGCCATTTCCATAGACCTGACTTTATGTGATAGTGATGAAAGGTACGAAACACAACTTTTACCGTTTTTGCAAGCCTGTCTCAAAATTTTTCACCCCTAAAAAACATTTATCTTTGGGGTATCGAAAAGCCACAGTAGTTAAATATCAAAATGCCAAACTCTCTTAATCGAAGGTGTAACTTTGCCTCTTGGCTATTATGTGAACAGAAAGTCCCAAGGCACAGTGTGGGCAACCTGGTTCTTTTCTTTCTACACCTGCTTTTCAGCCCAGTAACTGTTTCAGGCTCTTCCGCAGGGGGCGGGTACTATGGGGGCGGGGGAGACTGCCTTGTTAAGTTTGTGTAGTTGTATGACACTGACCTAGGAGGAGGGACATTATGTTATTTTATGCAATTATTCCTGGCAATCCCAACAGAGTCTCTGGCTTGACTAGTTATTCCCAATCTCTTTTCTGTTAACGGGTTCTACATTGGACAGTGTTCGGCTATTGGGTCCCTGGGTCAAGGCAAGAAACCCAATTGTGCCGGGTCATTTCCAACATGGCTCATGGCCCATCTCTTACGTAGTGATCATATGTGGCCCATGGGAAACACCCACCTTAACCCCACCTTTTTTCAGTTGCTATAGGCTACATTAGGCATGTCTTACCTTGTCACCTTTCCAGAGTCAAGTGTCACTCCTACATTCCCACCAGCTTAAGATCACAGCCAAGGTCTCAAGGCAGTTCATTTGAAACATACCTCACTGTGTTTAAGAACAGAGGAAGTGCCCAACTCATTCTGACACAAGTTTTATCCTGACATCAAATCCAGATAAAGATGTAACAACTAAAGAAAACTACAGACCAATATCCTTTATGAATATAGATGCAAATATTCTAAACAAAATACTAGCAAACCAAATCCAGCAGCATAGAAAATGGTTTATGTAGCACAGACAAGGGGGATTATTCCAGGAATGCAAGGTTGATTCAATATACAAAAAAATAAAAATTAAAAAAAAAAATCCATCAATGTAATACAACGTATCAATAGAATAAAGGACAAAAACTATATGACAACCTTAATAGATACAGAAGAAGCATTTGACAAAGTCCAAAAGATAAAAACATTCAACAAACTAGAAATAGATGGGAATTTCCTCAACTTGAAGCATCTATGAAAAACCCATAGCTAACATCATACTTAATGGTGAAAGACTGAATGCTTTCCCCCTAAAATCAGGAACAAGGAAAAGATGTCCACTCTTGCCACTTATATTCAATATTGTACTGAAGGTGTTAGCCAGGGCACTTAGGCAAGAAAATGAAATAAAAAAGAATCTAGATTGGAAAAAAAGTCGAAAGTTTTTCTATTCACAGATGCATGACCCTGTAAACAGAAAATACTAAGGAACAAAAAAATAGGTCTAATAAAATGAGTTCAGAATAGCAACAGTATACAAGGTCAATAAACAAAAATCAATTGTATTTCTGGACACTTACAATGAATAATCCAAAAATGAAAATTAGAAAACAATTTTGTTTTTAATAGCATCAAAAAGATTAAAATACTTAGGAAAAAATTAACCAAGGAGGTCAAGACTTGTACACTGAAATCTAGAAAACATCACTACAAGAAACTAAAGGCCTAAACAAATGGACAGACACTGCATGTTCATGGACTGGAAAAATTTAATACTGTTAAAATAGCAACATTCCTCAAACTGATCTATAGATTCAACACAATCACTATCAAAATCCCAGGTATTTATTTGCAGAAATTAACAAGTTGATTTTAAAATTCATGTGGGACACAAAGGACCCAGAACAGACAAAACGATCTGGAAACAGAACAAAGTTGGAAGACTCACACATTCTAAATTCAAAACTTGCTACAAAGCTACAGTAATCAAGATAGTGTGGTACTGGCATAAAGACAGACATATAGAACAATAGAATAAAATTAAAAGTTCAAAAATAAAGTCTTATATATTTATGGTCTATTGTTTTTGACAAATGTGTCAAGACCATTCATGAGGAAACAACAGTCTTTTAAAAAAACATTCGTGTTTGTACAACTGGATATCCATATACCAAAGAATGAAACCAGACCCCTAAAGTGTACAACATATAAAAATGGATCAAAGACTGTTTTGTAAGAACCAAAAGGATAAGACAGATGCTTAGAAGATACAACCAAGAGAAATGAAAACTTATGTCCACATAAAAACTTGTACACAAATGTTCGTAGTTGTAGTATTCCTAATAGCCAAGAAGCAGAAACAACACCATATCCATTAACTGAATGGGTAAATAAAAGGTACAGTACATCAATACAATGTCATTATTCAGCCACAAAAAGAAACCAAGTACCAATACATGCTACAAGGTGAATGTACTCTGAAAACATTATTCTAAAGGGGCAAGGGAAGGACACAAAAGGCCACATATTGTATGATTC
Source organism: Chinchilla lanigera (assembly GCF_000276665.1). NCBI lineage: Eukaryota > Metazoa > Chordata > Mammalia > Rodentia > Chinchillidae > Chinchilla > Chinchilla lanigera. Next base: position 3,826,814 of record NW_004955533.1, on the reverse strand, counting down.
CATTGAAATAAAACATCCAAAATAGGCAAATCTATAGGCAGAAAGTAGATAGTGGGTGCCAGAGGCTGGGAGTTAAGAACAGGCAGTCACTCCTAATGAGCACAGGATTTCTTTTTACAATGATGAAAATGCTCTGGAATTTTATGAGGACAAATGCACAATTTTGAATATACTAAGAACCATAAATATTACAATTTAAAAAGGGTGACCTTTATGGTGTACGAATTATACCTTAATCAAACAAAGATGAGGGAAAGCACACCTCTTCCATTCTTAGGTGGATGAGGGAAGGTCAACACTTGCAAAATAAATCATTACAAACATTTCCAATTCCTCAGTAGACTTTCTCTAATTTCACTGGCAAATTTGGGGAGAACCCATCTCAGTCTCTCAGGATGTCTTGCAAGACATTGTCAAGTATCTGCGTCTCAATTTCGTTGAGTCCTGACAAGCAGTTACAAGCAGTGATAAGGTAGGATTGGGTATAAATCAAGCCCAGGGAATGGCAGGGCCAGGTCTGACCGAAGGCTGCACCCTCAACCACTGTGTACTATTTCACAGATATAGCCCCTTCCATTTTCTATAGTTTCTTGGGGACTGGAAGACAAGTACTGTATTATGCCAGGTCTTACTCAGTTGAGCCTAACAATCTTGACTGTGCAACTGATTTTTGGCAAAAGATACAAGATTTTAGATGGGCATGGCTGTGTGATTTTGGGCAAGGCACCTCTTGAGTCACAATGACCTATTCTGAAAGGATGCAAGATCACATATGGAAGGGACTCGATCTGCTCTGGAAGCTAATTCCCTTTGATATCTAAAGGAGGTCAACCTAGAAAATGTACAAAGCAGCTGAATGACTTGCATAGAAAACAGCACTCACTGTGGTGAGCAGTTTAGTACATAGTAGTGTTCAGCTGAGTGTTGCTCCTTGATCAATGTGAGTGGCCGTGCAATGGCAGAATGGTTTAAAATTCCAGGTCCCCTTTCCCCCGGGACGGAGGGAAAGAGTATGGCCACAGAGAAGATCAATGTAGAGGCTACTAGTTGTCTGAGCACACTAGGTCAGGGTGGGAAAGGTTAATGCACAAAAACATTTTCCTTCCAAGGCCTTAGTCCCTTTCATCCCTCTTACTGATCTCCATTTCCACAGGCTGAAATGATAGTGAGTACAAGGTATCTCTTCAGGGAGAAAATACTGAACCACTAAAATTCGAATAGTTAAATATAAGAAGTTTTTGGGAGAAGGAATGGAGGAGACAGGAAGTAATGTTTAATGGGAATAAAGTTTCATGAAACATTCTGCACACTCGGTTATTTCTGGTCATTTAAGTGCTGATACTGTCAAGCTGGAAAACGACAGCACTAAAACTGTGCCAAAGTGAAAAACAGACTATCTCCACCCTGAAGTTGTTTCTATTTCTGGCAATAGTTACTGAAAAAAGAGAAGCTCCAAAATAAATTGTATAAAGGACCTTATCAAGAACACCCAAAGATAACCTGTAAGAATTCCAGTTCAAATAAGAGCAGTGCCCCACGCGCTGTGCCACTATGGCTGTGTGAGCCGCTGGGCCTTGAGGGTCTTCACTGGGCAGGAGCTTTCAACTCTACTCTTAAAGGGCATTTGAGTAACACAAAGTAATGAAGCATGTCAAGTGAAGAGGTCATGTAGGCATGCAGGGAGAGATGCCTGCAATCAACAGTGAAAATGGACAGGTAGACAGAGTTGTGTCTGTACAAGGTCTCGAAGGCTAGACCCGGAGGTTTATTCAGAAAAGAACACGATTTTATACAGAGAGTATTAAAATTAACAAAACTATGTTCCAGCAGAATGAAGCAGGTGGTCAGAGTCAGTGAGGTATATTAGGAAGCTACTCAGAGCAAACAATGGAAAAAACCTGAGAGAAAAGAACTGCCAACTTATAACAAGACATGTGAGATTTCAGTGACAGGTGAAGGTGACAATTTCAAGAAAATAATGAAGAATGGATGGAAGCGAGGCTAAGATTAAAAATGTTCAGGTAAGACCTTTAAGTGGAAGTACAGGACTGTCCATTCAAGATGACCTGGATGAGCCGGGGTGGGAAGAACAGGCAGAGAAGCAGCAGCCCAGTTCTGGGTGTGGTGAAGGCTTCAAGAAAAGAGCTCTTGACTTTGGCAGTTAGGAAGTCATATGAGCATCCTTGAGCAATGCATTTTCAGTGTACAGCACTGGATTGGCAGCCTGCACAGAGAAGTCCAGCCCGTACCTGAATCAAAATCTTGCAGTGACTGTTAACAATGTCAATCCACTGAGCTGGACAAAAGAGAGAAAGGGCCTGGGACTCTATACTTACAAACATGCTCTTCCCCAGCACAAGGCAATTCTTTACACACTAATATTGTGGGTAAAAGGAAGCAAGGTGAGAGTTGGAGTGGAAGCTTTGCTTCTTTGCTGAGTCAAGAAAAGGTGAGAAGAGTACAGATAATCCTTGAGCTAATGGGAGGCCAGAAAAAAAAAAGTGAGGTAACTAAGTAAGGACCAAGACCACAGAGAGAATACTCCTGGGAGGGCTTCTTCCTCTTCAGCAAAATCCTTAAAAGGACCTTAAAATGTCACCACAGTCTTTAGGGAACAAGGATAGATAATGCCTAATTACAGTCCTCTGTCCTTTTTAATACAATGTCTGTGCCAATGGACAATGAATAACACCAGCAATTGTTCTGTTTGAAGGCTTGTTTTCAAATTTCTTTTTGATATGTAGCTCCCAGCAGAGGTATCTGAGACATACTTGGATTGCATCACACAATCAACCACAGTCCAGGAAATATACAATATTAGAACACACAACTTGTTTGCCAGAGCTACAGGGCTCCAGAGAAGTTTGGCTGATAGCTAATTTTTGGGTTTGAAATGTTTTGTAATACTACAAGGTAAAAGAGGAAGCTCACACTTTACCTAGAAATCAAATTAATTCATGGTTCAATTTTTTTCCCTAGAGAGCTTCCTGGAAATTTTGAACCAAAGAAAATGAAAATTATGTGAAAGACTATCTAGCCAAAAGTACCTTTATAACCTAACATTTGGATTAGAGGGCATAGCTACTAGTTAACATTTCTGTTTTCCTCTTCTTAAGACACTGCTTGTTACTGTGACTCTGAAGTAAAGACGGAAAAGGCAGGGATAATGGAGGTGATAACATGTCCAGAATGACTGATGCTAACTAAGCAAGCAAGAGCAGCTGGTCTGTACAACCAAAGATTTTCTCTTAAATATTTTTAATAGGTTTGTTTTTTATTTTTTTAAACTCTGTTTGATGTGAATTCTGTACCTGATAACCTGTACTCAACTGCCATTTAAAAACTTAACACACATACATTACAATTATAGACCTTCAATATGTAATGACAATAACACTTGAGAAGTGAAGAGCACAAGTTTTTTTTATGAATTTATTACATAAAATGTCCCCAGAGCATTTAGTCTCCTCTTCTCACTTTCTTAATGCATTAGAAGCACAGTGGGTGAGAGGCGCTTTACGGTGATTATAATCAAAGGAGGATCCTTTGCATCAAGGTAGTGTACAAAATAACATTCTAAAGGCCAGCCCAGGAAAACCCCATGTTACCTTATCACAATATGAAAAGCACTGTCTTTTTTCTTTTAAATCACGGTGGAAAATGCCACTGTTTTATTCAGTATTACACTACAAAACAGTTCTGTCTTAATTACTAAAAGAATGAAGATAATCCTGAAAGACATCCTTTTTCCCTTTCAACAATGTGAAAGGTATATTTTTCCTGCCAATTTGAAACAAATCATCAGATTGATCTGTGTCAGTTAAAACACTGAGGAACAAGCTCAGCACATTAAACTGTAGCTTGCAGTAAAATGATATATCAATACGTCTCTACTTAGTTAAAAATACATAATTCATTTATTTTATAATGCATCAAAAGAAACATCACAGACAAAGAAGACTAGGAAAGGGGAAACTACTACTTTAAATATCCAGTAATTTTCACCTATTTATACTTTTCTGTGGCACATGAAAGTAATCTTTAACATTTTTTGTAATCGAATTTAACCTTTGGGGACACCGAGTGTTATCCTTGAGAGTAATAGTCTTGATTCGTTTCCAGGTCTGCTTACTGTATGACTAGGGGACACGAGGCACAGCAGCCATCCTTTCTAACATGCCGCGACACTGAGCATGTGCCTTGAGAAAGAGTTGATTAAACAAGATGATGGCAACATAAGGGGAGACCTTTGGATTGTCTATTTAAAATCTAGGTAAAGTAATTAATAAAAAGCTTATTTTAAGTGCACTTTCACATGCTTTTATAATAAACAACAAACTTCCTAACTGTTGCAATAGGCTTGACTACCATATCATTTGGCCAAATGCACTTTCCCCAGTAAACTTAAAACAACAACAAGAACAACAAAAAAATCCCTGTCCTTTCATATACTAAGAAGGAGGATTGGCTACTGAAACAGTTCATTGCAGGACACATGAAAACGACATACTGTGGCATGAGTTGTTTTTAATTTGTTGTGCTGTTACTAAAGTAAAGTTCTGAGAGCTGCAGTTAAAACATTTCAAGTTCTCCCTTCCATCTTTATTGATTTGCAAGATTTTGCACAGAAAATTCTTTGGGGACTAGAACAGCAGTACTTGCATCGCACTGTTTTCAAGACTTCAAGTTTAAAAAGCAAACCGTTTATAAAAAAAAAAAAAAAAACAGAAAAAAAAGTTCCTGATTTGAGTTAGATACAGGGATTTAAAAAAAATAGCACATACTTGAAGGTTACATGGTCTACAAATGGTGGCAATGTTGTCCTTGGGAGAGTAGTTTTGTTGGTATATATATTTTAAATACTCAAAAAGGCTCAACCTCAAGCAGTAATAAACACAAGCAAAAGTGATTTAACCCTTAAAATAAATATTCAGAAAAACCTCTCTGTACATACAAGTGAAAGAATATGTAACACTTTCACGCGAAAAAATAATTATAATAATAATAAAGGATTTGTTCATATATGTAGCTGAAATCTGCTGTTCCAGCCCACATGTCCCCAATAAAGAAGGGAGGCACAGACACAGATGACTACTGTGGTTCACTATCTTACAGCCTTTTTGTACTGGGACACTATCACCACCAAATTTATCCCTCTTGTTATAGTTATTAAATTTTTAAATTTTTCTTTTTTTCTTCCTTTTTTGTTTTGTTTTTTGTTTTTTTGTTTGTTTGTTTTACAGCATGCCAAATCCTTTGGCATACGTGATGGCCTTCAACAATCTCTCTTTAAGTTTTTCTTTGCTTGAATATTCCGGAAGTAAAAGGACATTAAAGCAAGTATGAGATGTAGGTAACCTAAATAGAGAGAAAGGGGAAAAACAGGAAAATAATAAGTCATGGGAAATATGCTTAGTATTAAATGCTCCTACTTTTAGATGGTATATAAAGCTGAGATGGTTTGCAATGAAGACTATACGTTAAAGCAAATCATAAAGATAAATTTTTGCTGTGCAACTACCAAGAAACAAATTTATCTTTATTCTGTAAATTAATGCTAATGTGATGATGATGACGATGACGACGATGATGACGACAACAATGAGTTATAACTACATAATGTGTATTATTTTAGGTACATAAGTAACCCTTGTAGTTCATTTAGCTAAATCTTTTCACAACAGTTGGACAGAGTAGATATCACTAAACCCACTTTAGAGTTGAAGACACTGAGAGTTAACTTACTCTAAGGTGGAAGAAATATTCAAACCTGATTTTAGAGATTTCCAAGTCTGCTCTTTAATGTTTATCAGAAATACTGCTGGTAATATGACTATAAAATAATTTGATAAATTATAAATCAATTTACATTAGTATCATATGGCAAATAATGTTGAACACTAATCTAGAAATTTTATTCACTGAATATGCTCATGTAAAGTACTTAACCCCCCAAACACCAAGTTATTGAGTGGAGAGGGGATATAATTAAATACCGAAATTATATAACTGACGATTCTACCATAATCTAATGCTGAATAATCTCCTAAAATTCAACTTAACCATTCTCAATAGATTTCATATCATATGGCTTTTAATTAACAAACTGTGAACCAAAACAGAATGAATCATGCCAACCTGAACAACTGTAAACCAAAATAAGCCTCAAAATAACTTTTAACTAAGCCAGTTTTCTTAAAAGTTTCTTTCAAGAACACCACCAAAATATCCTCTCAACTAATACTTCATGTGATTTGGAAATTTCTTTATAAAAATCAAGAAAGTGTTTACAAACTACAAGGACAGTTCACACATGAGTAATGCGGAATGTAAGGTTTTGGTAGATATGTAGTCACAATTAAACAATTACCTTTCAGTGTCTGGGCCATTTTTGGCTATAATCATCTTTAATTTTCCTAGTCCTCCCACAGGTGCTCTGTCTGTGCCCGTTGTAAACTGCAAGAAGAGTCTTTTCTGATCATCAGTAAATGAATGAACAATTTCCCAGAACTCCCTAGTGAGAAAAGATAAGTACTGATTTTAGTTTCATTATAAACTAGCATATAAGCTTCTCATGTATGTTAAAACAGTATTAGGGGAAAGGATGAAAGTTAACATGAGGAACACTAAAAGATTCATTCCTGGCGATTCAGTAGCATACTTAGTCAAGTTTAAGGAAATATTTTTAAATATATAAAGCTTGTATTTATCACTACATAATTAACGACAGCAAAAAAAAACAACAGGCAAATCATGTCTAATAATAGGAAATCATTACGTAAGCTACATTATACAATAATATGCAGTCAGAAACAAAAAGCAAAATCCTGTGAGTTGAGAAAGACTAAAAAGAACACTGTAAATGAAGTTAACTCTTTATTCTCCGTATTTACTCACCCCTTACTCAACTTTTTGGGTCAAAGGTTACAGAGTTTAAGAATAAAAGAGAAAGACACAAAATAAACAATAAAAATACAAGCAAACAACCACATACTTAACATCACTAATACCAAAGTACATAATTTTTACATGAATTAGCACACTTCTATCAAGTAGCATGTATTGTGTAAGAAAGGAAAAAATTATTCTGACATTTCTATCATATGTAGTTATTTTAGGAAAATGAACTAATCCCCAGCATTCCAAAAACCTATATAGTAAATGCCGTGTTATAATGACAAGTTATTCTAATTTCTAAAAAAACAAAATGCAACCTTGGAAAAACATGACAAATTGTTATTCTGAGTTTAAAATGAAAATGCAAGCTCATGAAGAACAATCTTGGCATGCCTGTCAGGTATCTGAAAAACCAATATACACACTCACAACTAAAAATGCACTTGAAAGTACTTCCAACTAGGTACAGAATGCATTTTACACTCATTTGAAATGTTCTTTCTGGAATCTGGGCAGGCCGTGTTACTTCACAAACCAGTTAATTACAATTCCAGTTTTTGAAATTCTAGTATACTATTCTTTTTACCCAAATGCTGGCATTTTTTATTGCTTGAGGATCACTATGCTGACACCGATAAGATCAAACTGCGTCTAGACTCCAACTTTCACACATTCATCAGACTTGGCTTTCTCTGATCTCTTGCTACCTCCCTTCCTTGCCTCCAGCATCCTCCCCAACTCTCAGCCCCTGCAAACCTACTGCTCACTGTGCCGCAGCGGTAACGGCGCACAGGGTCACAAGAAAAACTGCGTACGGCACTCAGAAGCATCTCTCAGTTAAGAAGGAAAGGAATCAGACCCCAGTTTACGTCTTCCCTTCGCAGTCCTGGCAAGAGGAAATGACTGCTATAGCACTAAAGGCCTCTGGCAGGGCAGAACAGCTTCCCAGCCTTGGAGGGCCAAAGCTCCTCCCCATACCGCAGAGTGCTCTGCAGCCCAATGAACCACCATGCTTGAGGGAAAGAGCCAGGCACCATCCGGGAAGCAAGAGAGACCTAAGGAAGTGGCAGATAAGCAGGAGTTACAGGGATCAGTTCTGCTCTATTATTAGGAAACTATTTAGTTGCATTATTAAAAACAAGATCTTAAAAGAAAAGATTACTATTAATTCTACATGATGAAAAGATACTCAACAAAATTACTCTTGTGTTATGTACTTTGTTAAAATCTTGAATTAAACAAGAATGCATCTATTTAAAGGTGAAAGGGCAAAGAAACTTCCAGATTTCTAAAGTGGACGTTTCCTGGATCTTGTACTCACATCTCTGAAAATCTACCCACATTAAAAAAGAGAGAAAGAAAATAAAGACACCTAGAACCTCTGCCAAGAGTGAAGCAATACACTCCAAATGTCATGAAAGGGGGTAAGAGAGCAGCCATAGTTGGCAGAGTTAGTCCACAAGCCAACACCAGAGGAGTCCAGCAGGCACGAAGAGAAAAAACAGCACACGCAGAGCACGTTAGTGAGCAGTCACCCCGCCACAGGGGAGACCTACGCAGGGCCAGGTCACAGCACTGACAGCAGGCGGGTTAAAAGAAGGGCAACAGAAAAGTACTCGGGAGCAGAAACAGCAGCTCGGGAAGGTGCTGTGCCTGAAGGAAAGGACAGTCGAGTTCCTTGAAAAGTAGCTTCTGACCACAAAGGCCCGAAAGTGGCAGGTTAAAGGCGGCTTTAATTACACAGGATAAAACAGAAGTACAAGAAGACACTGGTTGATCCACATAAAACAGAACCATGTATTAAAGAAACTACCTCTCCTATAGCAACAGATAGGAATCCCTTTCACTAGGTAAGTGACCGCTACAACCAGCCCAAACTCCTCCCTGCTCCTCCTTGAGATCTAGTAATAGCAGCCAAAAAAAAAAAAAGAAGGAAGAAAAACCACAAAACTAAGACAATCCACATAAGGGAGCAAAACAGAATTTTGAAGTACAAATACAGATTTTATGACAAAAGTTCTGCAAATGGGAAACAAAACTTTTTGTCAGACTAAAGTACACCAGAAAAATGAGACAAAACTTGAACACATTCTACTACACCATATAAAGCCTGTCATATACCATAGTCCAACAAAAAGCAAAGATGCAACAGTAGGTAGAAAAGAACACCATTAATCTGCAAAACTTAGAGAAGAACAAAATAGGAAACAGATACAAAAATGCTCAAGAACACCGAAGGCCTGGCAATGTAGCTCAGTGGAAGAGCATTTGCCTCACACGCACCATGCCAGTCAATCCCCCACACCACAGAAACACACGAACACCTGAAGATGTATGCGTATGACTCCGGGAGGAAAGACACATTTATGCGGGGACCAAAGGAGAGAGACTATGAGAAAAACCTGTACTCATCAATGGGGGATAAACATGCCAGACTGGTACAGATGTGGGACAGAGAGGGCAAGACAGATAAGGCGATCTTGGAAGATGGGGACAATGATACAGTTGTTCTGTATTTGCTTTTTTGATTCTCTGTCTCCCCCACAGTAAGAGTAAGCTGGATGGGAAAACAAAAGACCCACAACAAAACTAGGTAAAACAAGGTACGTTCCACGAATCCTCCCAAATAAGTAGACAGTAACAAAAGCATTGAAATCTAAGGACCCTGTTGCTATCAGCATTCTTGTGGGTAGGAAGAAGGGAGGTAATTGAATTTCTTAGAGCCCAGAGAACAAGAGAATCTCAAAACTGCCACCCCAATGGAAAGCACAGACCACATTTGAGGATAGCAGCTCAATGACAGAGGACTACAGGATCCAGTTTGCAGACGACTGTAAAGGGACCCTGATGCAGTAAGTTCTTGAGGTGCCAAACCCCTCTTCCAAAACAAAATTCTCACTGAGGAGAAACTGCTACGAATTATATTCAAGTGAACCAGATCAAGGATAAGAAAGATAAAGCAAATTTCAAATATATATGGAGTAGGAGTTAAAGGAGGTACCATAATTCCGAAGTGAATAAAGCTATTATATATTATCATTTCACAAAAACAAACATAAAGCCTACCCAAAGAAAAACTATCGTGGCTCATCTCTGTCTAGAAAGACTGAGGAAGTCATCACACATGGAAAGAAAATGACCAACAGGAAAAAGGATCACAGTGAAATACTGGACCTTACTGTTATGTGCATGAGAATAATGTCCCCACAGAAAATGAAAGCACATCCAAAAAAAAAAACCACCAATAAAACAGATGAAAAAATTGTAAGTTGAGGTAAAAAAAAAAAATAGAGGCTATGAAAGACTAAATGAGAAATGAAAAATTTTAGAAAAGGGTAACTGAAGAAAAGTTTCAGAAGATGTGACATAATCGAGTAATTATAAATGAAAAAAATCATGTCAAATATAAATAAACTAAACTAAGAAAAAACATAAGAGTGGGGGAAAAACCTCTAGAAACATAAGTGAAGGAGAAAAATCTTAAGAATCAAAAAGTAATGAACCCCTGCCTCACACAACCCTTCCTAATCCAGGGATAGAGCACTGCCAGGCACTGGCAGAAATAATCCTGCTATGGTTGGGGCTGCCCCAGGAAGTGCGCTCCTGTCCTGGGATCCTCAATCCCTTGCTAGCCTAATGATAGCACACACAGGAACACTGCTGGTGATACCAGCAAGGGACATCCCAAAATGGGCACAAAATGGGCACAGGGCCTCTGTGCAATGTCCAGCCCAGAGGCAGCTGGAAGGGACAGTCTTCTCCCACCCAAAGACACCACATGGAGCTCGGTCTGGAGAAGCCCTCCAAGGAGCACCAGGAGGTATCGGGGCAGCCCCAACAGCATGAAATAAACAAAGCAAATGCAAAAGCACCAAAAGCTTTTGAACATTAAATCGTCACTGGAACCATAACCCACAAAAATATGCCAAGACCTGCATGCCAAATCTAAGTAAGATGACTGCCTGCTAAAGTAAAAAGTAAATAGGACCAAGAATCTCTTCACATAACTGCCAAAATATTCAGGACATAATCCAAGATTCACCTGTCACATCAAGAATCAGAAGATCACAGGAAGGAAAGACAATCAGCTGCCGCCAACACAGAGATGAGTAAGATATTGGAATTATCTGACAAGGCTTTCAGTACAGTCATCATACAAATTCTCGAACAAGCTATTACAAGTTCTACTGTTTAAGAAATGAAAACAACAGAAAAGTGCAGCAAAGAAACAAGGTACCATAAAAAAGCCAAACAGAAATTACATATCTGAAAAGTACAGTGAGAGAAAAAGTCACTGGATGAGTTCAAGAGTGGAGTGGAGATGACAGAAGACAGAAATCTGAACCAAAGAGAGAAAATGGACTGAGAAGTGAACCCAACTTCAGGGACATGTGGAGCGAAAACAAATGACTCCACATTCACATTGTCAGAGATGCGGAGAGAAGAGAGGAAAGAGGCAGGTCAGAAAGAACTTCAAGAAATAATGTTGAATTTTTCCATGTCGGCAAAAAGTGCAAGCCCTGAGGTTAAGCTGAGCAAATTCCAAATGGCATAAAGACATTCTTCACTAATACAAGGAAAAATAAAGTTACTTTCAGACAAAGGAAAACTAAAAGAACTTGTCATTAGCCTGTCCAGCTAAGAGAAGTGATAAAAGATGGAATCTTGGAAAACAGGCTGGAATTCTCCAAGTAAGTTTTGTGAAGAATTTTTGATAACTTTTAGAAAAATTAACAGCATTAATACACAAAACGAAAATACTTGAAAGACTGAAGAGACCAAAATGAAAGCAAAGTTTCTACATTTTACCAAAGTAGTGTTATTAACAGAGAACACTGGTGAGTTGTATGTGTATAATGTATTCACACTAAGCATGAAGACAGTATCAACTGAAACACATAAAAAGGAACATTATAAATAAAGAAAAAAAACAACTGTTTAACTGACAGAAGACAAAAGAAACAGGGAAGCATAAAAAGAAACAAAAAACACTAATAAAATGGCAAAATTGAAGTTGTAACCTATGAATAACTGCCTAAAATACAAAATGTTCTAAATATACCAATTAAAAGGCAGAACCTGACACAATGGATATTAAAAGAAAATTCAAGTTCAGCAACATAGGTTGACAGAAAAATGGTAAGATCACACAAACATTAATTTAGAAAGAGATGTTTATAGTCAGATTGGATTCAGAGCAAAGAAAACTGTGTAACATAAAAGAAAGACCTTGTATAATAACAAAGAAGTAAGCTACCGAGAGGTGATTCTCAATGGGTACCAAATGACCAAGCCTCAAAGGTACAGGAAACAAAGCCCAACACCGAGAAAAAGAAACGCAAGTCCCGGGAAAGAGATCAAACAAATAAGCCCAACTGACATATGAAAAGGCAATTTAACTGAAGAACGAAAGGGTGTATTTACAACACATACAGGACTCTCACAACTCAGCAATAAAAATGCAACTCCATCTTGGCAGTTATCCCATAGAAATGAAAACTTTTAATGGTAGAATACTTGTATAAGTGTGACTATGTATTGAGCTTAAAAAGAAACAGCTTTTTTTTTTTTAAACAAACTGAAGGTTTGTGGCAACCCTGCAAAGAGCACTTCTTTCGTGTCATTTTTCCAACAGCATATGCTCCCTTCGTGTCTCTATGTTGTCTCCTCTTCTCTCCCGGGGCCAACCTATTCCGACTCACAATATTGAAATTAGGCCAATTCATTACCCAACAATGGCCTCTCCATGTTCAAATGAAAGAAGAGTCTCATATCTCTCACTTTAAATAAAAAAAAAGAAATGATTAAACTTAGTGAAGATAATGCTGAAAACCAAGATAAGCTGAAGGTTAAGCTTCTTGCCAGTTAGCCAAATTGTAACTGCAAAGGAAAAGTTCTTGAAGGAAATTAAAAATGAATGATAAGAAAATTCAAAGTCTTACTGCTGATATGGAGAAAGCTGAAGTGGTCCGGACAAAGACCCAACCACTCACAACATCTTCTTAAGCCAAAGCCTAACCCAAAGCAAGGCCTTAACCCTCTTCAACTGAGTGAGGACTGAGAGTGAGGACACTGTAGGAGAAAAGTCTGAAGCCAGCAGAAGCTGCTTCACGTGCTTTACAGAAAGAAGCCGTGTTCATAATTTGAAATGCAAGATGAAGTAACAAATGCTGATATACAAACTTCAAGTTATCTAGAAGAGCTAGCTAAGACAGTCGACCAAGGTGGCTACATTACACAACAGATTTTCAACTGAGACAAAACAGCCTCAGGATGCAAAAAGATGCCATCTAGGCCTTTCTCAGCAACAGCAAAATCAATATATGGCTTCAAAGGACAGGCTGACTCTTGTTAGAGATTAATACAACTGATGACTTTAAGTTGAAGCCAATACTCATTTAGCATTCCAAAAGTTCTAGGGTCCTTAAGAATTATACTATATCTCCTCTGCTCAGACTTTATAAATGGAGCAAAGCCTGGAGGGTCACAGGTCTATTTACAACATGGTTTATGGAATATTTTAAACCCATCGTTGAAACACACCACTCAGACTGCCCTCAAAAGATCAGTGCTCACTGATAATTTGCTTGGTCACTCAAGAATTCTGATATACTTTAAGATTAATGTTTTCATGCCTGCTAATATAACACCCATTGTGCAGCCTACAGATGAAGTACTTTCAAGTGTTATTAAATATCTGCAATTCATAGGAAGAGATCAAAATATCAATCTTTGTGGAGTTCAAGAATTTAATAGAGGAAAAACTCTATAAATGTACTGAAAAAAAAAGAGAACTAGGATTGTGACTGAAACCTAAAGATGGGAATTTAACTGTTGCAAACTCTTGATAAAATTTTTACAGCTCTTTAAGATACTGCTTCTTATGGATGAGCAAAGAAAGTGCTTTCTTGAGACAGACTCTGGTCCTGGTGAAGATGCAACACACACTGGTGATGTGACAACACATTTCGAATATTACTTAAATTTAGTTTCCGAGGACTGACTCCACAGTGGGCAAAATAGTATCAAACATTATCACATACTTTAAAGAAATCCTTTGTGAAACAGTCAGTCAATGAGGCCAACTTCACCAGTGTCTTATTTTAAGAAATTATCAGAGCCACGCTAGCCTTTAGCCAACAACCACTCTGATCATTCAGCAATCCTGACAGAGACAAAATCCTCTACTGACAAAAAAGTTAGGACTTTGTGAAGGCTCAGATAATTAGTAATATTTTTTTTTTGGCAATGATGTATTTTTAACTACAACAATAAGATATTTTTAAGCACAATGCTACTACACACTTAATCAACTACAATACAATGTAAACATACCTTTTAAATATGAACTGGAAAACCAAAAAACTCATGTTATTCTCATAATATTATGATATTTGCTTTACTGCAGTGGCCTAGAAGCAAGCACACAATACCTCTGAAGTACGTTTGCACTCTTTTTCAGTAAGGTTCCTAAAAGTTCTAACTGGACAATGCAATAGAGAAAAGGACAATAAAAGACATGAAGACTGGAAGGAAAGAAATGTGTTCTGATCTAGAGACCAGATGGCTGTTTAAATAGAAAACTCTAAAGAATGTATTTTTAAAATACTTACTAAAAGTGAATTTAGGCGGATTAGAGGACATAGGGATCAATACACAAAAATCCATTTTTTTCCAAATATTAGCAAAAAGCAAACAAAAAATGAAATTAATAAAGACTACATACTCGCTTCACAAATATGAAGTACTCAAATTTATTCCTAACCAAAATGAGAATGATTTCAACAATTAAAAGCTGCAAAACAATGCTGACAAGCAAATGAAGATCTAAATAATTGAAAGACATAACAAAGTGATTCTAATAGGCACATGAAAATTAAACAACCAAGGCAATCTAGCATAATGAGAAAGTAGGAGGACTCCCAGCATCTGATCTGAAAGCCTGCCTCTGTAAAGCTGTAGGAGTCATCAGTGTGATTTTGGGGAAAGGACAAATCAGCAAATCAGAATGGAAAGGCTGGACGTAAGACTCATACACAAACTGATTTTTCAAAGAAAGTCCAAAGGAAATTCAATAAAGAAAGAAAAGCTACAGATTGGGAAAACATATTCATAAAATACATATCAGAAATGGGACTTTTATCTAGCATGTATTTTAAACAAAAATGCTTACAATCAATGGAATGACAAAAACCTACTTAAAAATGGTGAAGACACTTTACAAACAAAATGCAAATTAAAATCACAGTGAGAAATCATTTCATACTCACCAGAATGACTGCAGACTACTACTACCAAACTCTTGAGAAAATGTGGAAACACTGGAATTCTGATATTGCTGGGTAGAATGTAAAATAGTATGGCCATTTTGGAAAATCGTTCTTACAGTCCATTATGAGTATCTGTCTACCACATGACTCAAAAGCTGCACCTCCTACGTGTTCACCTAAATCAGGTAACACTTTCACAGTAAGTCTATATATAGCTTTATTCATAGTGGCCCCTATCTAGAGATAATCCAATTGGCCACCAAACAGGAGAATGGACAAAGTTGGTGTATTCATCTAATGTAATTTTTTTTTTTTAAATTTTTGAGACAAGATCTCACTATGTAGCCCAGGCTGGCCTCAAACTTATGACGATCCTCCTGTCTCAACCTACCAACCAAGTGCTGGGACTACAGGCATGGGCTACCATGCCCATCATCTACTGCAATATTAATGTGTCATAAAAACAATGAGCTATATATATTAATGTAATAACATGGATGAATTTAGAAAACATTCTCTTGATCTAAAGAATATGAACACAGAAACAGTAAATATATATGTATATGATATGATTCCATTTGTATGAAAACCAAAAACAGACAAAACTAATCTGTGGCAGAGATAAAACAGTGGTTGCCTATGGGAGACAGAGACTGACTGGAAGGGGACACACGGGAATTCTGGGGTAATGCACATAGTCTGCGTCTCAGCTGAGGTATGTCGTACATTTCCACAACTCCAAATTGTCCAGGTAAGTTATGTGTATTTCACTATATTCAAATCTTACATCACATAAAATCCAGAATCACCATTATCACCAGTACCATACTGGTAACATACAGAGAACAGAGGACTATTTGCATGTATTTTGTCTGGTATGTACATATGCATGTATGTAGATCATATTCGTCAACCTGTAGTTTGAGGTAATCAAAGAGTTGATGAATGTTACAGGTAATACTTTTAAAATGTTACAATAATAAAAGGAGAAATAAAGAATTAGAATACTTCAATCTTACAAGCTTTAATGAATTACTTGATCCAGACAATCATAACCCATAATAAACATTACTGGAGAGAGCTAGCCAAACTTTAAGCAACTTCAGATAAAAGTACAAATCAAAATATGAAATAGTTGGGAAGTGTTACAGCTTGTCTCTACATGTCTCCCCAAAGCCTTGTGCAGACATAGGTGGAGATTTTTCAGAGGTGCCTGGATCTAGGGTGTGTGACACTGGGATTGATTCATGGTGCAATGCTAGGATCAAGGGCACTAGGATTACGGGTGTGGGTGCTACCTACCCTAAGTAACCTGGATAAGACATAAAGGATAGAAAGGAGTTGCTAAAGACATGTGGGGATTCTGGGGTAATGGATATAATGTCTCAACTGAGTGATGTACATTTCTACAACCCCAAACAGTCCGGGTAAGTTATGCATCATGCTTGCTTTGCTACCTTATGTCTACCACAGACTGTTTATCCTCTGTGATGCCCTGCCATGCCACCCTGCCTTGGAGCCAGCTGATTATGGACTGAAACCCCCACAAACTGTGAGCTAAAAAACCTTCCCTTAACTTTGAGTGTCACCTATTTTGTTCAAGAAATGAAAAAAGTAAGGGAATAAGAAGAAAGTAAGGGAATAATATTTGACTGGCAGCGTCTTCCTAAGACAGGAAGGAAATAAAATCAGACTCTGAATCAAGCCTTTAAAATAGAAATATCAGTTAAAAACAAACAAACAAATAATCCCAAAACATTTCTGCCCTCAACCACAAAAAAAGGTAAGGAATGGGACATCTGAAAAGAGGCCTTGAAGCAGTTAAATAAGAAATGAAATCAGGTAGAACTTTTGCAGCACCTGGAAAACACATGCCCCAAAATTTTCTTGTGTATTTTACTTTTATGAATTCAGACTGTATGAAATAAATACCAACCAAGACACCTGTGTTATCTTTTTTTTTCTGGTATTATAAGTACTATTTTAAGTCTCTGACTTCATAGTAGTTATAGACTCTAGTTAATACTTTCCTCTTATTTATACTGACAAAATTAAGAATTGAAATAATTTTTTTTTTTTTTGAGACAGGATCTCCCTCTGCAGTTCAGGCTGGCCTTGTATAGTCCAGGCTGGTCTTGAACTCACAACAGTCCTCCTGCGTGATTACAAGCGTGAGCCACCGCGCCCGGCAAGAACTGAAAAAATTTTAAAAGGCTTAAAAAAATCATTAACTGTGAGGGTAAGTCAGAAATACTATACTACTGTAATTTTGTCTAATACTAGCTGGTCCTTCTAACTACATTCACAAATGATCTTGAGGAATATATCAAGCAGGAATTATGTTATAAAAGCTAGAAATAAAATTAAGACTTTAACCTTAAGGATAATTTTTCCATAAATTATAGTACATTGTATTTTCTACTATTCTCAAAAAAGCATTAAGATGCTACTTTCATTCACAGTAACTGTTTTAAGTCACACCTACCGCCAGTTTTACTCATTGCTATGGATACCCCTTATGACTAATAAATGGGCTTTCCTATCACCCTTGAACCCCTAGCAGGACAATGGTTGCTAAGAGTGAATACATTCATGACTGCTTCTAGAAAGACAGTGTATTAGAAAGAGGAGATTAAATACTTCCTACATCTGTACAAGATAAAGAACAAAGTAAAAGGACAAAAATAATAACAATATAACTCAAGACATTATTTACTGCTAGATAAAGTTATCATTCATTCTGATGTTTATATACTTGAATTCTGGAGCAATGATCTTCCAGGAAGGTACTTGTTTGCACCTTGCCTCACCAGTGGATGTAAAAAGGGCATCTCAGTCCCTCTTACCCATCCCAGCAAGGGGTAGAAAGCCTGTTCTTCAGGATTGGCTAGAGTAGGACACCGAAGCAGATTCTACAATAAGAGGGGCATGTGACTGGGAGTGGGGGCAGTAGAACTGGAAATGCCTGTCTCAGAATTATTTGGAAATAATATTATATATGTGCTAGTATGTACATACACACATACATACATACTAGTACGGAAATACTAATTAAAATGCATCTGCTCATATCATATGGCTTAAATATTTCACGTCACCAAGAATATTAGATAATTTATAACCCAAATGCAGGAGAAAACACGAGACTGACAAGAACACTTCATGCATGAAGTGACTCATGACACTAACTCTAAAAATTGAAGATCACATTATAAATACACAACATATCACAGACAGTTTTATAGGTGAGAGGTTTTAAGTCTGCTCATTTGGGCAGCAGTACACAGAGACGCAGGCTGGAAGCACAAAGCATATACACTCCTCTGGAGAGTCAAATCTTCCTTTTAAGAATTAAGCACCTCACCTAATCACAACAGAGTCCCTGGTATAGCCACCGTCATATTCTGTAGTTTCTTCTAGTGCCTGGAAATCTAGATTCTGCAAATTCAAGAAAATATGTCTTAACATCTTCTACACTACATCATTACAAATAATAAATTCAATGCTTTTTTTTTTCTTTGCAGACATCTGCTTTCTTACCCGGCTTCCACATATAAGCAATTCAATTTCTTCTGGTCTGAATAAATACTTTAAGGGAGATTCATTGGTCACCATATGAAAACCTCTGCGAAAAGCTTTGAACTGTTTTTCTACTGATTTATTGAGAATGTAGTCAGAATACAGATTGACAAATTCCTGTAGAAAACATTAAATAAAAAGAAGTTATAATACACAAATAAAACACAACAAGCTATTGGGCTTAGATTTTTCTTAAGAAAAAAGCATTCAAGAATATTTGTAAAAATTAAAATTTTACACATACAAAGGAAAACACTTAAAATTTCATAATTCTTTATGATGCTTAATATTGTTACAGAAAGATCATGTATATAAATTAACATATATATGTTTCAACTTTCATAGTGTATTAAGCAGGTCTGAATATAAAAGGTGGGACTTTGATACAATGTTTTAGTCTTCAACTAAATATACAAAAACAGACATACTTAAACCACATATACACATAAAAATATGCTTATAGAGTCAGCAGATTTAGGCCTGGGGATACAGTGCTTCCTCAACAAGTGTGAGGCCCCAGATTCAATCCACAGTACTGCCAAAAAAATTCTTTTTTAAAAAGTCAGTTTTAATAGAACACAATGCAGTGGACTGGAGCAAACCACAAAGTCTCATGTTTGCTAGTACAAAATGTGTGGCAAGTTGACCACTGTATCCAACTCAGCAAAAATGCTAGGGTTTTGTGAAGTTATTACACCAAATTTTACAGTGGAGGGCCAGGCGTGGTGATGCACACCTATAATCCCAGCACTCGGAAGGCTGAGGCGGGAGGATCATTGCAAGTTTGAGACCAGCCTGAGTTACAAAGTAAGCTCAAGGCCAGCCTGAACTGCATAGCACGACCCTGTCTCAAAAAGGCAAAAAAAAAAAAAAAAAAAAAAAAGGGTCATGTACTTTGCATCCTAACTTAGTGTATGTTAAGTTTTACCAAAAATTATATTGGTGTAACACCTCTTAAAGGTATAATACATACTTATTAAATCAACACAAACATAAATCTGATGTAATGACTGCTTTCCAGAAATATACAGGAAATGCAAGTGTGAACTCAATATAATTATCACTTATTCTATGATGAAGACCTTAATCACATGATCTTGATTCCTTATAAGGGCTAACACGGGAGGACCCTGTTTCTGGCTTTATACTAGATGACTTGGCTACTCATTCTCTCCTACTCCATGTTCTCTCTCTTCAAAAGCAGTTCATCAGTACCCAATTCTGTGCTATCGTACCAGTTTAAGATTTTTTTAAAATGCAGCGTTTACGTGAACTGGATTACAGATAGTCCTCATTTAGTGAACCATCTGTTTAATGACTATTAGGACTTATGACCTGTCTGTTTTGTTTCTGTACAGTATTTTACCTCTTGTTTATAGAGCCTCAATAAACATCTTGTTTATATAGTACTGCAATTTCTGCTGACTGTACAGTAGAGAACTGCAGCTTTATGTTCTGTTATACATTACACTACTGTGTATAAATTATGCAAATAAAGTTGGACGTAGTGATGCATGCCTGTATTTTCAGCACTAAGGAGGCTGAGGCAGGAGGACTGCCACAAGTTCAAGGCTGGGCTGAATTACAGAGCAAAGACCATGTCTCTAAAAAAAAAAAAAGGAAAAAAAAGGAAGTTATGCTAATAAAAGCAAAGTTAAAGCTTCCTCTGTTTTAAATATAATGTACGTACTATACACAATTCCTCATTTAGCAACCAATTCATTTTACTGATCTAGTTGCATGATCCTGACTCAGTTATTAAATGAGGAATTCCATACTTGGTTTCTTTATTCTTGGTTCAAGTTACATTAGATATTTCTTTGAAAACAATAAGAAATAAAAATGACAATATAAAAGCACTACCTTCCTGTTTTCATTTGTAATTGGAATTTTATCACCATTTTCCTTTAGATCATACATCATCGGGTTACCAAAAAGATCGGTCTGTGATATCTGAAAAGTGATCATCATGTCGTCTTCCACATTCCCTTCGTATTCCAGTAAGTCTTTTAAACTCTGATGTAAAACCTAACAATCAGAAATGACAATGTGAGGCTACGTAGAACTCTACAGCAAATAGTCTGTAACACTCTTCTGAGAAAAACATAAAAACTTAAATATGTCAGCAAAATTAAAGCATAGACAGTATCCCACTGGTCCCCTAAAAACCGCATAACCTAGAAAAGACTCTCAGTCACAGAAGATGGCTTATTCCTGGCTGAGAACCTTATACTATCAGTGCAGCAGACTTGACTCTGTGCTCCATGAGAATGCCTGACCCCGAGGTAGGGAAAGCACAGAGGGAAGATACGCACTGCCTGCACCCACCAATCCCACTGGGCAGGGCAGCTCTGAGCACAACAGACACGAGTCACAGAGCACGCACTGACATGCTCCTGCCGACCTGAATGACCGCTGCTACGTGTATGACTGCCCCTTCTGGCAGCTTGTACCAGCGAGGGGACTGTCCTGAAGGGACAGTCATGCATGTACCTCTGGTGGTTCAAGCCAACAGGAACGTGACACATTCAAATCAGAGCCACTGTGCTGCAAGACATATGAATTATGGCCCTGATGTGAACATGTTGAAAAACAAAATGTTTAAAAACATTACTGTATCAATCTTCTCTTTCTTTTTTTCTTTTTTTGAGACAGGGTCTCACAATGTAATTCAGACCAGTTGAACTTACTACGTAGCCCAGGCTGGCCTTAAACTCACAGTGATCCTCCTGCCTCTGCTTCCCAAGTGCTGGGATTATAGGCATGCCCCACCATGCCCAGCTGTATCAGTCTTAAAAAACTACTTGCTGACTGCAGAATATAAAACTTTCCCCCTTGAGTTAAGTGCTTGTAGTGCTTAAACTGAATTTAAAAACTTTGCTTTTACTGGATATCTATACCTATCAACAGATTCCAAACAAAAACTTTACATACATCAAAATTTATATGTATTTTGCATATAAATAAAATATGAAACAATAAAAAAAAAAACTTACTGGGTGGGAGTCTCCCAAGTCACGAAAAGTTCCTTTTTTTCCCATTAGCTTCCTGTACACAACCATGGGGAAATGAACATCCAGGATACAATTATTGTAAATAGCCAGACCCAATACTATGCCAATCAGAGTAAACTGACCCTCAGTTTCAAAGGAAGATGGATTAAACCAAAATAACTTTGTAGATTCATCATATGTGAACATACCTATAAGAAATAATTTTTAAAAATGCATTACTTTTGTATTTTATGAAAAACTGATGGTGAATAATACAGACGTAATTATGAAATAATTATGCATGTAAAACAAACCTACTTAAAAAGTAGGTATACAAAAAGTTCTATTACATTTGTACTTGGGAAGACAATATCCAAATATAGTATTGGGTCATTATAAATGGGCAAATGGCTATATGTAATTTTATGAAGCCAAGGAAACAAAACAAGCAACCTTAGCAACATTTCTAGGACAGTGGAAAAGTATTTCATTAAATTCAAGTTTTCTAATCTACTAACAAAGGAAGGTTACCTTCTACTAAGATTTTACCCAAAAATGGCTGAAAAATGCAAAAACCAAAATTTTATATACATTTGATAAAAAGTATTTTTGTAGTCTTTCAGTTTCACATGGCCTTCTCTATGTAAAACCAAACTCGATTCAAAAACCAAACATCAGAGACATTTTTAGTATTATTCCTTACAAAACAGGTATCTTCAGTTTTATCTATCTGAATAAACATTATTGGTGAATTATCTTCTTTCTTTTTAAATATATGTCTAAGAACGTTACATATTTTAACCGAATTTATAATTTTTTTCATTTTCCTAGTTCTTTAATTACTACTGTCAAGTGAAGGAAAATATTTTAAAAATTAGGTCTGTAAAATATTGTAATTTTCAATAGGACTTAGAAATCAAACAATGTACTACATACTTTTTTAAAGCAGTCTATAAAAAGCTTTAAAAACTTGAAAAATGTTCGTTCATTTTCACTTTCAGTTTAGGTTTAAAGGAATTTTAAAAAGTCCTCTTGATCACCAAGGGCATAAAATATGCTTAGGACTATTTTCCTAATGCATTGTAATAAAGTAATAGTTTCAAAGTTATCCAATTTACAGTGCCTGCCTGGCAAGCACAAGGTCGTGAGTTCAATTCCTGGTACCAAAAACAAAACAAAACAAAGTTATCCAATTTAAACTTGAGCTTCAGAGATTAGATCTATTTTCTTAATAAATCATGTTACAACATTCACAGAAGTGCTAAAAACTTCAGTTTAAAAGCAATGAATTTGATGAACTGTCACAAATGCATGTCCTTGGTCTCAAGAACAATAAACTGTAAATTAATCAAAATATAAATTACATAAACCATTACTCTCCCTCCCATCTAGGAGAGATGGCAAATTTGAAGTCCAAGAAGATCCCATTTGGGGCATATTTTTCCAGTCCCTGAAAGAAAAGCACCGTATAGGATGCTGACTGGGAAATATTCCATCTTGATATACTGATTGCCTTCATTTCAACTACCTCACTACTGACTGAAACTGCTTAATAGAAGTCTTTTTCTTTTAAGTGTCTCAGTACATAATGTAAGTATAGTCTATACCTAATGTTCAACATTTCTATTATATCAGCCAAGGTTTACCAAACTTACAAAGCTTATACATTCCTCATGTAGCCAGTAAACTGATTTTCTATCTCAAAAAGGCCCTGGTTTTGTGTAGCCCTGGATTCCTGTGAACAAATTACATACAAATGGCACAGACTTCTATTAATAATGAACAGTATACAGAATATAAATAAGTTAGTCTTACCTTCTTTAGGTATTTGTATCACAGACCTAAAGTTGTGACTAAAACACATACACACACGCACACGCTCGCACCATGTACGATTAACAACAATAACAAAATCCATTCAGTGTGCACACAGAACTGTAAGTTCACGGGCTTTAAGAGCTCAATTCTCAAAGCTCAGGGAAAATAATCTCCAGTATTTTATGTCACATTTCTCACGATTCTGATCGTTCTTATAGTGAAAATCTTTTCCTGTATTTTTCTTCATTTAAATGCAAGTCCAAGAAGCCGTTACATTGTAGAAGTTAAACAAGCTTAGAATTAGCCACTTAAGTAGAAGCTATGTCCTTCCCATTCTGCTTTGCTGCTATTGCTGAACACAAGATATGAAATCAGGCCGGGGATATAGCTCAGCGGCACAAGTGCCTGCCTGGCAAGCGCAAGGTCCTAAGTTCAGGTCCCAGCACCAAAAAAAAAAAAAAAGGCATAAAATCAGACTGAGACCCTGAACCTTCAGATTACCATGTATAATCTACCTTTCCCAAATTGTGTTCAAATGCGAACTACTTTGGGGGCAAATACTGTTAGGTGTGGGATGGAAAAAAAGAGTTCAGGAGTGGTTTGGAGGAAATATTATAGTAACACTAAGTCACAGGAATGTATTTATTTTAGACTATGCTGGGGCTCTACCTACCACCAAGCTGCATGCAACTTCCTAAGAAATCTACCAAACAGAACTAGTTGACCTGTTAGGAGTTAGTGTTTGTCAACTATGAGGATGATACACTTAAGACACATTCTCTTAGCAAACTCTTCACACCACTCTTAAGTCCAGGAACACTACTGCTGATGACTGTTTTAGACTACAAAAAGGAAAAAAAAAAATCCATGAAATTTTTCTAAATACAACATTCTAAGGTGTTTTCCATTAAATCTTAGAATATTTGGCTAAGTAATTTTTTTTCTTTTGGTCTTTTTTCTTTACTACTTTCTTTTTTGGTACCGGAAATTGAACTCAGGGCCTGGCCTCGCACTTGCCAGGCAGGTGCTGCGCCACTGAGCTACATCCCCAGCCCTTGGCTAAGTAATTTAAATAAAAATTTCAATAAATGAGTGATACAGATCAGTTCCTAAAGCACAAATTAATCTGCAATTAAAGGTAGTCCATACCAAAATCTTCTTTTGTTGCTTTTCATTCCTGAGAATACTTATAAACCAAGGTAAACAAATTCTTAACTCGAGAATGATGCCATAATCATATTATTAAAATATTTACCAATATCTGGATTGAAGATTTCCTCCACAACCAACTGAAAAAATTCTTTGGAAACACCACCCTCATCAACTCCTTGTTCTCCTTCAAATTCCACATACAACTGTTTCTTCAAGTCTGCGGGATTTTCCATAGCAATCATTTCTAGCTATGATTGAAAAGATAAATATAAACAGATTACTGCTGGTATCAGGATAAAAAATAAAAGAAGAAACAAGTAAAAATGAGCAGGGCTAGGGAAGAAATGAAAGATTTTAACTTTTTCTTTTAAAATGGAAACAGGACACACACTGATTTCATTTTGAAAGACCTGTAAATACAGATGCAGTCTCACAGCAATGGAAAAACATGATAGAAAAGTGGAATAATAAAGAGAAATTACATATAGTAGGAAATACTATCTAGTACATTACTATACTGTAGGAATTAGTATAGATTGTTTCTTGTTTATAACAGATTTGGGCTTTACAGTTAAAGAAGTAGAAGAAATTAAGACAAGCAAGGTGCCTGTGTGACTACTGACACTACATTATTTCAGCAAAAGTAACGGCGTACAGAAGGTTGACTTTAAAATTGCTTACTACTAGTCCTTTGTGTTTGGTGCAATTTACTACCCACTGTCATTAAGATAATTTAAACTAAGAAAAACATACTGGATAAAGACTAAAACTATTTATGCCCTCTCACAGTAGCACTTACTATAAATTGCCATTTTTTAAATGGATTTGAATGTATCCCATACCCATTTCATGAATGCAGGTGAAAATGTCCTATGTCTTTACTTTTAACATCTGTTAACCAACTCTACTATCTGGCATTTCTTCAACTATAAATATTTTACCAAGTACTTTTTTATATCTCTAGAATAACTCATACTCAGTGACTAAGCAGACACTGAGATTATTCAACATGGTTCTAATGTGAAATACTTATATGTTGAGTGGTCTTATCGGTCTAAAATTTCCTAACAGTATTGTGATTACTTATCTGTCTTATTTTCTAAATTAAGTCCAAATGTCTCTTGGTTACTTAAAAGAAAAATTCACTATTCAAGGTAAAAATCTCACAAAATGGTTATTTAATGATCTTCAGGTTATTCTATTTCGAACAATGATTTTAAATCATTGATTTAAAAATGATTTTGAACAATGCAAGATCACTGGAATAAATATATTGTAGTTCAAAAGTAATTAGTTTAGGTAACGTTCTAGTGTCCATAAAAAGAAAATAAAACCTTATAAATAAATGAATCAGGTCTAATTACCTAGCTCCATGTATTTCAAACTGTTAATTGCAACTTATTTAGTGGGTAATCTATTTCACTTAGTGGACGGTAACCAAGAGGGAAAAAGAGACTGCATTCCAGTAACAATGGAACCTGATGTTTTGCAAAACTTTGGTTTCAACTAGATGTACAGATGAATATGCATTATGTATTGTACTTATTACTAGGGGATGCACTTGAGAAAAGTTAGAAAAAAGTGACTAAAATTGAAACCTGGATATTTTCAGATCTGGGCTTCATGAGTCTGCAAATTCAGTCTAAAGAATTCAAGTGTCTTTACTTTTATAAGTGTCTCCCACACTTACAAAATCATTTTTGGGCTAATTTGTTAAAAGAATCTATTTTTGAAACAGCGTTTTATTGCGGAAAGAAAGATTAAGTTTTAGAATATGCCTTACTACTTCCAACTGTCAATTAATGTAACTTTTGGCCTTCATTCTCTCTCTTTTTTTCCCCAGGGCTGTACTGGAAATTGAACCAAGGGGTTCTCAGATGCTAAGCAATTACCATACCACTGAGCTACCTCCCCAGTACAAAACTTTTAATCTTTCCACTTTAGCAAGTAATTCAATTAAGCCTCAGTTTCCTCAGCTGCAAAGAAAAAAACTACAAGGTTTTGAAGACTTAGTAAGAAATGAGAAAGAGTTCAATAGAGCAGGTAATATTAAGACTAACAAATCACACTATTATCTTTTAAAACAACTTTGTTCCCGGGACACAAGATTCATAATTTTACAACTCAAGTGGAACCTGAGACTAGTTCCAAGACTGTGGAGTCAAACAAATGTAGATTTGAAAACTACCTTGCTTCAAAAAAACTTCCTGGGCCCAGGCTGTAGCTCAGCAGTAGAGCACCCGCTCAGCATGTGAGGCCTGGGTTCGATACCTAGCACTGTCCCTATTCCCCAAAAGTTCTAGCTGTTAATGCGTTTCAAGCTAAGGCCTAAGATTACAAGTACCTTCTCAGCTAAAATTTGGTACTAAGCCAATGCTCCACTTAACTATGTAACCCATTCCTACTTTTCTTCTCCCAGTTCTCAACTGGCTAGGTGTTAAAAGATGTGAGTCAAAATTTTCATTTGGCTTCCCAATACAAAGCCAAATGTGCTTATATTAAGTATAATAAATTCTAATAATAGAACAAACAGAATGCCTGATAAGACTATGCCTTCTATAGCTTTTCCCAGTAAGGCTAATAGATGAGAGCTGGCTCCTTAACAATGTGAACCTTTCAAGAGATTTGATGGAAAGTTTCCATAGGAAGCAGAGGCCCTGTATTCTAGTCTTAGCTCCACCTAAGACATATCATATAACTGAGACAGACTTGTCTTTATTCGTAAAATATCATGTTTGTAACTTTCACCAATCATTCTTCTGTGTTCCCTACCTTGGGTGCCAAAACTTAGTATATCATTATTTTCACTGTAAATAAATAACTTCCCCCTTTTTGCCTTAGTTTCATCTATAAAACAAGCATAATGTAGTATTAAATAAGTATATATAAAATGCTTAGATGAATTCCCTACAAAAAGTCCGTGCTTTTAAGTTTCTTGCTGTTATTATTTTTTTATTGGATCTAAAGCTTGTTCCAGGGCTGTCTGAAAATCTGACCACTATGGCATCAAACAAAAATGTTCTAGGAATAACAGCAACAACAATTCTTGTGAAATAAAGGAACTTATGAAGCACTTGGCAAATGGCACCTCATTCATTTCCACAACAATCTTACCAGGCAGGTAATATTAGTAACCATTTTACAAATGGGAGCCGTGAAGTAATGAAGGTTACACAACTCGTTGATGCTATGGTAAGTCAGAGAGGGGACTAACAATGGGGGCAAGCTCTCAATGACTGTGTTTCACTGCTGCACAGTAACTCGTCATAATGTAGTTTTTGGAAGTGAGTGATTTCTATTTTCTTCTTCATGCTCTTTAACCTTTCAATTTTCCCCAATGACTGTATGTATTAACTTCTATAGATTCAGGATCCATTCAAATATAAATACTATTTAAAAAGAATGATTTAAAAAAATAGTTGGCACCTGAATTCTGGGAGGTTGAATTGCTCAGGTCACACGTCAAGTGCGCGCATGCCCTTAAATACCCTCAGGTGTCATGCTTCCTCAGGGGATCCCAATTGCGGGTAGGGGCAAACACTTGTTTTTCCATGCAAGAATCTCAATGGCCACTGGGCACTGTGCTCTCCCTGATTCCTCCAGCAATGTATTTCCATTGTTTGCATCTTTCTAGTGCTGCCTGGAATTGTAAAAATTCCAATAAAAATTTCCACGTATCTATTTTAAGAGTACCATTCTCAGATGAACGTGATTCTTTAAAATATTGTATCACTTAAGAATACAAATGTCATCGATCTTTTTGAAAAAAATAGTATATAATATACAGACATGGATTTTTAGATACAGATATTTAAGTAGAGTATATTTCCTCTAATAGAGATTACTGGAGAAAGAAAGATACACTGGATATAATGACATCTGCTTCTTATATGACTTGTTACTAACACTCAATTCCACAACTAGTGGACTGAATGATTTTTAATTTCTGAACTTCTGATTAGCTATCAGACAAAACACAATGGAGTTTTTTTTTTTAACAACCTGATATAAAAGCACTCTCAAAACCCCTAAGGTAGGATGTCACCTCAATATAAAACTATCATCAGGTTTACCAAGGTTGCTGGTCACATTTTACCAAAATTATATCTGTCAAAGGGTGCTTTATTGTAAGGTTTTATTATATTAATAATAACAGGTATCTCTGTCACTGCCCATTGTTTTTCAAATAAAATTTAATGCCAACTAAAATTAGTCAACCTTATACTAACAATGAATAAGAATGCACAACACAGACAACTAGGAAACAGTGATATTTATTTAGAAAATATATTATGGTTCTGGAATGGATAAGACATTGAGAATTAATAGACAGGCTGGGGATATAGCTCAGCGGCATGGTGCCTGCCTGGCAAGTGTGAGGTCCTCAGTTCGACTCCCAGTTTCAAAAAGAAAAAAGAGAATTTATACAACTATAAACCAATGGGTAAAGTTGTTTGCCATCTCCAAGTTAAAATTAAAGATTTTATGCCTTTCCTTGTTCCTAGTTTTTAAAAAATGTCAAGTATGTTGAAGAAAGGTTCTGCATTATTTAAGAAATTCAAGCAGTTTTCAATAGAAACAGGCATTTTAACTGCCTGAACTAATTATCACTGTTGGCTTTCTGGCACCCTTTTAAATTTTACTTATGTAACTTTGAGCCATGTGAATAATTAATACATTTAGTGACTGATCATCTGGCAGCCATCAACTTTTTCACAATTTAACAGAATGGTAAGGTATAAGAATATACGTGAAATTGAAGCACTTCAGGTCTATCCATGCATACTGACAGTTACAGCAGGGATCCAAATGCCAAAACTACTTATATGTTTGACTTCTTGTGTTGAGATCCCTTCCGCTATCTATGCTGGACTTAAAAAAAGGTGAATAGTGAGCTCACCAAAAAGTTTCTCATTTCTACTTCTAGAATTGCCCCACAAATATTTAAGTGACAAAAACTTCCAAAACTACATGGTATCATATAAGAACATTCTGTGAAGTTTAGTAGGATTCCAAAATCTTACTGACAAACATGTACCCACCCCATCTGTCCTACTTAACCTTTTCAAATTCGTAACAGTGCAATTTAAATTCTGCATGATGCAGTTTTTTTGGACACTACTTAACTGAACCTTTATGAAGTAGGTTTACTGTGTCACTTCTCCTTAGACCTCACATCCAGCACTCACTATCAGGTATTTCCACATTTCCCTTACTCCTGAGTTCCACTTCTCTGTTGAATGGGTGAAACTTGTACGGCAACTTTTCAAAATTTAGGAAACCCATTTTTTTCAAAGACAGAGTAAAGATAAGATAACCAATACTTTGTAGAACATATTTAGAAACCCGGTCAGGAACAACAAAAGTCAAATACTTGTGTTTAAGATAAAAAATGTCCACGTGTTCCCAGGCTATATGACACTTACTTTTTGCTAACCACCACCTTGGAAAGGAATTCACTAAACTCTATCTCAATATCCCCATCAGCAGGTTTTTAATTTAGTACTGATTTTAAGTAGTAGCCAAACTTACCCGGACAAGTGCATCATCTATGATATGGTCACGTCTGACTTTGAGCCTCAAATACGGATTCAACTGCTGTCCTTGAACTAGACTGTAGAGAACAGTGATTCTTCGTTCACTGTACATGCGAATTCTATTGTCATAATATAATCCCAAATTTTTTGTGACAGCATTCAATATGAAGGGACATGTCATAAAAGAAAATTTGTTCTCTGTTTCTACTTTGAAAAAAGTATAATCTTTATCCATTTCTAGAACATCATTCAGTGGTTCATTAATGAACTCCTCAAAAGAGATAAGTGGTTTTCGACAGTCCAGAGTCTTAACACCAAGTTCAGTTTCCAGTGGGTCCACTCGAGGACCTTTCTTGTTTCTTCTTTCCTCTCCCAAAAGCTCCTGAAGTGTCAATTCACTGGACTCCGGGATGGGCTCTTCATCATCTTCTTCATTATGATCTGTATCCACTTCCCCTCCCACTACATTTGCATAGTAAACCATTTTTAAGCACTTTGAAGCAGCAACAATGGCATCATCATCATTCACTAGATTTCGACTGTTAAATTCATTGCTTATGACTTTGTAAGTAATAAGTTGCTGAAATGTCTCCATCATTCTCCGAATCTGGTCTGCACTATATTTAGACCACAGTCTAATTAGTTTTCCTTGGGCTGCAAGGGGTAGCTTGCTCATTGCTTTGCAAAACAATGGCAATGCCATTTCCAGATATTCAGGACTGTGCAGATTCCTATTCTCCATTACAATAATGAACAAATTCAGATAATTAGGATCGCGGGAGTACACGTTATGATATGTTAAGTCACATTCTACATTAGGTGACAAATATACAAGTGCATTAAGAAAGGCAGTTTCTATTTTTTCATTAGAGAGCAATCTGGTATAGACCCTTCTAACAGCATCAATATCTACAGACACATCATCAGGACCTAATTTTTGTAAATTGTTGTCTCCCTGTGAGCTATCCCCTATCCTGGAGGAAGATGCTTCTGAATCTTCTTCCATAGCAGCAGTAGAACATGCAGCCTTTTCCTTTTCATCTTCATCCTTGTCTTCATCCTTTCCTTGAAGAGATTTCAGTTCTTCCTTGGTGTGTTGTTTGACCTTCCGAAAACTCTGTACCAATGCCTCAGCACTAGAAAAAACTCTTCCAATAACACGGATTAAAGGGGAATAATCCTCTCTCTCTCTACATATTTCAAGAATTTCATACACCAGCTCTTCAGTAAGATAAGTCACATCTAGAAAATTAGACGGAAAAACAGAATAATTATTTTCATAGTTTGTACATGCTTATTTTATTATAATTAAATACTAGTGAAAAGTGAAACAGCCAAAAATTTAGACTCAATACCATTGCAAATTAAAATTCCTTTATAAAAGTATATAATAATACTTTTTAATAATTCAGCAATCAAAGTATTATTCTTAACCTATTCCTTTACCAATGAAGTACTAATACCAACATCCTCACCCCTTCTTTTATGTTCTTTCAACAATAGATAGCTAGTAGAGGTCATTAATAGTTCCAGCTCCCTCTGTGATCAAGGTATCTATCAGTAGGTTTAATTTTAAATGTGAACCACTGTATCATGTGCAGTTTCATTACAATACCCTATTACAACCTTGCTGTAAAGAAACACTACTCCTCTGGAAGATTTTTTTCTGTTCTCAAAAGACTTAAGATGATAAGATTTGAACAAAAATTCCTTCAGCACCATCTTTTAGAAACAGTACTTCTGTTTGTATTAAATGATCCCCAGCACTCAAGGTGGTGGGGTGACAAAACAAAGAGTGGAAAGAACTAAAACGCACACTATGTGATCAACAAAATCTACTTCCTCTTCTTTCTGGGAAGAGTTGGATCACACTGTCCAGTTGTACGAGAAGTGTTACTTTCAGGCCAAGGCTTTCCCTTTTCTGACTAACACAATGAAAAATATTTTATTTTACAGGAAAAAAAAATAATGCATTTTCTGTATCAAAATTCTGTAACTATATTAGTGAAACAAATGTAATACTGAAAACAGTCAATCTATCACTTTCACTAAGAAAGTGACAGATTTTCATCATTAGGCTAAATACTTAAGGCAGAGACAATTTTGCAGTTACGCTGACAATCCTACCTTCACCACGCCGAACATACCCTTAAACATATACTAGACTACAGAAGACATACTATAATGCAAAAAAACAACTTAGTATGATCCATGCCCCTGCTTTAATGTACTTCCTCCACAGTAAAAGACAATATAATAAAATGCAAGTGAGTATTGAAATAATGTTCCCCAAAAGTTAAACTCCCCAAAAAATGAATTTCATCACATCATAAATCTGATCTGTGGCTAGGCTATAAGTATCTACACCTGTAGTTACTTTTTATGGGCCCTACCCTTCCAAGAACTAATTCTTAGGTGTGTTCTACTAGGAATATACTGACATGTTTTACAAAGTATCAGTAATCGCTTCCTAAAAAGTATAAAAGCAATCACCAGGAGTCTATTTCTCATTACCCTATAGGAAAATGTTACAGTACTTTCTTATAAGGCAATACAAAATTCCCATCTAATTTCCTAAAACATAATCAAAATGGAGGAAACACCTACCATAAATAGGTTAGGACATAAGACACTTGCTCCTAATCACCAAATCATAAAGTTCATGAATAAAAACTTTCTTTGTGTACAGGAAGAGAGTCTGAGAGAGAGCAACATTATAGACCCACATAACCTCTGTTGGCATGCCAGGCTCTCGGAACATCCTCATCAAGCGATGCTGACATTCTACTGCTCCTAACTAGAATATGCCGATATTCTTCCCACATACCACCCCATGTTTTAAAACATTAGATTGAATTTGTGTATATAAATAAAAAACATAATAAATAATCTGTTTATCAAAAAGGAGAGTTCTACTAAAAAAAAATTATTTTTTGAGAGTTACCAGTATATTTTGAAATATATGTGTGTTCCTGAAACAGTCAAGTCATAAAATTTTGCACTTAAAATCTCATGCAAGGCTGGGGATTTAGCTCAGCGGCAAAGCGCCTGCCTGGCAAGTGCAAGGTCGTGAGTTCAGTTCCCGGTACTGGAGAAAAACCAAAAAAAAAAAAAAAAAAAAAATCTCATGCAAAAACAAAGTTGGGGGAGACTATCCAATGCCTACTCAACTTTGTAACTGGAGATAAACAAAAATCAGAATGAAAGTACTAGTGTAATGAAAGCATTGTTTAGTTCTACTAGAAAAATACCATAATACAGTACACTGGGGAAAAACAACATGGGTGTTGACAGTAGTCTACTTCAAGAAAGGAGTAAACAAAGGCTGACTCTGCTAAGACTTTTGTAGACTTCTACAGAAGGCAAGGAGCACAACAACTGAGAAGAACCACACAACCAGCAGTTCTAAGAATGATCACATGGCCCAAAACAAGATGAGCACAGTATTTCCCCAAAGCTAGATGCATTCAACTATGGTTGCACATTCTACTTTGTCTATTGTGATTCTGTGACGCATACTTGCTGATAAAATGTGTACAATGGAGTCAATGCAACTTCCATGTTCACACATGGACAACATTCACCTATTTTCTACAGTATGTGAGCTAATTCATGAAACAGAACTAAGTACACATTTTGAGTAACAATGCTGTGTAAGGTTACGGATGCTGCTGCATTGTGGAAATAGCCAACAGCACAACTCCACGCCACTAATTCATTTAAACTTGTTTCAAATGATTTCACTAAAATACTTGGAGCTATTCTCTAATTTATATACATCTTCAATGAAAAGCTTTCTCTTTTAAACACAACTGCCTCTGTGGTGGGGCTAAGCACTACCAGTCACTCAAAATTTTAACTACATAATAATTAATTACCTTCACGAGAAAGCAAGCTTGAAGGTTAGTATGGCAGGAGAAAGTTTTAAGAAATTTTAGAATACACTGCTATTTTTTAAAAACTAAAAATTTTAGTGAAGACTGCCACTGACAGGTCACGATCCTTGGCAGCAAGTACCAAATGCCTGAAGGAATGGAAAGGATATGGGAAGAAATTATTAGAAACAACAGATTTCTCAGGTAAGTATTACAGAAGTTTGCTTTATCTTCTAATATGGAAAAAAAATATAGCTTCATCTTTCTGCTTTTTTCACTACACAGTCTTGGGGTTTCACAGCTTATGGCAAATACTTAGTCTACTTATCTATAATAATTTAAATACTCTTTGTGACCTAGTTTAAGAGATTAAGTACAATTTAGTCTGTTTTTTTCCTAGTGGAAAAAAAGTGTAAAACTTGTGATCAGTTCATTCACAAATGAACTTCTGGATTATAATCTGTTTCTAATTAGCAATCACTAAATCTGCAGAAGGTAATTAAAGCAAAACAACAAAACTTCACACACTTTAATCTTTAATATGGTTTTAATCAACATTTGTCTATTAAAAATGAATAGCTTACCTTTAAAATCAATTCTAGCTCCTTTTCCATCCTTCTTGTTCATCTTTATCTCAGAGTTGTTTGGGGCACCTTTCGAGTTCTCAAGGTAAGCTGAGCTTGCTCCTTTCTTGGAGGGATGAGGGTCACAGAGTTTTGCATTAATCTTATAAAGCTCGAGGGCTTTAATAGCTGCTGCATTATTATCCATACGAAGAAAAGTTGGGCAGGAAGCACAAAACTCATTCGTGCAGGCCTCATTCCCACAGCCCTCAGTTAGCTGGTGGTAGTAGCGTTCTATTAGATGCTTTGCAGCTGCCCGCTTCCTGTACCAAACATTCAAACAAAAGGCGTGATTAGTACAGCTCAGGAACAAAGCTCCGCAGATCACCAAGGCAAAAGTTAGTCAAGCACTGAAGTAATGAAGTTGCATATCAAGAAAGATGTAAAAAATGGAAATCCACGACCCACAACTGTTGACTAGTGAAGTATTTTATATTTTCTAAGAAACTAAGACAATGACTGTCAATGCCATCAAAAGTACCCTTCTAATACAGTATGATGTTCTTTGTTTAAAAGAGTTAGGGGTTCATGTGCTGAGTGTATATGCTTAAATTGTTTAGCATAACAACTGAAAATTCACAAGGCTTACAGACACAAGTTTTGTCATATTATTGTTTTAAATATTAACATTAAGAAAATGAAAGTCTATTTAAAGCATCTAGATTTCCCTAATAATTACCACTTCATTTCAACCACTTATAAATATCTGATTTGCAGATAACATAAAATTTATATTTGGAATGAGAAAATATTTTCCCTGATCACATGAAAGATCTAGAAGGAACTTCACGAAGGAATTTCAAGTACAAGAAAAGTGGCTCCAAAGCACATAATCATGAACCCAAAACTTGTCACTGTCTCCCCATTAATTTTGGGACTGCATATTTAAAGGTCCATTAGTGTAAAAATTTTGTATTCCTCTTATATTTTAAAATTAAATACAGTGTATTAATGCGTTAATATGGCTGTTCTAGCAGAGGAACCAAGAATACTGAAGAAGGGATTGCTGAAAAAGGGAATAGTGAAGAAGGCAGACTATATGATCTATCTTTATTGTTTATTCAACCCTAACATTTTATGCTTCTACTAACTGATAGTATGAAATTACCATAATTTAAGTAGAACAGTGTCCTGAATCCAGAGAAACATAATTCATAGCTATTCCTCTGAGTTCCAAATTCAAAATGATGGAAAAACTACGAAAAATTAAAACTACAAGAAAAAAATTCACCAAATTTCTCAAAACATTTCTGCAATTATCTTACCAAAATGTAGGACTAAGTGACTACTGGCATTCACATTTATGTCTTGTTAATCATGACAGACTCAAAAAGGTAGCAAACAAGTAGAAAAGGGACATTAGTAAGATCAATTTTGTCTTAAGAAGTAGGACTGATTCTAAACTACCATGGCAAACGACAAAGACTGGTATTTCCAAGACATTCAATTCATTCTAGCACTTATATTTTCTAAATAATCCATGCAAATTTACCATAAGTGGCATGCAAATACAAAAAAAAATAAAAACTCACAAAGCACACTATAAATTACACAAACGACTTAAGAGATAACCATTATAATGTAGCTATAATCAACCTCACTTCAAAACATTAAATCTTACTATTCCAGACATCATTATGTAAAGTATGAAAGCAAGACTATGTTTAAAAAAAGAAGAGTAAAATATAGAATCTAGAACACTTAACAGATACTTTATATGGTATTCTTTAGTAAAAAAACAGGTTTCTATGATACTGTGTCCAACCTTATGGAGAACATAAATAGGCAATTTCTTTCTCCCGGTAAACTATGAACTTGTACTAAGTCTTAGAAATATTAAACTGATACATCTTGGGCTGGGGATTTAGCTCAGCGGCAAAAGCGCCTGCCTGGCAAGTGGAAGGTCGTGAGTTCGGTTCCCGGTACCGGAGAAAAACCAAAAAAAAAAAAAAAAAAAAAAAAACACTGATACATCTTAGAGTGACAGCTTGTGGAAATAGTTGAAGAATCTTATAAAAATGCACTGTTTCTGTATCTGGGAGGAGAAATCAGTATGCCCATAAAAGAGCTTTACCTACGTGAATGTGACAAAGTTCACACAATGAAATAAACAATTAGCAATACCTGCATGTAGCAACAATCTTCTTGCTGTGTCACAAGCTGACAAGTCAGTTACAAATATCTAGGTCTAGGATGAATCCATTTTTGTCTCAATGGGCTAATATTCATTTTGTCTGAATAATACGGCTGAATGAGTTTTTAAAATCTACTTTTTTGCCCCAATATATATTTTCTATAATAAGCATGCTATTTACATATTAAAATGAATATGAACAAGGAGAACACTAGCAATTTCAGTTTTTCACAAATATGATTTGAATGGCCCCAAAACTCACTAAAGTATCCATATGATTTTTTTAAAAAGATTGCAGAACTCAAATACCAAAATATACTAGCTATTTTTCTTAATAAAAATGTCAGGTTTTGTCCTAAAATAAACCAAAACAACCTGCCATATAAATAATGTCCCTTATATATTGAATGAAGCAGTGTGAACAGTAAAAATAGAACATAATGAAAAAAAATCACATCTGTATTATCAGCTTCTTCTAAATAATTGTGTAATAATGAGCAAAATAATCCCCATGCCACAATTTTTTAAATCTTTAACAAGTTTTTCAGCTCTCAATTTAGCACTTACCGACTGCCCAACATAAAGCCCAACACTGTCAGACTCTGCCCAAGCCCACATGCAGGCTCTGCCTCATACTGACCACGGGACTTTAAAATGAGCTCCTCAGTCCTCAAGTTCCCTCACCAGTGAGAGGGTTCTGCCTATACAAATTACCAAGATGTATAAAATGATTGGAGTATCACCAGGCACATTCTAAGCACTACTTGTCAGCTGGTATTATCACAGGTGTAATAGTTATCATCACCCTTGGGAGTCTAGGAGTTCACTATATGAAACCCCTTTCTGCTAACACTCAGAGGAATTACGTAACAAGTTGTACAAATAAGAGATTGGAATCCAGAACTGACTCTAAGTCTTGGGCTTTTTAATATTACTAAGGAGAGATTTAAGAGTAACTCCCTGAAATCAATCTTGCTTCTTTGCACCCAGCTTACGAATAGCAGCTATACTTGATAAAACAAGGTCTAAAAGATCATGCCAGAGCCATGTTATTAAGCATTAACCCTTTTTCCTCACTCCACTGACACCCTGGATTATTTGAGTGCATCTGGAACTGCATCTAATTTGGAGGATATAAAAAGCTGTTACGATGGGAGACTGTATACTAATAATAATTTTTTTGGTAAAATTCAAATCCCTAGACAGTAACAACTGCCAAGCCAAAGGCCATGGGCCAAATCTAGCCTTACCACCTGTTTTTCACAGCTCACAAGCTTAGAATATTTTGCATTCTTAAATGTTCTCAAAAATGTGGACA
Source organism: Chinchilla lanigera (assembly GCF_000276665.1). Taxonomy (NCBI): domain Eukaryota; kingdom Metazoa; phylum Chordata; class Mammalia; order Rodentia; family Chinchillidae; genus Chinchilla; species Chinchilla lanigera. The sequence continues at coordinate 3,788,618 of NW_004955533.1, read as the reverse complement.
CTGTGGTCTAACATGTATAAATTAAGTGAAATTCAATTTTGTGCCCATAAGATTGAACAGAGCTAAACTCATTCATTAAGGTGCTTGGTGCTACTTTCACTCTACAAGAGCAGAGTACAATAGTTTTAACAGACTGTATGACCTGCAAAGTCTAAAATAAACACTGCCTCGGGCACTTCACAAAAAAAGTCTGCCAACTCTCACTGACACCCTACCCCAGCCCCTCCATCCTTCTGAGGTACTGGCGATGATTGATCCTGAGCCGTTGTACTAAAATATATCCCTGGCTCTTTATTTTTTATGTTTGAGATAGGGTCTCACGGTGCTGCTAAACTCTCCAGGCTGAGCTGGAATTTGCAATCGTTCTTCCTCAGTGCCCCAAAGTGCTGGATTATAGGCCTGCACCCCTTTCCTGTGACCCTTTCATCTAATCATTTGGCCTCTCCACTCTCTTTCCCCTCAGCAAATAAACACAAGAAAGTGTATACCTTTCTCCAAGTATTAGCAAAGAAAAGAGGAAAAGGAGTGAAAAGGAGAAAAAGAAAAGAGAAAGCAAGAAAGGAAGTGGGGTATTTCCCTCATACATGTGCCTCTAGTGACACTTTTAGCTGCCATTCATGATCAAAACTCTCAAAAGAAGAAACACAGCTTACCTTCTAATTTATTTACATCCTGATGACACTTCTTAGGAATCATAAGACAATGTAATGTATAATATATACTAAATAAATTTTTCTTATTTAGTCAGTAGTGATGATCAAGTGAGACCCTCTAGTGGGAGAGCTCTAAAAGTTAATACAGACATCTTATACTTACCCATTTAAAAGACAGTATTTTGCACTTATTTTATTTCTTTGACTAAATTAATCAGACAATTCTATACACGATAGTTCTATACAATAAATCACATCTAGAAGCCGTATTTTATTCCTAGACAACTGGACAGCAATCTTTAAAAAATCATTTAAACCATGGAGAATGTGCGTATGTCAGCAATTAACTCTGAAGTGCAGTAAAAAATTTAAGAATGATCAACAGTAGAAGTATGAATGTGTGATAAAGTAATACATATAGTGGTAGCAGCAGCAGATTAAAGACATATGGTATCGGATCTAAAATCCTTTCAACTTCACTGCATGTTTGGAAATTTCCGTAACGGACACTGGGAGAAAAATGTTGTTGCTATTTTACAACTTTCTACAAAACGTGGCAATTTCAGAAAGAATTGTTTCATCCACAAGTGACAGAAAAAGGAGAACAATCTTAGGGTCAGCAACTGTGCTCACACTATGCATGCTTTCTCATTTAGACTTTGAACCAACCCAGTGCTTACCAAAAAACAGTAGTAAAACTGATAAATCAAGAGTTGTAAGCTGAATGTAACTGTACACAGCAACTTAACCTACTTACCATGGAGGTACATACTAGGAAAAAACAATGTATTTAATGTTCGTATGTAAGTGGCTGACCATGGGAGTCAGAACCACTGAAATGGTGGCCACCAATACAGGTGGCAGAGACTGAAAAAGATCTTAAAGTGACCAAAAATGTAAGCAGTGAAGACAAGCACTACGAAGAAGCCAAAGAAATAACAACTGTCAGAAACTGAAGACCTGAAAGTGATCAAGGAGTAAATGATTAGAATTAAAAAGAGCAGTGATGTAACAGACAATAACCGACATGCAACATGAAAACTACTGGTGTGATAAAATACAGAACAGAAGGAGATAAAAGGGAAAGATTAAATGGATGAGTTAAGCTGGGCGTGGTGGCACATGCCTGCAACCCCAGCATTCGGGAGGCTGAGGCAGGAGGATTGCTGCAAGTTTGAGGCCAGCCTGGGTTACAAAGTGAGCTCAAAAAGACCAAAAAGACCAAAAAAAAAGGATGACTTAAATAGCATAACTTTGTTGAAGATGAAGCAGAATGAAAATGTAAGAATTTAAAAGACATACAAGAAAGAAAAATGGCCCAAGGCTTGTATGACCAAACAATCTATAAAGCTCTAGTAACATTGCTTAGTAGTGTCGCATGAGTGAAAATTCTGTTTCTTCAGGATGTAGCCTCTGTAGAAACTCCATTCCCTTTTCCAAAGTTATTTTTAATGTAAAAATGTGTAGAATATGGAAGGGAATCCTAAACAGTTCAAGGTCTTGCTGAAATAGATCTGAAAACAGGGCTGGGGATACAGCTCAGTGGCACAAGCGCCTGCCTGCCAAGTGCAAGGTCCTGAGTTCAATTCCCGGTACCAAAAAAAAACCCAAACAAACTGTTAAACAACTATATTCAGGATATGGTAGGGTCTATCACAATGGAATCACATTAATTTATTAGATTTTAAGGTTAAATCAACAATTGGGAATGAATTAGTACCATGAACCATCAAAGAAGCTATTAGGAACAGAAGAAGAGTTTACATGAAAAAAATTTTAAAATAAATCTGTATTTTTAACTCTTAGAAAAATGAATGTAACAAAGAACCAACAACATCCTTCTCGAACTCTTCTAAGTGCCTTAATGGGGAAGAACACTTTCAAATGCATTCTATAGTATCAGGATTAATGAGATAAAAATCAGACAAATGTACATGAAAACTACAGGTCAATATAAAAGAAAAAATCCTCAACAAAACAGCAACAATGCATTAGAAAACAGTGGGATGTAAGCATGAAATGCACGGATGGTTCAACATAGAAGAATCAATTTCATATTCTGCATTAATTAGAATAAAGAACAAAAGCCACACAATCTCAGTTGACATAAAGAAAGCATCTGACAAATCCTTACACACTTTCACTATAAAAACACTCCAACTCTAGAAAAATATGGAAATTACCTAAACATAATAAAGGCTACACGTGGAAAGCCTACACCTAAGCCATGATTCTCAATGGTAAAAACCTAAAAGGTTGCCTTCTAAGATCACAAACATGACAAGGATAAACGACTCTTACTACTTGAAACCAGTATTTTACCAGAAGTCCAGCCAAAGCAATCAGGTATGAAAAAGGGAAAACAAATAAATGTATTCAAACAGGAAGAAAAGTAAAATTATCTCATTAACAAATGATCACATGGTCCACCAAATAACTCAGAACCAAGTAATGAATTTAATAAAGTTGTAGGTTACCAAAAAATCAACACATAAAAATTAGCTGTATTTCAAAATCCTACCAACAAAAAAACTTCAAAATGGAAATTAATTTTTAAAAACTCATTTAAAATAGAATCAAAGAGTAAACTACTTAAGAATAAACCAGAGGTAAATCACTGGTACCCAGAAAATTGTACAAGAATGTTAAAAGAAATTAAAAATGAATCTAACAATTTAATATTGTAAGACAGCACTACTACTTTTAATTTACACATGAAGTTCAGTCCTCAAAAACATCCCAAGTATTATTTTTGAGAAATAGAAAAAGAATCCTAAAATGTATATAAAACCTTAAAGAACCATAAAAAAAAAATTGTTAAAAAATAAATAATAAAGTCCACACTTCTTGAGTTCAGGACACATAACAGAGTTACCGTAGTCAAAACAGGGTGGTAATAATACAAAACAGACATAGAGACCAGTGAATACAATACAGGATACAGAAATACCCTTACAAATACTAGCAAATAATCTTCAACACAAAGGTGGTAAGGCTAGAAAACACAGCAAGGGTAGGCCCTACAACAAACTATACTACGAAAACTAGAAACACACACAGGCAAGATAATGTTGGACCCAAACCTTTTATCACATACAAAATTAAATGGATTATGAAACTAAACTGAAAAATCAGATTATAAACTCCTAGAGGAAAAAACATACAGGTAAAGTTTTATGTCTTTATTTGACAACAATTTTTTAAAAATATGACGTAAAAAGCACAGGAAACCCAAGCAAATAAACAACTTAAAAATTTCTGCACAGCAAAGGAGACAACAAAGTAAAATGGCAACCTGAAAAATGAGAGAAATCATCTGTATGTTAAGTGGTTAATAATACCCATAATCCCAGAATATATAAGGAACTACAACAACAACAATAACAACATCTGCAAATGATCTAGTTTAAAAAAATGAGCAAAGGAGAACCAGAATAATCACTTCTTCAAAGAATATATACAAATGGCCAACAGATATGTGAAAAGATGTTCAATGTTAATAATTATCAGGGAAATGAAAACCAAACCACAATGACATATCCTTTTATGTCATAAGAATGACCAACATCAAATAATCAAAAAATAGAAAGTATTTGTGAGGATGTGTACAAAGTATGCCCCTTATGCACTTTTAATGGTAATGTAAATGATGCTCTGGAAAACAATATAAAGGTTTGTCAAAAATTAAATGTACAATTATTTTTGGTTCCACACGTAAAAAGCCTCGAAGTCACCACTCCCTCTTGGCAATGTGTAAAAGCTCACAACCTTAGAGCCACAGATGACATGAGGTCACAGAGCAAATGCCCGCCAGCAAACCTGGGAGAAACAGGCAAGGGAAAGCAGAATCACTTCACCTGAGCAAAAGGCAAAGCCGCACAAAACATACAAACAAAAAACATAAGCAAGACCAACAAGGGAACCAGCGTGAAGGTGGAAAAACCTTAACTGCAACTGACGAGCTGATACTTTATCTAGTATGCAAAGGGGGCCTCCACCTTACTGTAAATTTTACCTCCAAGAATATAGAGTAAAATCTCCAAAACCTCCCAGGCAAGGGATCAGAAAGAACCATTTTGAAAAATGACAAAGCACTCCGTTCTTAACCAAGTCAAACCTCAGGAGAAACTAATTAGCCAAAGCACTGCCTACTACAGTTAAGGTAAAGCCTAACTGCAAGGGAAACAGGCCACTCTATCCATGCGGTTCCACCCTAAGGGACAGGGAGGGTGAGACGAGACCGAGAACCCACTTATGAAATTCCTCACCCAAATATACAGCGTCAATAAAAGATTGAGACCTAATCACATGAATACAGAAAGCTTTGCCCTTACCACACAATCACTACAGGCCCATTTATAGTGCTTCCTTTTATCCAGTACATCATGTCCAATTGCCAAGAAACAATAATAAGAGAAAATAGAAAATAAAAAAGTTTTAAGACACAGAGCAGGCACCGGAACCTAACATGGCAGACATGCTGGAATTACCAGCAGACATTATGGAAATTTAAAACAACTATGATTAATATGCTAGGGGCTCTAATGAACTGAGACAACATGTAAGCAAAGAAAGGCACCATAGAATGACATGAACAAGACCAACAGAGGGCCTGTTACTTATCCCTCCCATCCATGAAAAGGGACAACACTATATTTTTAATAGAGGGACTAAGAAAGAAGTACAAGGAATGGTAGCAAGAAAGTGGCGATACCTCTGTGCAGTATGAAACCCTGGACAGCACCATAGGAGACTGAGACATCCTGCCTGAGCTGCAATGTCTACCCCTCCCACGTGGGCTCCAAGTTGAGAAAGATTTCTCCTTATAGGAAAATGTAATCAAGAGACAACAATGGCGTCCACCTGCAGATGTCTGCAGTCTTTATGAAGAGATTTCTGCGACTCTCACAGCCCTGAACAGTTTGAAGAGCCCACAATGTCCACTCCCCACTGCCCATCTTGCAACCAGACCCACTACTGGTATGTCCTGCTTGGGAGAAGTGGAGGTATGTGACACAGCAATCCATTCTTGAGACTTCATGGTCATTCCAGCAAACAGGAGCAGCACCACAACCTCAGCTGGAAGGCTATAAGACCCCACCATCCAAAGCTATGCATTGCTACATGTTCCAGGGACTTGGTGGGCTTGCACTGAGGAAAAGCTAACACACTGCGGTGTCTCCACATGCTCATGTCTGACCCAACAGTAACCCTGCCCCTAACTTCAGCTTGTCTCACAACAGACAGGGCAGCAATGTCTCCATGTGCCAAAGCCTAACAAGAGACCAAGCCAGGCAGTATCTCCACACATACCCAAACCACACCATGCCACTGCAATCACAGACATGCTCAGCCTAGCCACAATTGCTGATGAGGATTAGAGATGAAGAGACTGCAGAGGCAACAGTACTGAGAGTCAACACCGAAGCAAAAACAATACTTAGTACCTAACAACATCCTGGCACCTATCCATAGGGAAAAATCAAATCATGTAAGCAACAAGTTTATCCCAAGACAATAAAAGTAATACTATATACAACAAACCCACTAACATTCTCAATGGTGAAATGCTAAATGCTTTTCTTTCAAGATCAGCAACAAGACAAGGACACCCACTCTCATCACTTTTTTATTAGCGTATGTTTGCAATTCACGCAGATTACAATCATCTTGGGAGTGGTTATATGTACACATTACAGCTTGTTTTCTTTTTTAATCCCCTTCCTCTTCCTTCCTCCTCCCTCTTCCTCTGATTCCCCAATCACCTTTTGCATATCTGTTGATATTGTCTTAGCACAGGTTATGTTTTATGTTTACATTCATTAGGGTGATTAGGTTCCTATACAAGGCTTATCTTTACTCCTCTCATTTCCCCTTCCCTTCCCCTTTCCCCCTCTCCTGAGTCTTGGCCAGAGCAATCAACTAAAATAAATAGTTCCCAAATAAGAAAGGAAGCTAAACTGTCCTTATTTGTAGATAATATGATTTTATAATAGCAAAGCTGGAACACTACACATCAAAACTTATAAAGCATTCAGATACAAAATAAACGTACAAAAATCAGTACTATTTCTATACACTTAATGAACTATCTATCAAAAAAATTAAGGAAACAATTCCATTTCAAATAACTATAGAAAAGTAAAAACAGAATATTTAGGGATAAATATAAGGTAGAAAACAAAGATCTCTACACAGAAAACAAGAAAATAATCATGAAAGGAACTGGGGGAAAAAAGACACAAATAAATGGGAAGTTAACCCATGGACTGGAAGATCAATATTGTTAAAATATCCATGTTATTCTCAAACTGTCTACAGATTCTATAGACTATCAAAATATCACTACTACTTACAAATTACAAAAAAAGAGCATGCCAAAATTTATACATATTCACAAAAATTCCAAATACTCAAGGCAATCTCAAATAAAAAAAACAAAGCAGGAGGCAAAGTCTACAATGTAAAGGATAAAACACTGCTAAGAGAATTTGAAGTGAACATATAAAAACAGAGAGATATTCCAAGTTCATACATCAGAAAAGATCACTAAAATGTCCAAAGTACCCAGTGCAATCTATAACTTAATCCCTATCAAAATGTTGATGCTATTCACAGAAAAAGAAAATCTATCCTAAAATTTGTATGAAACCGCAATAACCCCTGTGTACCTAAAGCATAGCTGAGTAAAAAGCACAAAACAGGAAGAATCATTATACCTGGTCTCAAAGCATAAGACAAAGCCATAGTAGCACGGTATTACTACTGTAAAAAACAACACAACAATCTACAGAACAAAACAGAAAGAAATCTATGTATTTACAACCAAATCATTTTTCACAGAAGTGCCAAGAACACACAATGTAGAAAGCACAGCCTGTTCAACAAATGGTGCTGGGAAATCTGAAAGTCCACATGCAGAAGAGTGAAACTAGACCCTTTTCTTGCTCGTGGAAATGGGAAAATATAGCTTATCAAAATTTACAGGATACAGTAAACCAGTGCTTGAGAGAAATTTAAAGGACTGATGCATATATTAGAAAAGATCTGAAATCAATCATCTAAGCTACCACCTTAGGAAAAAAGATGAGATATTAAAGACAAAGCAAGCAGAATAATAAAACTAGAGTAAGAAATTCATGGAATTACAAACAAGTTATCAAGAGAAAAATCAAAGAAAACAAAAGCTGGTTCTCTGAAAAGCTTGATAAAAACAGTAAGCCCATAAGCCAGGCTAAAAAAAAAAAAAAGAGGGAGAGAAGGTGCACAAATTACTATTACTATAAATAACTCTAGGTCCACAAATCTGACATCTAGGTAAAATGCACCAATTCCTCAAAACTCAAATTCTTTGAAACACTTAAGATGAAATAGACAAGGTATAGGGGTGTAACTCAATGGCAGAACACTTGCTCAGTACTTCAAGGCCCTGAATTCACGTCCAGCCCTGCAAAAAATAAAGTAGAGAACCTTAACAGGCATGTATCTCCTAAAGAAGCTACAGTAGAAGCTAGAGTAGAAGCACCATGCTCAGATAAGTTCACTGGTAAATTCTACCAAACATTTAAGGAAAAAAATCATGCCAATTTTCTGCAGTCATCATCAGATTTAGGCAGAGAAGATGTTCCTATCTCATCTTGTGAGGCTAGCATTACGCTAATACTGAAATCTAGAAAGAATATTACCAGAAAACTGGGCTGGATGTGGTGGCGTATGCCTGTAATCCCAGCACTTGGGAGGCTGAGGCAGGAGGATTGGCACGAGTTCAATGCCAGCCTGGGCTACATAGTGAGTTCAAGGCTAGCTTGCACTACATAGGGAGATCCTGTCTCAATGCCCCAACCCAAAAAATTACCGGAAAACTATAGACCAACATCTCTCATGAATATAGATGCAAAAACCCTAACCAAATGCTAGCACATCAAATACACTAATGCACAAAAAGTACTAAGCAACCCTGAGTGAGATTTAATCCCAACTAGGATTAAATGACTAGTTCAGTATAAAAAATCTAAAATATAATCCATCATGTCAACAGGCTAAAGGGAAAAATAATAACACAGTCACAGCAATCAACAGAAAAGCACCTGACAAAATCAAATACCAATTCATAGAGGGAAAAAAAAAAAAAACAACTAGCAAGCTAGGAAAAGAGGGAATATTCTCAACTTAATGGAGATTACCTATAAAAAAGCTTACAGTTACTATCACACTTAGTGCAAAAGTAAAACTTTCTGATTAAGATGAAGAAAGGGCTGGGGATATAGCTCAGCGGCACAGTGCCTGCCTGGCAAGTGCAAGGTCATGAGTTCGATTCCCAGTGCCAAAAACAAAAAGATAAAGAACAAAGTAAGAGTAGCTCCTCTCAATACTCCATACTGCAATATTGCTGAAACACTCCAAACTGGAAGATTATGCAGTAAAACATAGAAAGGAAATAGAAACAAACTGCCCTATGGAGATCAAATGACAGAATATACAAAGAATAAAAACTCTGGGAGCTAGTAATCATAGAAAAGTTATAGGATAAAAAGTTCACACACACAAGTCAATGCTGCCTTCGCAGTAGTGAGTAAATAGAACTGGAAAGCAAAATACCTTTGTCTGAGTCACATTTGCTGTATCAGAGACATAATATCCAACACCCACCCCACTTCAAGGAAGAGGTTTATTTTGGCCCGCAGTTTCAGAATTGTGCACCCCTGACTGACAGATTCAAATGCAGAAACAAAATGGTGGAAGGACCTGCAGGGGAGGACAGCTGTTCAGGCCACAGAGTCCAAGAAGCAGAGAGAAGAGGGAGGAGCCAGGGGAAGACCCTTCCAAGTCACACCCGCAAGTGAGCAGCCTCTACCTGCCCCAGGTCCTAACGACACACTCAGCTACTGAACACATTAGTAAATAAATCCAGCAACAAGTATAGTGTCCTCATGATCCCCCAATCACCTAGATGCCCAGCCTGAACACCTCAGAATTTGGGGGTCATTCTCAATTTAAACCACAACATTTAAGTTAGTATTCTCCAGAAATGAAATGCCTGAGTGCAGATCTAACAAGACCTACATGAGGAAATTTTTTTTTTAATCTGATAAAACTAATTTTTTTTAATCTGATAAAACAAATTAAGGATATAAAGAAATGAACAGCTATTCCAAAATTCCACATGGGCAACTCAGCAGATGAAGAGCCAATACCACTGATACTACCCAATTTCAAGACTTACTACAAAGCCAGAGTAAGAGGAAATAAAATCCAAAAGGTACAACTGATATTATGAAAAGGAAAGAAACTGCTCAAAGGGAAGGAACAACTGGGGAGAAGGTAGCATTTGGCTATGAAACTATCTGCTACAGTTTCATAGGGATGAGGGAAAGGAGAAAAAGAAAGAAGGGATATATATGTATACGGACAGCTGGGATAATTGCACGGCTGATATCTGCTGGTTTACTGAAAGGAACACTTAATGTTTAAATTTTTGGTTTTTTGCCCAATTTTGCATGCTTGTATCTAGTAATCTGAACAACTAATTTAAAGACAACATATGCAATGTAACAACCATTGGTGAATTCCTACCATCTTGTTTAGTGAAGCTCTGCATTGTTTTTTAACGTTTTTTACTTTTTATTCTCTTTAATGGTTTGATCAATCTTGCATTCTTACATCTGGTAATCTGAGCAACTTCACTGAACAAAATATGTAATATAACAACCACTGTTAATTCCTATCATTTTGTTTTGAAACCCTGTATCATTTTTATTGTTTTTGTGCTGTCTTGCTTTTGTCTATGTTGTTGTTATCTTTTTATTCTCTTTAAAATAAAAAAAAAAAACTATGGTGCTGTGAAATGATAAATACATCAGTGGAACAGAAGAGAACACTAAGACAATTTAAATTTATCTACATAAACGGAGTCAAATGGTATTTGACAAATCTGTAAAGGCAGAGAAAAAAGAAGTCTTCAACAAATGGTGTTGAAACTGGACACTCAAATGCAACAAAATAAGCCTAGAATCAGACTTTATGTTCGTCACAAAAATAAACTCAAAATCAATCAGAATTTAATGCAAAATTCCAAACTGTAAAAATCTATGACACAGGAGAAAATTTGGATCTTGAATATGGTGATGATCTTTTAGATATGGTGATCTTTTAGTACTATCGATGAAAATTGAAAACTTCTATTCCTCAAAAGGTACAATGACACTCTCAAATACTGAAAAGACTAGAAACAGATGGAAAGAAGTATTTGGAAGACACATATGACAGAGGAATATAATCTAAAATATATAAAGAATTTTCTTAAACCCCACAATTAAAAAAAAAAATCACCTGATTTGACAACAGATAGAAGACTTTAACAAATACAAGCATATGAAAGATACTCCACTCACATGTCAGCAGTGAAATGCAAATTAAAACACTGAGATACCACCACATACCTATCAGAATGGCCAAAAATCGTAAACTGATAATGCTAAATGCTGGTGAGGATGTGTAAAGCAGCATGAACTGTCATTCACTGCTGCTGAAAATGCACACTGGTACAGCTACTTTTGAAGACATTCTGGCTGTTTCTTTACAAAGCTAAACAATTCAGTAAGACCAGGAATTACACTCCTTGGTATTTACACAAAAAACCGAGTAATTATGTACACACAAAAATGAGCACATGGATATTTATAGCAGTTTTATTCCCAACTGTCAAAATGTGGCTATAAGCAAGATGTCCTTCAATAAATGAATGTACAACACCTAGAAAAAGCCCTAATGTAAACTACAGACTTTGGATAAATTCTGTATGTCAATGTAGGTTTATCAGTTCTACCGTATGTATCAGAGGGCAAATGCTAATAATTGGGAGTTTAAGCACAGGGGAGAAGGTATTATTTGGCTATGAAACCCTGTGCTATTTTATAGCAAAAGATGCTAAAATAATATTAAATCTAAAAGGCAGAATTTGCATATGACTCAGTAATCTTCCTGGATATATATATCCTCCCAAAAAAGAAACAGGATCTCAAAGAGATGTCTGTACACTTATGTTTATTGCAGCATTTTTCATAGTAGACAAGTACAAGAAGTGGAAGTGACCTACATGTCTAGCAATAATTGGTTAGATAATGAAAATGTGATACATAAATACAATGAAATGCAATTCAACCCTAAAAAAAAGAAATCTTATAATATTCTATAACATATATCAACTTTGAGGACATTGTGCTATGGGAAGTAAGCCAGTCATAAAAAGACAAATACTTCATGCTTCCATTTGCATGAAGTACCTCAAATTTTAGAAAAAGCACAATGCAATTTGTGAACGGATGGAAGGAAGGAGAAAAAAGGAGGTAGTTGTTCCAAGGATACTGTTTTACAAGATGAAAAGTTCTAGAGATCTGTTGCATACAACAATGTGCTGACAGTTAACACTGCAGTACTGCATATTAAAAATCATACATGGAATTCTGGTGTTAGTACAATTATTTAAAAGGCATTTATACTTTATCCCTTGCATATATAAATTTAGAAAGTCTGTCTTCTGCTAATTACTAAATGTCTACTGTACTCCAGAGGAAGAACATATGAAATACTGTTACTCTTCAGTCCCTTGTGTCTACACAATACATGTCAGGAAATGATTACCGTCAGAGGACTAACAGTAAATGGCAGCAGTGGGTAAGAAAAAGTTAAACAAGAGACAAGTTTAAGAAAATAAGAAACCACCCAAAGATTATAATCTCAGGCATGTTTTTCACTACAGTTTCAAGGGTAAAACACCAACTTGACATATTAGCTGTGGAAAGCAGCGTGAAGCACTAGTGAACGTTATCACAAATAAAATGGCTGGGACACGGAAGTGCTCAGGAGTAAGGAGTTTACCATATAAACACAGACAGCAATCTGAAGAAGACTTAATAAACAGAATGAGTTTAGGTACCAGTTTTCACTGACAAGTGATTATGAGCTCACTCAACAATAAAATAGGAAAAAAGGGGGCTATCAGAAGGCATAAACTTCAAAGAGGAAAAAAAGCTAAACACAAAAAAGCAGAAACAGTCTAAAGCAGCAGATAACAAGAACACAATGCATGGGAAAAGAAAGGGTGCAGTGTTTCCTGAACTCGTAACCCAGCTTCTGTATCTGGGAATGCAAAGGCCACTCTGGACAAGTCACTGCCTACAGTACTTATTTTACCTGACCTTATGGAGAAATGGAGACTTTTTAGAAATTGCTGATTTTTACCTTTTACAACAGTAGTTCTTGGTTTCTTCCTTCTCTCTGGCTGTTTCAGAAATTTCCCAGCCAAACCTAGAAATATCTGTGTTCCCCAGGGAGCAGGTATTTTTTCTTTCAAATTTCTGTTTGGGAGGTTATCACTGTCCTTCAAGGTTTGATGACCAAATGACTGTCACTGTGTATTCCAGTATAGATCAAACTCTGCTGCAGACTTCAGAATCTAGTACCTTACTTCAAGTTCTCAGGATTTGTAAGGGGATTCCTCCAGGGACTTAAGTTTAAACGAAAAAGCCAAATGATTTTGGTATCGTAAGAATGCCTCCAGGGTATGTCAACAGAAAGAAAGGCAATTCAGTAGAGAGGAAATATGAAAGATAACTAGGAGCTGAAGACACAAAGCACAGAAAGATTATTTCAGGAGAAAAATGTGTGAGTGAAGAAACAGGAGCCTGAGAACAAGGCACTAAAGAACAATTCTAAGCAGTTAAACAGCCTGAAACTTATGGAAGTGTTTATGAAACGTGCAACATGAAAATGGCATGGAGCAGCCAACCCCACAAAACTTCACAAGATATGATGAATTCTGATTTTAGCCAGCAATGAAACATAAAAGTTAACATTTCTCCTCATAAAAATGCACAGAATCATTGTATGAGAAATGTCCCAAGATTCATAAACCACTATATACAAAACAACTTATTAGTCACTAACAAGTTTTAAGCACATAAATGATTCACAGAATTTCTCTTTACAGTATTTTACTGTCTAAACTGGGACTAAAATAGGCAAAATTGGAAGCATGCAATTCACTTGGGGATGGCTACTGCAGAATTTCAGGCAAAGAATGTAGTTCTAACAATGAATAGAAGGAAACTGGCACAGAAATATTTTAAAGAAGTGTATAGGAGGTATATGAGTAGGAAAAGCTAAAGACAATTTTCTGGTATGAGATATTCGTAAGAAGAACAAACATTTCCGGAGTGATTTATTCTTTTAATCCTCATAATTACCCTAGGAGAGACATAGTACTTAGGAACAAATGAAGGACCTTGTGAATCAAAAAGTTCTGCTTTCAATTAATTTGCAAGAACAACATCCCTCTAATTTTCATTGACCTCTTCTGCTTAAACTACTTCCTCTAATATTCCCTGAAATCATTTTTTGGGGGAAAATATGATATAAATGAATAAAATTCAAAATTCATTCTAATTCCAAAAACTTTTCCTTAGAAAACCTTAACAGGGTAAGTAGGTTTTACTCATTCTTCCTTTTGAGAAGACCCAGACAAAGGCAGCTCACTCATTCCATCCTTCCCACCATTAGAAGCAGGTTTCCTCATATTTGAAAGAGAAGGTACAGGTTGACACGATACTGGTAGGAAAGTGGGCAGGACTGGGACTCACGTCACTTCCGTGACGAAAGCCCTTGGTTCCTCATGTCTGTCAGAAAACCAAGCACATTAACACTGTGCCAAGGTCTCTCTCAATTTGGTCACGTTTTTTTTACTCATGGCTACATTTTTCACACCTCCTACCATCATCTAACTCTCCACTCCATCAATACTGAACTTTCTGCAATTCAATGGACTTGATCTGACTTCTTGTCTGACTCTAAGAAAAGTTGTTATTCTTGCCTAGAACATGATCCTTAATCATCCCCAATCATCCTGGAGGTTTTGGCTTAGATATCATCTCCAAGATAATTAGGTATCCTTCCTCTATGCTCCCACAGTAACCTGTACCTCCTCCTTTACTCCATTATTTACCTTATTACAACTATCTAGTTATTAAACAGCGCATGACCTAATAACTTGATTCTGTATCCTCTAAACCTAAAAAATTGCACAGCCTCAATAAAGATTGTTCAATTACTACTCAAACACAATCTAGACAGATAACAGTGTTAGTTAACCGTACCTTTTGTTAGTTATTTCACCTTAAAGGGAAACAGATTTCAAAATATCCCTCAGTTTCTTGGGTATACTAGAAGTATACGAATAGATTCACAAAGACTCAATCTGAAGATGACAGTGACAGCACCCACAGCAGAAAATCTAGAAAACAGAGGAACCACTTAAGTGATTAAAGATACTTCTTTTACTTCTGAAAGAGGTATTTGGAGATGTTAGTTGGTCCATAAATGCTTATTTATATGAAAATACACTCAAGTACAACCCAAGCTCCATCACTATAGTCTACTAAAATGAAAAGGCTTAGGACTGGGGATATAGGCACAAGCACCTGCCTGGCAAGCACAAGGTCCTGAGTTCAATTCCCGGTACCAAAAAAAAGAAGAACTAAGATGAAAAGACTTACTAGCTCTCTTACCAAATCTGAGAAACGCATGTGCAGCATGCAACACAGTGACTTGCCAAGGGGCAAGTATTTGAGATGTTGTCATTATTCATGTCCTATGTAGTGTAATGTATGTGATGTTTACACATTAGCTGATGCTAAAAAATGTCCCCCTACATTTCTGCAACATAGTTAAAAAGGGAGAGACATTTTGTACAAAGTTCATATCTTCATTCTTTCATGTAATATCTACTGACTACCTGCTATTGTATGTCTCACTAGGCTTACATTCCAGTGGTAAAGCAGCAAAATGACAAAGAAATCAATATGAAAGATGTCAAATAACATTAAATTGTATGATGAAAAATACAGAAAGGTAAGAGAAGATAAAATATGACTATTTTCTGATGAAGTTGATCAGAGAAAGCCTATCTGAAAAGGCGTTATTTAAGAGCTCTGAAATAAGTGAACAAGGAAATCATGTGGGTACCATCGACAAGGGACAAAAGCAATAGGTATAAGCCTTAAGAACACCAAACCAGTGTAAACAGAGATGAACAAGAGACATATAACGGGTATCTGAAGTAAAAGACAGCCAATTCATATACAGCCACATAGATTTCTAGGTATTACCTTAAGAGAGATAGGAAGGCTTTGAAGGTTTTGAGCACAGGTAACATAATTTAGCTTAAACTCTAAAAAGACTGTTCTGGCTATTATACCAGAAGAATACCATGACAAAGACTATTAAGAAATAATTCCATTCTTTTGGCAAAAGATGATGGCCTTAATCTGTGCAACAGAGGCAGAAATGGTAAACTGGTTGAATTATGGATATTTTGAAAGTGGAGTGAACCAGATTTTTCAAGCTACTACTCATTGAGATGGCAAGATTGTAAGAGAAGTGGTTCTGAGAGGATGAAAATCAAGATCTCTATTTCGGATTACTTAACTTGCTTGTTTTGGACTTGTCAGCTCTGAGAAGTAGTCATCCAACTGTTGGATACATAAACCCACAGTTCAGAGGGTCTGTCAGTGTTGGAGATGGAAATATGAGAGTTGTAAGGATACAGATAATAAAGTTCTTACCTGGACAGAAAGGATAAAGATGGCCTTAGGACTGGTCTGGGGCATTCCAACATTTAGAGTAAACTGAGGATTTATTTAAACAATCTTGCTTTAATGAGCCATATATCACTTGATACATTTACCCTTGCTCCATTTATAGTAATATACCTGAAAATATAGCCTTAATGTTAGAGATAGGAGTAGGGAGCAATCACTAAACATGAGAAATCTGAAGTTACTGAGAAACTGCTGTGAAATCATAAGAAAATTAAGGAGTCTAAATACATACAAAAATACTACCAGGCAGTATTTATAAACTTAAATAAAATACAGGCAAAACAAACATATGATCAAATAAAATGATCATATATTACATTATTCTATTGTTTGTTCTATTTCTAAGCTAAACTACAAAGAGTATCCACCTGTAAAAAAATTTTTGCTATGCTTTTCAGCATCTGAGGAAATGGAAACAGTAAGAATCCCTTAAACACAGGCACAGACTCTATATAAATTACTATTTTAAACACACTCCGAGTGGTATCGATATTATATTTAAAGGGCACTCACAGTAGGTCAAATGCAAATATGTATTAAAGCACCAAAAGAAATCAAGCTTTAATAAACATGGAATGCTGTCATTAACAAAACCTCCTTAATTTTTATTTAAAACCAAGACTATTTCATAATCTATTTAGTAAATTAAGCCTTACAGTATTATGTTAGAACAATCCTGGATCCACTCACCTTACTAAAGAGCTGCCTGACTATGGGGTCTACAGATACAGGAACGTAAGAAATGGTGGCAGATATGAAGGTTTAGAGCTGCATTCCCAAAGCACTTATGGCTACGACCTTTGCTCTGTTGAGACATCACAGAAAATCTAACTTGCTGTTACCCTACTTTAACAAAGTTCTGTTAAACAGTAAGAGTTTGCTTAATGCAACCTAGACTTAACACTAGAAATTCATATGCAATCTTGTGACAAATATCCTATCATGCCTCACAATATCACCATCCTTAGCTTTTACTACCCATTCAAGTTTCCTCTGTTCTTTGCCACTCTTTAACCATATCTTATCCTCTCCTAACACTCCACCAAGTTCTCTAGAAGCCCAGTTAACATAGGTTGTCCCTTGTTAAATAAAAGTTCTTCAATCTCTTTGATTTTACTAAATCCTGGCTCTTTCCCAAAGACACTGCTTTATCCTGCAACCCTTTTACGTAAGATGTCAAGAATTCTAAAACCTGTAAGTTTACCATCATTTTTCTAAATTCCCTGCATTAAAAACAGTGACCACTGCCCCAAACAAAACAGTAAGCAAGTACCTTAATGCCTCGTGGCTTTCTTTGGTGTTCTGATAAATTACACCCAAAGGCTAAAGGCTCTATTTTACCTCCTCCTGCCCCATGACATCATCAGTAAGACTTTAAAAATGTCTACGTGCATGATCTATTTTAATACTCTAGTCTTTCAAAATAATCTGCCTTTAATTTAAAAGATCTTTACCTTCACTTTATTCAACTAACCACTCCTTTGTCTATCTTAGGCATACTAAACACTCAACCTCTCATTGTTATCATCTCAACTATCCTGCTAACTCTTACTCACACCACTCTTTTTGACATATCAAGAGACGTTTTTCAAACTTATTTTTTAATTGACAAGAATTGTATAACATGTTTTAAAATACGCATATTGTGAAATGGCTAGATTAAGCTACTTAATATAAGAAATATTTCACATACATAGCATTTTAATGGTGAGAATACTTACAATTTCCTTTCTTAGCAATTTCTAAAACATACATTGTTATTAACTGCAGCCACCATGCCATAAAATAGATACCTACTAACTTTTAACTGAAAATTTAAATTCTTGGATCACCATCTCTGTAGACCCTCATAACCAATACTCTTCTGCCTACTTCTAGAATATCAACATTTTACATTCAACATATAAGTGGTATCATGAAGTATTTATTTTCCTGTGTCTGGCTTGACTTCACATATTAACCTGTCCATCCATCTTGTTAGAAATAAGAGGATTTAATCCTTTTATGGCTAAATAGTATTCCATTGTGCATATATATATTTTCCTTATGTACACATCCACTGAATACTTAGTTTAACTGTATTTTGTTGTGACTAACACTGCAACGGAAAGGAGCACGTAGATATCCTTTAACTATACAGTCGACATGGTGACTAAATCATGGCAGTTGTATTTTAATGTTTTCCAACAGTAAGGTTGCTGTCATAGTAGTTCTATTTTTAATATTTCGAGGAACTCCAATATTATCCCCCCTACTAATTTACATTCTCACAAACTATGTGCAAAAAGTTCTTTCTCTACATTCTCAGCAACATGGATGTTAATTCTCAGCAACACGGATGTTAAAACAACATGGATATTTTATTCTATTAAACATCTCAGCAACCTGAGATCATATCTCACTCCTAAATGACTACAGAGATGTCAGTATTTTTAAAAATTTACCAATTAATCATCTGAATGACTTTCAAGAAACATCCATTCAGATATTTTGCCTATTTCTTAACTGGGTTACTTTCCTACCACTGAGCTGTTTCAATCCCTTATATATTTTAGACATTAGCCTCCTCTCAGGTACGTGGCTTGCAAATGCTTTCCTTCATTCCCTTGGGTGCCTTCACTCTGTTGAATGACAGCCTTGGTTTGTGCAGCTTTGTAGTTTGATGCAGTCACATTTGCCCATTTTTGCTTCTGCTATGTGTTCGGGTACAGGGCCCAAAACAAAACAAAACAAACAAAAAAACCACCTCACTGCCAAGAGCAATATTAAGTTTTTCCTTTGTGTCTTCTAGTTCTTTTACAGTTTCAGATGTCATATCTATATTTTGAAACTATTTCGAGTTGAGTTCCGTACAGGGTGCGAGTGAAGGGTCAAATCTCGATCTTCTCCATGTGGGTGCCCAATTTTCCTGAGACCAGCTACTGAACAGATTGCCCTTTCCCCTCTCATGCTCTCAGCACCTTTGGCAAAAGTGTATAGGAAGTATGTGGATTTATTTTTAGCTTCTTTATTATGCTGCATCTATGTGTGTTCTTATGCTATACTTGTCTGATTATTATAGCTTTGGTAGTGTATTTTCAATCAAGTAGTATAATACCTCTGTTTTTTTTTAAATTCAAGACTGCTGTGGCTAGTCAATGGCGCCTGTGATTTCATGTAAATTTGAGAATTATTTCTTGTCTGTGAAAAAATAACACTGGAAATCTCCTCCTCCCAAACTGGGATTGAATCCAGGACCTTCACACTGAGCCACACCACATTCCCAGTTCTTTGAGACATAGTCTCACTAAAAACTATGGTGCCCAGGCTAGGGTCAAACTTGGCAATTCTCTTGCTTCAGCCACCCAGAAATTGCACTGATACAATCTTTGCAAAATCCCAACTTTTAGTTTTGTGGATTCATTGACTCTTTTTCTATTTTCCATTTCACTTATTTCTGCTTTGATATTTTTCCATCCATCAACTAAGTTCAGAATTAATTTTTCTAGTACCTTTGGTGGGTGCAACATTAAATTATTTGAGATCTTTCTTCCTTTTGGATGCAGGCATTTATTACTATGAAGTTTCCATTCTAGAAATGTTTGTCCTAAACCCTATGACTTTGGTGTTTCCATTTTTATCTCAAGATAACATTTTAATTTCCTTTTTAATTTTTTTTTTTTTGATCCACCAGTTGTTCAGAAGCACACTGTTTAATTTCTATATATGTGGACTTTCTGATATTTGGGTTACTATGAATATCTCATGTCATATCATTGTAACCAGAAAAGATACCTGTTATGATTTCAATCTACTTAAATTTGTTAAGGCTTGTTTTTGTGGCCTAACGCATGACCTATCCAACAGAATGGTCCATATTCTCTTGAAAATAATGTGTTCTGACACTGTTGGATGGAATATTCTACAAACAGGGGACACTCAAGTTACAACCAGCCTGACAAATGAACAACTTGGATTATGACTGGAATTTTAGTTTCAACTTACAACCAAAGTCTTGAGTTTATTACCCAAATGCCAGCTGCCTGTGCTTCCAGATGGTATAGATTTACCTCTTAAAAGAGTTTTGGAAGGAACATTACAATATCCTTTCCTCTATGGTATTAATGGAGAAATTCTGGACCAATGTCTCTCTAAGGACACTGATATCTGCCTGTATAGGAGAGACTCTGAAGGCCATGTAGCGGAGCCTAAGCCTTCAATTAACAACTTGAGTTACAACCAGCCCTCAGGAATGAACTGAATTCATAAAAATTCCACTGTATGTCCCTTACATCCACTTCATTAAAGTGTTGTGTAGCCCTTGAAGCATAAGACTAATTTTGTCATCAAGGCACATAAATGTGGGTCTGACCCATGTTTATTTTTTAGAATACTTCTACTGGTGAATTATTAATTTTAATTTTATGAGTTTTATTCTATTAAACAATGAGTACTTAATAGGAAAGAAATCACAAAAATAAAGTATTTGAATTTTTAATATTTATTGTTTACAAAAAAGCATCAGAATTTTCAACACTGACTGGTTCTTAGTGTAAAGTCTAAAAAAAGAACATCAGAAATAAATTCCCACATGAACTACAATGAAAGTAGCAACAGTACACCACAAACAAAATAAATCTTTACTTCAATTATCACACGTAAGGTGGTCTGCACACATGACAACTGCAGATTCCATACACGTGCATCATTTACTGTGACAGCACATGTGTTTTGCTCTCCTGGCCTTTCTATAGGACATACTTGACATCTCAGTGGTCCTGCTATTTTTTTCAGGAGGATGTCATTATATAATATAGTGTGTAGTTAACAGAAACATAAAGTATCAATAATATAAATTCTTAATATGTATTCTATACTTTGAATAGACATTAACATTTTCACATCAAACATGTACTTCCTTACAAAACCTAAAAGATAACATCAGAAATAAATTACTATATGAGCTACAATAAAAATACCAATAGAATTCCACCACAAGAATAAGCTTTGATTCAACTGTCACACCCAAGGCAGTATTCACACATGACAACTGCATGTTCCATGCACATGTCTCACTTACACTGGAAGCACGTGTAAGCTTTCCTTTCCTATGTGGCAGTCTTGTCACTTCTCTTCTCTTCCTGTTTTGTCAGGAGCTTCCTACTATATTGTATAACATGCACTTAGCAGGTAATTAAGATGTCATTAAAATACAGTATCAAACGTAGTAAGTGCTTAAAACAGACATCAACATTTTTACATCAGTTGTTCACTTTCTTACAAAACCTAAAAGATAACATCAAAAACAAAACCTATGTGAACTACAGAGTAAACAAACAAAAGTCAACCACAGAAATAAGCTTGCTTCAACTATCACACCTGAGGCAGTCTTCACACATGACAACTGCATGTACTGCTTACATTGATGGTACATATGTTTTGTTTTCTTGTACTTTCTTGTAGGGCACATTTGACATCTTTTTGGTTTTAGTAGGTCTTTGTGATGCTGTGCCTGCCTATTCACCTGTCAGCTCACCAGTATGCACAATTTTTTTCACAGTTCCCTGAGCAGAAACATTTTGTTTTTCCTCGGTTATAAATGATCTCTTATGCACTTCAGTCCCAATCCTCCAAGAAAATTTCTCCATGATATTTTGCACTTGTTATTTTCTTTGTCAACTATCGAACTATGCCACACATATTTAGAATTGAGTAAAACACAACCACTGGCCAATACTTTCTGTTTCAAATGACATCATATTTACAGCATAATGCATCAACAACATCTACTCCACATTTCGTTTTGTTGTTGAAAGCTTCCATCTCAGGATTCTGTTTGGTTGAGGTTCCCCTATCATTATTTCCATCACAGTGAAATGCTGACATCAGCAGTACCAGTTTGCTTTTCTTTGCCACGTAGGAGGCTAATGTTATATCATTCTGAAATTCAAAGATTAAACTACACAATTCTCTTTTTTGAAACTGCAACATTTCATTTGGAATTCCTGCTTTGTTCTTGTTTACAGTTTCTGTGCTGGCGAATGTAACATCAATTGGAAAATGGTAAACCAACTGTCAAATGTTGCATTCCGACTAGTTTGAGAGATGGAAGCCACAAGTCTGTTTGCAACATCATTCAGTAATTATTATACAAGTAAGGACCTGAGGGTTGAGTTCCAGGATAAATGTCTAAATTGAAAGCATAATAAGTCTTTGCATCTAGAAGGGTATCAATTTTTATGGCATATTTTGACCCACTGCTTTTCCGTAAGTCTTTTACATTCCTGTGATCACCTGATAAGTACAGCATACCTATGAATTCTTTCAGTTCATCTAGTAAGGTGTCATAATAAATAAATTTTTTTAATATAACTATTGGTACATGTCTTACTTGCATTTCAGCCTTTGAGTATTTCACAGCATTTTGTAGTATTTCATCTGTTAGAACTTCCAACACTGAATGGCAGTTGTGAGCATTCTGTCCAATATGTGTGCTACATTTTCAGATATAGTTCTAACATCGGATCATTCCATTTTGTTGTGTGGCCATTTTGCAACATTTCAACTCGTCCAATGTGTGCTCATACTGCTGTTTTCTTCGTCATTTGAATAAGAGAGGTCTGCATTCCTTGTGTCTGAATCATTTGATTCTTGTTCCATTTCACTGTCACAGGAACTTTGGCTCACATAGTAAGCACCAAAGTCTTCGTCATCCTCATCATCATCATCCACCTATACACACTCTTCTATTATGAAAGCTTGTATGTTATCATAATGGATTATCTTCATCACTCATGCACAAGTAATCTGATTATTCACTTTTGACCTCCTCCAAAACTTGGAAATACGGTTTTTCACAAGCCATTGTACTGAATGGGCAACTTCTACAAGAAAATTTTTTACAAATCCTGGAGTGGTATGGGTCTAGTGTACCCTCTGTGATGCTCAGGTAAACATATGTAAAAACTATTCCATGGAGCACAAGGGTGCGTCCAAATCCCATGCTCCCATTTTTACACACATGCACACTCCTTACCGTTCATCATCATGTTTACCCACTATTAAGTGGGTAAACATATAGTTTCCTGTATCCCTCAGTAAAACATACTGAGATGCACAGCTGGCTAACCATAACACTCAAGTATAAATTTATAGTAGAAAAAGGATGGGTCAGTTGCACCCAGGCTTATGCCTTGAGGATTAAGTCTGTTGTTTCCATACTGATTTTCTTTCTGAATAATTTGTACATTGCTAAGAGTACGTTATTGAAGGCTCCAACTATTGCTGTGGTATAGTCTATCCCTTAACATTTATTAATTTTTGCTTTATATATTAGGTACTTTTTAGGTACTCTTAAAGTTAAGTGTATATATGTTTACAACTGTTATATTTTCTTGATAAACTGACTCCTTTGTTAGGATATAATGGCCCTTTTATTGTTTCACACTTTTTATTTTACATTTGTTGTTATCTAAATACAGCTATTCTTCCTTTCTTGGTTTCTCATTCCAAAATTATCTTTCTACTTTGAATTTGTGTGTTCTTAAAGGTGAAGTAAGTCTCACATAGGCCGTATCTATGGTAGTTGGTTCTTATTTTATTAGCTATGTTTTGTGCAGAATTTAATCTACTTACATACAAGTCAATTACTGGAAGACAACGAGCTATTATTGCCATTTGTGGCTGTTTTGTAAATCGTTTATACTTTTCTTCTTGTGACAGCTTCCTTTATGGCTACACTTTTTTCTACTGCTTTCCTTTTAATTCTGATTGGTGTGTGTGTGTGTGTGTGTGTGTGTGTGTGTTACTGAGATTGTACTCAGGGATGCCCACTGAGCTATATCGCCGGGCCCTTTTAAACACTGTCCTGAGACAGGATAGCATGATGCTGTTAAACTGTACTGAGTTAGTAGTTTGTGTATTTACATTTACAGCAGTTTTACACTATGTTCTCATGTTACTGATAGTGTCCTTTTCTTTATGCTTTACGAATTACCCTTCTCTTATAAGACAGGTCTAATAATAATAAATTCCTTCCTCTTCCATTTCTCTCTAAAGTTTTTACCTGTCCATCACTTCTGAAGGAAAGCTTCGCCAGGTAAATTATTCTTGCTTGATAATTTTTGTTGTCCCCACCCCCTCCAGCAGGTTAAATGTACTATTCCAATCTTCCTTGGTCTGTGAGATTTCTACTAAGTCACATGCTCCTAGTTTTACTGCAACTCCTTTTTATATGAAATACTTTTCTCCTGTTGCTTTCAGAATCCTCTTTGGCTTTGCTTTTACCAAGTGTATTTATGTCTTTATGAGGTCTTATCTGAACTGAACCTTATTACAGACCTTTCATTTTTCTGTATGAGTTCTCAATATTATTTGTTTAAACTGTCTCTTTGGTGAAGTCATAAAAATTTTTTCTTTGAAAGATGTTCCATAAAATCCTGTGTTTCTCATTCCTTTTCAATCTTTTTCCTTTAATATCATCTGATTATATATTTTCAAGTAATTTATCTTCACGTTCATATTGCTTTTGTACTTGATCAACATGGCTGCTGATGTTCTTGCTTGCATTTTTCATTTCATTCATTGTATTTTTCAGCTCCTGAGTTTAAATTTTTTAAAAATCTGATTTCAATCTTCTGTTTAAATTTCTCATTGTAGTTGTATACTGTTTTCTTGATTTCATGGGATGACTTTTCTATAGTTTTTTAAAAATTTATTCAGCTTCCTTCAAACCATTACTTTGAATTCCTTGTCAGGCAGCACATAAATGTTCATTTCTTTAGAAGCGGTTCCTTATTTTGTTCCTTTTGTGGCATTGGGTTTCTGATTGTTCTTGATCCTTGTAGACACTTACATTAGCGTCTGTACATTTGAAAAAATAGGAACTTACTCCAGTCTGCAGACAGCTCTGTCCGGGAAAAGCATTTACCAGCCAACTTGTCCTGAGATTTTGAGCATGCCATCTGGTGTGGTGCATGGGCAGGACTGCCGCTTGAGTTCTTGAGCAGGAAAGGCTGGTTCCTAGGTCAGCACATAAGACGGCCTAGAGCCTCTGTCCACAAGGCTAAACATGAAGCCTGGATCCATCGTGCTAGACCTACTGAATGGGCTAATGGGGGTAGACCTGGAGCCTTTATTCACAGTGGGCTGGGTCTGATGGCCAAACTGACAAGACCTAACCCAAATCTTGGGTAGGCCTACGGCCTGAGTATACGGAAGGTAGTTAGTCAGGTGCTGGGGTAGACCTGCAACCAAGATACAGTGGGACAAGCCTTAAAGCCTGAGAGCACAGAGGCTAGCCTGGAGCCTAGGTCTGCAAGGGAGGTCTCAGAGCCTTACTGCCAGACTGATATGAGTATCTAATGGGATGGGTCTGCACTCTGGGTCCACTAGCACCTGGAGTTACAGAGAATGGCCTAAAGTTTGGGTGCAGCTTGGTTCTTATGTAAATGAACAGCTTGGTTCCACAGGAGCCAGCCTGAGGCTGGGTGTGGGGGTGTTGCCTGCAGGTCAGAGTTCACAAAGATTAGGTCCTAAAGCCACAGAGGTTGACCTAACATTGAAGTCCACAAAATGATCCTGGAGCCTGGATCCAATGGGGAGAGCCAAGCACTGGAGCCTACTAAGAGACGCCTGAACCCTGGGCCTGCTATAGTATGGAACCATGGGGACCAAGCCAGACAGTGAAGCTGCAGGGAATGGCCTGGCTCTAGGCAGGCTTGAAGCTCAGGGTTATGGTATGTCGTCTGGCAGTGAAGTGGCCACAGAGACTCATTTTGTGGGTAGTAGACAGGAGTCTGTAGCTAAGGGTCCTGCTGGGTTTTCCATGGGCAGGTCTAGCACTGGGGTTCACAACAAAGTCCAGTGCTTAATACCTTTCTCCCAAGGAGAGTGTTTCTTCATACCGTGTGGCTTAAGGCTGAGGGAGAGGTGGCACTGGTAAAGTACAGCCGTCTTTCCTACCCT
Organism: Chinchilla lanigera; assembly: GCF_000276665.1. Lineage (NCBI taxonomy): Eukaryota > Metazoa > Chordata > Mammalia > Rodentia > Chinchillidae > Chinchilla > Chinchilla lanigera. The sequence goes on along the minus strand of NW_004955533.1, from coordinate 3,762,367 downwards.
CTTCAAAACATACTCTCTCATTTCTATGCCATGTGTAGGTGCTGTAATCTCTCACCTGGTATCAACAGCTCTTGTGAAGGTATTTTTGTTAATGGATAGTTGTATCAATTGATGCTTCTGCAGTAGGGCAAGTGCTGCGAAATCATGTTCTACCATCTGGACCTCCTGATAAGGCTTTCTGTTAATAACCCAGCATACTGGGGCTAGCACCACCATCTTTCCAACCACAGCCAGCATCAACAATATATAAACTGAATTACTCCAAAGTAAATATCCTATACACAGGCCACTGTGCAAAGTTCTGGCCCAACTACCCCGCTGATACTCAAGCTGGAATACTGTAATCTCTGGCTACTACAGAAAAATCTTTAAATTCCAACTGTGATAAACTTTCTAACTTGAGGTAGCCATTGAGTGCATGAGACTTGCAACATTCTTTGGTCCACTTCTTCACCCACAACCCTGAACAACTCGGTAAATTTTCAGTATTCTCAATTCCCCAAACTGAACCCTCTATTAACCATAGTGTTCCAAGAAAGTTTTTACAAAGAATTTCATAAAGTTACACTGTCACCCAATTAGAATCAAGTACCTACCACCTCCTATCCATTCAGGTAACTACTATCAAAAAATTTTTAAAAACCCTAAGTAAATAGTTGCAAAGATGTAAAAAAAAACTGAAACCCTTGTACACTGTTGAAATGTAAAAAGGCATAGAAACTGTGGCAAACAGTCTGACAGTTTCTCAAAAATAGTTTTAACATTTGATTCAGTAATTCTACTTTTGAGTATACATCCTAAAGAATGTAAGGTCTTAAAGCGTATACCTACAATTATTAAAACTTAAAGACAACCCAAGCATTCATTAACAGATAAATGAGTAAGCAAACAACAGTCTATAATGCAGGAAGTTATTAATGACCCTAAAAAAGGGAAGCACATTGTGATATGTGCTACCACATGTATGATCCCTGAGGAATGAAGCCAATCATCAAAAAAACAAGAAGTATGTAACTGCCGGTATATGAGGTACCTAAAGCAGCCGAAAAAATCACAATCTGAAAGTAGAATGTTGCTTGCCAGGGGCAAGAGAAATGGACAGTTATCTTTTAATGAGTATAAAGTTTTAGTACTATTAAATGAAGAGTTCTCATGATGACTACACAAGAGTATCATTCATCACTAAAATGTACACTTATAATGGTAATACTATACTTTTACCACTGTATGTTTATTTTAAAAATATGTAAAATATTTATTTTACAATTTTAAAAAATTAATATAAAAGTTACATGGTCCAAAAAAAAAAAAGTTATATGGTCACCTATTTTAAAAATGCATTTTATACTTCTTTGTTGGAGATTCACAATGTACATGAGCATTTAAAAGAATTGCCTCTATTTTCAAAGAAAATCTTGACTTTGTCAGCCTCACCCATAAACACATTTAACATCATGTATCTACTTTCACCCCTTGTTAACATCAGAAGGGGTCTTTCCACTTAGGTAAGCTCAAATTCTACACCAATATTTTTCAATCAAACCACTATTATTCTACAAAAAAATCTTTCTTTGAAATTACCACCTCTAATACTTTAAACTTCTTAAGTCTTTACAACCAATTACTAAGACTGTTAAGGCTGAAGCCCTGGTCACCTACTATCGCATGTTTCTCATCAAATCTGTTCCTCTACAGCAAGAATAAAAATAGTACTCCCTACTATTAAAGAAATTCGATGTGATTCCCAAATCACTCTGAGATAGAAGCCAAAACCCTTCACACAGCATGCAAGGCCCTACTTAGCCTTTTCCACCTATCAAGGCTTATCTTCATTTTCACAACTTTTGGTCAATCTGATCCAAAAATCCTGAACTGCCTACTGCTTGCTACACCCAGTACACTGCTTCATAATGTGGTCATGCTTAAAGCTGCCTAACTCCCAAGAACACTTCAAATTTAACCCAGTCCAATTAGTCACACCCATTTTCCTACCATCTGGATTAGGTTCCCATTACATATCGAGTCCTCTGGTACTTGTTTGTGCTCCCACTGTTCTCCAAGTACCACTCTATTTTCACTCTGAGTACATGGTAAGCTTCTCCTGAGTGAAAACTAACTTGTTTTGTATCTACAACATACGACCTGATGTCTTACACATGGCAGGCACAGACACTGCTAAACTCAATTCTTTCTCCAGTCTTCCTATTTCCCCACAACTGCTAAGAAAGCAAAAACACAGAAAGATTTCAGGAATATGCCAATTATCTATCTAGCTGTTGCCATCTAATGACCTCTTGCCCAAGTTGTAGAGACATTTAATAGGGGCAACCTAGGTATGTTCCTCTCTGGATATACATTTAAATCATTACTTCTTCTACCTGGAAATTATTTTCAAATAATACATTTAAAGCATATATAATATGCTTTTCAGGGCAACTGAAAAGATACCACAGCCTCAAGCAAGTCATACTTACATTCGGCTAGCTTCAATGTCGTCCGACTGGGGTTCTCCTGGTGATCTGGAAAATGTAATTGAGGAAAAGTTAGAAAAATATTCTATATTCCAAAAAGGGACAGATATGTAATTTAAGGAAGACATATTTAAAAACTAGATCTAAGCACTAATTAAAAGATTAAAAATAATTACAGATTTCAACATGAGAAAAACTGGTCAGTTCAGGTTGCCGTACGACACATATTTTAAGGGCTGGACTAATAAACTCAATGCTTTCTTTTAAAAAAAGGCAATTACAAACACTGTATCATACATCAACAGAAAAACCAATATAATCCAAAATTATTCACATAGTCAAATATGTACAATAAAGATGATCATGAAATTCTCTATAGCCAAATATTTACTGTGCACATCAAACGAAGTGGTACTCATAGTCTCAAACTTTAGATAAAGGGGTCAGCAAACTAGCATGTGCAGACAAACTGCAGCTCAGGATGTTCACCTGTTTCTGTCATTCATTTCAGCATTGCTTACGGCTGTTTTCACAGGAAAAAGAAGGGCTGAAAACCTGTGCCCACAAAACCTTAAAGATTTATTATGTGATCTTCAAGAAAAAGTTTGCCAACCTGTGCTCTAGTTAGTTCAAACTAAAATCTAAGCCTTGACAAATTCTTAACATTTATATCAGATGTCCCATTCTGACCACAATTACACTGGTTCAACAATGAAATGAAGTTTCCCTAAAAAACACACTGGCAAGTTAGACTGTCAAAAGTTATCATCTGGGATATTAATATTCTGCTCCAGGAAACTGTCAATTAACTTTAGTTTTAAACAGTTGCCAGCTATTTTCTGAATACACTATAGCTGTCCTATGCAGAAATACTCAAAATTCTCAAGAATTCTTCATTTCCATTTTAAAGGATATTAATCAATTTTTCCTATCTCTATCATATTGTTAAAAATAAATGTTACCATCTTCATTCTTATAAGCAGCATCAGTTTATGTAATTTTGAAACGAAAATCAATATAATACCTACTTCAAACACTTTTAATTTTCCAAAATGAGTTTTAAAAAGTTGAAGTCAAAAGTAAATTTTCAAAGTGGCATACAAGAATTTGATTTGTGAACTTATTGCCTTTAGACTTCTAACAATTTTTAAAGAATCTTAAAATCAGAGTCACTAGTATGGTGGAAATGTGTTTTCTAATTTCTTAGCTTAAAAAAAAAATCTCTTTATAAGACTTTCAAAAATATACTCACTACAATTCATTCAGATCCCAAAATAAGAATGAAGAAAAAGATTAAAAAAATTTTAAAAGAGCCCAACAGCTTAAATATTTTAGATCTTTGTAATGTATTTTCAATTTTGCACAAAATTATGTAAGAACTAAAAATAGGGGCATGCTTGAGGTGGCAGTGAAACTAATGCTAAAAATTTTCTTTACCTCCTCCCCCAGGGAGCAAGCCAATCACCCCTGGGACACCCCTCGCCTCCGCCAGCCTTGCAGTAAGCACCTCCAGAATGCTTCCAAACTTGTATCGCCTAGACAGAAGGGCTATAAACTGCTGAAAACCCCATGGGCCAGCTGACTCACTTTTGAAAGTGCTGCCCTCCAACATCAGATGTCATACTGAAGGAAGCAGAACTGGCTTGCCAAACACAAAATAAACCTGCTGGCACTGGGAAAAGAGGCAGACTAGAAGCTTTAAGACAGGCAGCAAAAGTTTCAAAATTAACAGAGAAAGAGAGGAAAATGTGAGGACATGATGACAGGAAAAAAATATTAGTGGAAAAAGGGAAGACAAGAGGAAGAAGAAAAACAAATCCAAATCTCAGAAGTACATTATCAAAGTGCAGTGAAGCTTTGAGATCCCGAAATGGGACAAGATTCAACCAATCATCAAATGCTATCTGCATCTGTTTCCCCAATTTCTGCTACCAAAGCAAGTGGGTATGTGAATATTAGTATCAAAATGTCACCAAAGGTTTGTAAATATGTATTACTACTTAACGCTTACACATATTAAAGTGAGATATTAAATACCTTACAACTATTACCTAGTTGTAAATAATTTACAACTAAATTATTTAGTTGTAAGTCAAACTAAATAATTTAAAGCAGCTGTCTATAAGAACGAAAGAATAAGAAAGGACTGAAAGACATTACCCCAAAATAAATCTGTCCTGGGTCTTTTAAACAGAGCAGATTTCTTTTTATTCAAATTGTAAACTTTCTTAGTCAAGAGAAAAGTAAATATACATGTAACTACCAGAAATATGTTTCTTATAGTAACAGTGCATGTCTGAACAAATTTCTAGACATTTTGTAAGAGTTTATTTCTATAATATTGTAAAAAAGTTAGCAAAAATATCCTAATGTTAAGCCTCAAACTCTCCAAATTATGATACAGACATACATCTAATAATAGTTCTTATGCTTTATTTTGGCTTAGGAGCTAATTTAGTCGCTACTGTCAGTATGCAGGAAATAAGAATCTACTACATGCTACTGATTTTACCAATTCAGAACATATACCCAAAGGGAAATATCTCATTTTTTTAAAAACTGCTGACTTATCTTAAATTTTGCCAGAATAATAAATTGCAAAAGGGTGTTTTAGAACAGAAATACAACAAAGTAACATATAAAAATAAATATTACTTTCATCTCAATGTTAGGTCTTGATTTGAAATGACAGAAAATAAATGATTCCAAAAGCCCACTAATCTGAATACTGCAACATGAGCTAGCAAATTCAAATGGTGGCTCACTTCCAATAACACTGGTGCAGCTTTCTCTACTATGTAAGCCATTCCTTTTAACTCCACTGTAACTCTCTAGGAGAGAAAAATATACTAGTTGTATTAATGTTGCAAATAGAGAAGTATTTAAACTTCCACCACATAAAGGCACACTGTAAAATGCATATTGAGAAATGGTCCATATCTTCTCTAAAATTCTTATAATCTCAGGAATGGGGGAGCAGAGACAAATATTTTAGGGAGGAAATTAAGTGGAAAAATAAGTCAACTCTTAGGTCCTCTATTCTTAACAGTATTCCTGCCAACTATACATTTTCTTCATTTTTTATAGCATGTATTTCACTTTACAATGACAGCCTTTTAAAGGCTGTAAAACAATATTCAAAATTACCTTTTACTAGCTGTGGCCATTCGGTGACATCAGGGTGATCACAGCTTTGAGTCACTGATTAAAAACAGGTTGTCACACGAGTCTAGCTGCTAACTTGATCTGATCGTAGGCTTAATAACTCTAATAAATTAAACAAATCTTCAGTTAGAACACTTTAGTATATAAACCCAATCATTGTTCAATAAATTATCTTCAAAATTTCAAATTAGGTGGCAATGACAAATTTCTCAAAAGAGTAATTATGGTAAGAAAGCTTTTACAGACTATTTTTCAGCATGTTATTTTCTTAAAATGATCCCTTCACTTGAGAAAATGTGGTACAGGTTAAATATACCTAACCCAAAAGTATAAGACACTTAAAAATCCACAACTTTTATAGCCATGTCAGCAACTCAAAAGTTTTGGATTTTGGGACACTTCAGATTGGATTTTTTGGATGAGGTACGTTCAACCAGTGAGATCTACGCAAATATTGCAAAATTTGTAAAAATGACATCTGAAACATGTATGATCCCAGGCATTTTGGCTAAAGGACTTAACCTATAATAGTCCCTTGCAGGTTTAATGTATGATTTTACAAAGCATTTTGGTCAATACTATCTAGAGTCTCAAGATAAACATGTCCCTCTGTAATCAAGGCAGCTATTTTAAGACAGTAATAATAATAAGCCTCAGAGTGATTAATCAACTTGCCCAAGATTTCAGAATTAGTGTTGAAATTACAACTAAAACCAAGATCTACTTTCTACTTAGGAGAGGATTTTTGTTGTTTTGCTTTAGTTCTGCTATGGCTTTCTGATTTATATATACATAAATAACCAAGGATTCAGAGTGTGGATTGAGACCTGATCATTATGCCAACAGTTTAAATGGGACTAATTTAATCACAGTATTCTAAAATTAATGGAAAAAAAATCAGTCATCAGGTAGCCAAATTCTTAATGAAACAGTTTTACACACACACACACACACACACACACACACACACACACTCTGGTCCTACTTATTCTATATTTATGTAGAGTCACCTAACAGCTAAAAGCCCTTGAGCATTGCACAAAAATAATGTGTTCTACTCTTAGTCATAAACCCATCACACTGTTTTATTAAAAAATGTAGCAAAATATGAACGCATGCTCCCTCAACCAAGTATTTTTTTTTCTTCCATACATGGTCTTAACCCAACTTTCCTGAGAGTTGCAGATCAGATTATTAGACCCCCACCTTAACCATATGTAAGCCTGGCAAAGATATACATCTGCAATATCCTAGATCATTTCATATAACTAATTTTTCCACTCATGACCAGGCCAAAACTGAGGCATGAATTAAGGAAAGATGAGAAAATTAGGAGGGAGGAAGACCCTTCAAAATTACTACCTTCAAACTAATAGACAAGCAGAGGAAGTGATTTAACAGCATAGACCCAGAATCCAATATAAAGCAGCAAGGTATATATGAAAACCCCAAGAGAAAGGTTGAAACATCAATGCTTGAGCCCATACTTCCACAGCTATAAACATAAGGGCTTCAAATCCAGATATGGGCCAGCGTTGGCCTGAGTTTGAGTACCCCAACGAACAGGATCTACAAACCCTGTAAGATAACTTCCTATCATAACTACATGTCTCTTAATAAGGACCTATGCACTCCTGAGGTAATACAGAAAACTCAATGGCACTCCTGAAGTGAACAGTGTGATGATGTAGTTAGTTCCCTCTCAGCTTCTCATGAAATTAACAGTGTCTGTGAATTTATAAGATCCAAATGAGTCAAACTTTCCACCTTCTAAACACAAAAATAAGAATGTTAAAAAATCTTTAACTGGCTTATTGAACAATATGTATTTTGAAAATTACGAAGTCAAAGAGACTCTCTTCCAGTCTCCTCTTTTATGCAATCCAGTGCTCCAGAGAAGACAAACAGGCTTTGCAAAGCCAGTCTGGATTCATGTCTCTGTTTAGCTACTTCTAGCTGGAAAATCTTGGGCAAATTATTTAACCTCTCTGAACCCCCATTTCCTTATAGAGGGAATTACGGTAACAGTAGTATGGGTTGCCATGAAGATGAACTAGCTAAGATATAAATTGCTCACAAAAGTGTCTGGCATTTTATGTACTCACAAATGGAATCAAGTATCAATACCCAAGGCCTACAGTAAAATGTACCTCCTCAATCTTCTTAAGAATGTGATTTTATATGTCTCATAGCATACTAATCTCCTGTGAATTCTTTCAGAATACCACTTAGGTCGCTACAGTAGCATAGTTATTTCCCAACTAGTACAATACTTTAAAAATGACAGGTGCCCTAATTTAACGCAACTGTCATTCTTACTGTGACATTAAGATAATTCATGCAATATGAATTTCAAAAAATAAAACAGAAACATACCATATTTCGCCAAACTTCTGAGGAGCTGGTGAATTCTAAAATCAGCCTCTTACAGATTTTTAACCTAAAATATAAAACACCTCACTCAATTCTTTTTATATAGACAACTGGATAAGCTTTTTAAAAAACTACTAAAATTCATTATAAAATCAAAACAAATTCATCTTCCATAATATTTATGAACACCCATAAGTGTATCAAAAGACAATTACCCTGCTGTTGTTGCGAGAATGTGTGGCAGGGTGATTAGGCAGGCCCTGTGGCCTGTATGCTTTCAGCTGACAAAACCATGTTTCCCATTTTCATCCACAAAGCTTATTCATTACCCTCCCTAAAATAGGCTTAAAATATGTGCTAGTCCCTTCTGATACTTAGTTTTGCTTTTAATTACATTCTATATGCTGAGTATCTGCTACGTAAAAATATAGATTATCTACCTTACTACCATGTCCTAGAGTAACAACTACTGGCAGTTCCTTTGACCTCTACATCTTAAGTGTCAGGCTGCTGTGTTAAGACAAACATGTTCTTAAAAGCATACAGAGTACCTTCATAGCACATAACAGAGCCTCAAAATACTGTGAGCATACTTATATAAACCACTAAACAGCTACTAAAATTTAATTCTTACCTCTTCAAAAAAAAAAAACTTATTGAGCTTAAAGCAAGAACCAAAATAATCTCTGTAAATTCTTAAGTACTTTGTAAACAATCTGCATTCCTCAGTGGAACAGGAATTAATGTCTTTTAATTTGTTCCTTTAAAACCACCCAGTATCCTAACAAGCCAATAGAAGAAAATGAATACTGCAGTATTTTCAATAGAATTAACCAAATTTTAAGACTTCTAAAAACTGAGTCTAAAACTTTGGTCTACAATACAATTGCCTGAGGAATATACAAAAATGCACCCTCTTGGGTTTCACCACAGATTCTTGGTTTTTTTTTTTTTTTTTTTTGGTTTTTTTCCGGTACCGGGAACCGAACTCACGACCTTGCGCTTGCCAGGCAGGTGCTTTGCCGCTGAGCTAAATCCCCAGCCCCTCACCACAGATTCTGATTCAGTGCACGAGATGGGAGCACATGAATTTGTGTTTGTAACATACATTTACGGGATCCACAGATGCCACTCTCACTGTACCTCTACATTCAGACCCTTAAATGCACATCTTTAAGCCCTTATCTCTAGAGCTATTATTCTGTAGTTGCCAGTTATCAAAGGTACCCAACCCTCTGAAAATCTCATTAATACTTAAGGTCAATGTTTGTAAAACTGAACTCTACCATTTCACAGAAAATTCAGTCTATCCTGAATATTCCTGATCTCACCGTTTTTCTAGGTACCCCCCAAAATTTGGTGCATTCAGTATTTTCTCCCCCTCATTTTTATTTCATCTAATCACTAATTCTCAGCCATCAAATTCTTAACAATTATTCATTCAAAATATGTCAATTAGATCGAGTGCCTACTAAAAGTGGATGAAATCCATTACAAAAAAACTTACACAAAATCTCCTGATCTCTTGTTTTGTGAGGGCAATGGGCACAAATAATAAAGACCACAATAAATCATGTAATTAGAAAGTACAGTTAGGACTGGGAAGGAGAAACTCAGGGAGGGGTGTACATTATAATAAAGAGTCCTGACAGTCTGGGGAAAAGACCTCCTTCATGAAGGATGATCAAGAGTCATCAGACACACTAAATTCTGTGACGGCCTGAGATCATGGGCGAACTATCAACCTAGTCACACAAAGCAGCAAAGTTTGAGTCCTATTCAGTCTTTCTCTTTTCTAGTATAACAAACTGCTCAATGGTTCTATGTAAGGAATTCCCCCATACCCCAATATATCTCCAGTTCTTCTGATGCCATTTACTTGCTTCAGAATTAAACCTAATCTCCCAATCATGTCAAAAGTAACTACACAATTTGGCCAAAACCTGTCAGTCCAGCTTTTTTCCAGACTGCACTCTGGCAGATACATATCCTTCACTTTCATGCTTTCAGCGCTTTAAAACAACCACAGAATAAACACATTACAAAAATGGAAACTTTTCAATGATTCATTTTAGGACCTTTAATAAGTGCAAAGTTAACATTCAAACCTAACTTGATGCTAAAGACCGTGTTCATTCGTTGCATCCCACTCTTTAAATGTATATTCAAATTTCTTTTTTTCATCCATGCTTACCAGCTGTTACGGTTTGTGTCTGGATGACCCCCCAAAGCCTCTTGCAGTCATGGGACGGGCTTCTAGAGTTTGTGACTGATTCATGGTCCAATGCTGGGGTTATGGGTGTGAGTGCTACCCCTGCCCAGGGGTGGAAAGCCTGCATGCAACGTAAGAGAGGGAAAGAGGCTTGCTCTTTCCACTGCTCCGCCCCTTCTGCTCTCGCTGCTTTTGCCGCCATGAACTGCTGCCCTCTGCCATGTGCACTCTGCCTTGGAGGCGGCTGAGTATGGGCTGAAACCTCCACAACCTGTGAGCTAAATAAACCTTTCCTTCCTTAATCCTGGGTGTCATGCATTTTGTCTCAGCAACAAGAGAAAAGAGACACCAACAATGCCATACTGAGCTACATTGCTTTTTCTCATTTCCATTTTACCTTTTCCTCCAAAACTGCTGCTGGAACTATCTTCCTAAAAATTAGAATTTTGGGGCTGGGGATTCAGCTCAGCAGCATAGTGCCTGCCCAGCAAGTGCAAGGTCGTGAGTTCAATTCCCGGTACCGGGGCGGGCGGCAGGGGGGGACTAAACTAAAAATTAGAATTTGGCCATATTGGGGCTGGGGATTTAGCTCAGCGGCACAGCGTCTGACTGGCAAGCGCAAGGTCGTGGGTTCAATTCCTGGTACCGAAGAAAAATTGGCCATATTACTCCTGTAATCAAACACTTGTGTGCTTTCCCAGTACTAAAAGCATACACCCTAGACCCCTTCATGTGTTACTTAGGGCCTCTACAGCATCTTCCTCAGATAGTACAGCAGTGCCTCCAGGTGTCATAGCTCGTCCTGTCACTAAAGAACTGCCTCACAGCAAGATGCCCTTTTAAACACTTCTCTTGGCACAACTACTCTTATTAATGTACGTTCCCAACATCATAAAACAATTTATTCATTTCTGCCTTATATCTGTAATTTTTTACTTTACTTACAGCTATCGTCAGCTATGAACTGGTTGACAAGGATTATTTCATCCATATTTTTAATTTTATAGTAATAGTAACTATGTTTTCTTGACACATCTCCCTGGCACTGGAGGGAATAAAAAAGAGCCAGAAGCTATTGCTTGACAAAATATCGTGAGCTAGTTCCAAATGCAATTTATGTATGAACAAAGGAGGATATCATTTCTTCCCATATTAACATAAATTTAATCCAGTGCCAATTTAACAAGAGTATATGTCATAGACTAAATATGTAAGGATAATTAATAAAGTTTTATTTCTAATAGAAGAATAATGTTACTTTTCTATCAGTTACTCAAGCACAGTATATTTAAATATCATTAACACTGTTACAACTCCATCAAAAAACATTGACAGTATATAATAAAACTAAGTATTTGCACACCCTGTGACTTGAAAATTCACCAAGTCTAAGAAAGAGATATAAGTGCATATGTTCACAAAAAGACATTCACTGGAATGCTCAGAACATCAATACTCTTTAATAGCACAAACCAAAATTTACTAAAATGCCCAACAATAGCAGAACTGTAGTGTATTACTAAAACAAATACCAAAAGCAACCACTACAATCGATTATGACAACAGTGGGGCGTGGTGGCAGGCGCCTGTAATCCCAGCACTTGGGAGGCTGAGGCAGGAGGATCATTGCAAGTTCAAGACCAACCTGGGCTACAAAGTGAGCTCAAGACCATCCTGAACTGCACAGTGAGACCCTGTCTCAAAAAGGCGATTATGACAATCAACAATAAATCTCGCAAACTCATTAAATGAAAAAAGCCAGGACTACATGCTCCTTGAAAGCAGAAAATCTTCCAAGTCAATCATCTGTTTAATAACCTAGCCTACCAAACATGTGACTTAATATGCAGTACAGTAATTCCCGCCCTTATTCAGAGTCCAAAATCCCCTCTGCTGGATGCCTGGAACTGCAGATAGTACCAAACTCTTTTTACTGCACATGCATACCTATGATAAAGTTTAATTTATAAATTAAACACAGTAAGAGGTTTACACCAATAAAACAATTATAACAATATACTACAATAAAAACAATGTGACTTTCTCTGAAAATAGCTGTACTCTACATCCTTCTTTTCATGATGAGGTTAGATGATACTTAAAAAGCTGATGGACTCAACAGACAAGGATTCTCAAGTATCTTTTATAAATATGCCCAAATAGTCTAAGGAATAAACAAATAAATTGAAAACAAGAAAATGAGTCAAATCAACTTCTAGAAATGCAATAAAATATCTGAAATTATTTATCGTTTCAAAAGAAAAATAGTGAAAGATCAAGCAAACTGAAACACAAACAAAAAGAATGAAAAATAAACAGCATGCTAATGACCTGTGAACAAGATCCAGTGGTCTAACATACATCCAACGGGACTCCCCAGAAAAGATCAAATAGTGGGTTTAAAAAATATGGGAAGGAGGAATGACAGCTAACGATTTTCCAAATTTGATGAAAACAACATATGCACACATCTTTTAAAAATATAACAAAACACACACACACACACACAAAAACCCCTACAACTCTCCGCTGGATAATCACAAAGACAGACAGTGACAAAGAGAAACCTTAAAAAACCACAGGCTGAAATGGGAGAATGACAAATTCAAGGCCACCTTCGGCAACTTAGTGGGACCCTACCTCAAAACAAAAAGCGCTAAGGATGGGGTAGGGAGGGGATGAGAAGAAAAAGAAAAGTGGCAGCTTTAAGTACTGGAGAGGAAACATTAAGGAGAATCAAACTTTTCAACAAATGTGAAAGAAAAATTTGCCAATCTGGAATTTCTAGTGAAAATATCCTTCAAGAAATGAAGACAAACCATTATACGTTCACCTGAATGGCTAAATTAAAAAGATCAACAGTCCCAAATACTGACAAGGATGTAGGGCGACTGGTACTTGCACAAATTGGTGGTAATATAAATAAAAGGACTAATTTGAGGAAAACATCTGGTAATTATTTATAAAGTGATCCTATAACAATTATTTGCATTCCTAGGTATTTATCTACAAAAAAAGACACGTCCACACAAATACTTTTTCCACATAAGTAATAATTGCAGATTTAATAATAGCCAGAAACTGAAAATAGCCACGTTGTCCCTAAATGGAAGAATGAAGTTTCAAATACTTAAACCTGAGATAACATGGCTGAATTCCAAAAACATGCTGAGTAAAAGAAACCTTTTTAAATACAAAAGCATTGCATGATCTATTTACATGAAAGTCTAGTGCAGTAGGTCTAGTATCCGACCTGTATCCCAATTTATTTGACCTAATTTTTTGAGTGAAGATAAATAGTCTTGGGCTACATAAAAATATAATTAGTGTGCACACAAATAACAGAACTTTCTTTTAAAATATCATGTATTATTTTTCTAAAGGGGAGGCGGGTCACAGTTTGAACAAGCTAATCAATGATGAAAACAGAAAAATGGTTGCGAGTAGTGTAGGGGAAAGGACTTAATAGTTGTAAGTTCTATACACCCTGATAGGATTTTATTGTACAGTGTGTGTACATTTGTCAAAACTCATGAAATGGTACACAGAAAGGGTTATTTTCCAAAATTGGCCACTACAATAATTCATCCATGTGTTCTCAACAATAGCATTCTTGCATCAGGTAGGGAACTTTAGGTCTCCTCTAGAACTTCAGTGGCCTTTGTGACTCTTTCAACCAGGAGGGCAGAAGTACATGAACACTGATGCTGAATCATAAAAATGCTATGACTTCTACCTTGCCTTGTCAATATGCTCACTCTTGACATTTGCCAACTATGCTGTGAGGAATGTATTCAGATAGCAAATAAAGCAGGAAGCTACATGTTAAAGCAGCATGTAAATGTCACAGACCAGAAGAGCTCCAGTTGAAGCATAACACATGCATCAATCTGGAAATGTGTGTGAAGAAGTCCTCAGATGACTCCAGCCACTGGTCACTAAGTCACCGCAGCTGATATGCTTAGAGCCAAGACAAGATTTCCTTACCAATCCCTGCTCAAATTAAGATTCATAAGCGAAGTGAGTGCTGATGTTTAAGTTAAGATAGTTAAGGTGGTATGTTACATAGTACTAAATAAATGGAACAGTATACTGAATTCTAGTTATAAAGTTTAATACTAAATTATTAAATTTTAGTTAATATGAAGGTATGATCAAAACTATGATTAAAAAAATAAAAAACTATGGTGCATATTTAATTTTTTAAAAAGTTATTGCAGTAAAAGAAGCATCGCCACTAGTCTTCCTCAAAATCCTCCCCCATGCTTCAAACACCTGCCAGTTTCTGAAGTGGTTCTGGCAGTCCTCTTTCACGAATGTGTTCAGTTGTGCCGCCACTGCTGCCTGGATGTCCTGAATCAATTACAAGCGTTTTCCTCGTGGTCACTTTGACTCTGAGGAAGAGCCAGAAGCCACACAGTGCCACATCTGGGGAATAACATGATGAGGACCCGCTGTAATACAGTTTTTACAGGCCTGCTGCTCTGTTGGATGGCACTTAGCATTCACAGCTACTTTTGATCGTATTGCATACACTCACCAAAAAAGACTTCCAGAACTGCTTCAGTAAGCAGCAAGAACAATGGCATAGGTGTGTTTGAAGCAGGCAGAATTCTGAGTTGGTATAATGGCAATGTATCTTTTACCATACTGAGATGGATAGATCAGACAAAGCAGATATAGCAAAATGTTAATTTTGAAATTTCAGTCAATTATTGTGAAGTGTGTGTTTCAAAATTTTTGTAATAAAACATTGAACAGTAAGTGAAATGAAGGTATTTCAAATAAAAGTTGAACTATTTTGTGGCCAGTATACAGCCCCATTTTAGAAAAGTTCTTCATATGAAGAAATCTGAATCTATAGAAGGTACGTATATTAATTCTATACAAAAGAAATGAAAATTGTAAATGTAAGAGTAAATACAAAAAAAATGGTATTCTTTTGAACTTTCTAAGAGATAATTTTTTAAAAATCTACTGTGGAATTTATAACATGTAGAAGTAAATATAAGACCTCAATAGAAAAACGGACAAGGGACTACAAATGGATGTATACTTCTCTGATGTTCTTACATTATACACTAAAAGGCATAGTATTTTTGAAGACAGACTAAATTAAAGGTGCATACTGTAAATCCTAGAGCAGTGATGGTGAACCTTTTAGAGCTTTCAATGATACAAACAGCCCACTGCAACACGCATGCCATAGGTTCAGCACACTGCCCTAGCGTGAGCACTAGGGGTAGAAAGGAAATAGAGGTAAAAGTTGGCAATGGAAACAAGAAAATCCTAAAACACTGTTCAATTAATCCCAAAGAAAATTTTAGGAAAGGAAGGAAACATTTAAAAAGCAAAAATAGGACACATAGAAAACAAATAGTGAAAGAAAGCAGGAAAAGAAAGAAAAATTTTAAAAAGTATAGACAGGAAAGTGTCTTAAACACAACAACATTACCAATTATAATAAATGTAAATGGACCGAATCCTCATAAAGCAGATATGGTAAGAACCAATCAAAAACTGTGCCAGTATATGCCCTTTTTTTAAAGTCTTTGAGACAGCATCTCACTACGCAGTTCAGGCTGGCCTTGAACTCACTTTGTAGCCCAGGCTGGCCTCGAACTCTTGGCAATCCTCCTGCCTCAGCCTCCCATGTACTAGGATTACAGGCATGTGCCACCATGTCTGGCAAGTATATGGTATCTAAATGAAATTAAATTTAACCACAGGCCAACTGAAAGTAATAGGATAGCAAACGATAAATAAGCAAAAACTAATGGTAAGAAACAAGTGGCTACACTGAAAAGACACACGTGAGACTTTAGGACAAAACACTGTAAGATAAACATTATTGGATAAACACAGGTATGTCATAATGAAGAAATCAATTCACCACAGAGACTGAACAGTTCTAAGTATCGATGACCTAATAACACAGCTTTAAAACATATGAAGTAGAAATGGATAGTAACTTCAAAATTGTACTTGGGAGAGTTCAACACTACTATCTTAATATTAATAAAATAAAGAGCCAGAAAATCAGTGAAGATGGCAAAGAAATACATGCGTATCTATCTGACAAAGGACTTATACTCCTCCCAATGAAACAATGTGTGAAACACTTAACAGTCACAAAAGAAAACGTCTAAACTGTATTGGTCACTAGAAAAATGTAAATTAAAGATTTCAAACCCACTAGAATGATAATTCTTTGAAGTCTTCTATATCCATTTGGGGGGAAAATCAAAATATCTTTTAATGAGGATGTGAAGAAACTAGAACTCTCATGCACTGCTAGTGGAAATGTAAAATGGAATAACCACTGTGGAAAACAGTGTGGCAACTCCTTAACAAGAATAAACAAAGAATCACTATGTGACCTTTCCCCTCTACATGCAGGTACACAACCGGACCTAAAAGCAGGGACTCAAACATGTTTGAGTCCAATGTTCATAGCAGTATTATTCACATAGCCACGAAGTGCAAACAACCTGAATTCCTCAGTATATGAGCAGCTAAAATGCAGCACACACACACAGAGTATTATTCAATCTTAAAGAGTTAAATTCTAGCACTTTGCAACATGGACGAACCTTGAGGTCATTAGGCTAAGTGAAATAAACTGGACACAAAAGTACGAGTCAAATTCACAGAGACAAGAAAGCACAATAGTGATTATCCACACCAGGAAGAGGAAGTAATGGTGAGTTATTATTCAAGGTGAGCCAAGTTTCAGTTTAGAAGGACAACGAAACTTCAGGGATAGATAGTCATGATGGATGCCCAATATGATGAATGCACATTATGTCACCGTAACATTTAGTAATACTTAAAATAGTATGTTTGTTGTATATATTTTATCACAAAACAAACAAAAGGCAAGGAATATCACCCCTCAGAATGTGTACAAACTGAAGACTGAGAGTATCAAATGTTCACAAGGATTTGAAGGAACTGGAACTCTCACAACACACTGGTTAGAATGTAAAATGGGATGATTATTTGGAACGTAATTTAGCACTTGCTTAATAGATAAGCATAAACTTACCATGACCCACTAATTCTAAATTAAGGAGTTTTTTTCTAGAAAACTGAAAACATGTTCATATAAAGACATGTAATGAAGAAGTCTTTTCACAACAGCCTAAAATGGTGACAGTCCAAATGTTCACACCAAAATATATACATAACAAATGCAACAAATTGTGGTATAGATACACTGTTCCAAAAGAAATTAGTGATAGAAATATCACTAAAATACGTAGTTGAATCGTAAAAACGAAATGAAAGAAAAAACAAAACAGTATGAACTGTATGACTCTACTTATACGCAATTCTCACAAGAACTAGTAAGCAGACAGGTATCGGCCTGGAGCCAAGAAAGGGTATGACTTCAAAAAGACAAGAAGGAACTTTTTGAGGCAATTCAAATATTCTGTATCACAATTCTGGTGGTAGTTAGAGTGTACGTATTTTTCTAAATACTTTAAAATGGATGTATTTTGTTGAATATACTGTATTTCAATAAACTTGATTTTTGCAAAATTTATATAAATACAGAAAGTAGCCTTTTTAATTAACGGAAAAAGTCCATTATGTGATCAAGACAATTAGCTACCAAGTGGAAGAAAATAAAAGGGATATAATATATACCATTCTTATACAAAATTATGCCAAATGTAATCTCTACCTGAACCGTATCATACCATATTCAAAAACATGTTTAATTACTCCTAAATTTACAAATCTAAACCAATAAAGTACAATCATAAAAATCATAAAGACTATATCTGTGTAAGCATATGGAAACACAACACAATGAATGACGGACAGATTTATAGAAAAAGGACCCCCACACACAAAGAAAAAGAATTTCAGAAGGCTCCCTAAATACTACATTTCTCAGTCTACCTTACAGAAGTAACAGGTGTTATTATTTGTGAAAACAACCTAATTTGCACAATAGAAAGTGGGTCTCACAATATATTATGAACTCTCAGTTCCTAGTCCAGTTCTGAAGACTGCTAGAAAAAGCCAAGTATGATAGTGCACACCTAGAATCCCAACTACTGAGAGGCTGAAGCAGTAAAATCCCAACCAAGCTCAAGGCCAGCTTGGAGAAATTAGCAAGAGCCTATCTCAAAATAAAATTTAAAAAGGGCTGGGTCTATAGCTCAGTGGCAGAGTGCTTAACTAGCATTAGGCCAAGCTCTAGGTCTAATCCCAAGTATCACATGTGCGCACGCACAAGCACATGCACACGGGTGTGTTACTAACCTAAGAAGAGATACAGATCAGTAAGATAAAACTTAGAAACTCACAGTTTAGAGATAATTCCTTACATTATGGTCAATTCTATTCAATGGGGAAAGACTAATCTTAAGAAATGGTGCTAGGCCGGGCATGATGGCACAGGCCTGTAATCCCAGCACTTGGGAGGCTGAGGCAGGAGGATCACTGTGAGTTCAAGACCAGCCTGGGCTACAAAGTGAGCTCAAGGCTAAGCTGAACTGCACAGTGAGACCCTGTCTCAAAAATAAAAAAAAGAAATGAAATGGTGCCAGGTTAGCTAAAAGAATAAAGCTAGGCCCTAGCTCACACATGTAAAAAGTAATTCAAAACAGATAATGGACTAAAACGGAAGGGCTTCTTTATGACCTTGGATTAGGCAATGATTCCCTAGATAATGACACCAAAAGCACAAGTAACAAAAGAAAAAAAACACACTTCACCAAATTAAAAACTTGAGTGCTTGAAATGAAACTATCATGAAGTGAAAAGATAACCCATGGAAAATGGCAGAGAAGTTTGAAATCACACATCTGGTAAGGAACTTATACACTGCATTATATATGGAAAAAGGTCTTAAAACCCAGCAAGAAAAATAATCCAAATAAAAACTGGCAAAGGCCTTCAGTAGATAATCATTGCCGCTACAACTGTAAAACAGTGATCCACTTTATAAAGTTATAGCAATTCCTCAAAAGTTAAATACAGTTATCCTATGACTCAACAGTTCCATACCCAGATACTCAGAACATGTTCACACAAAAGCTTGTATACAACTGTTCATAGAAACATTACTTTTAAGTCCAAAAAATGGAAACAACTCGAATATGTACTGATGACTGAGCAATGTCTGTGTAGTAGTATATCCATTAAAATATTATTCAGCCATAAAAAGAAATGAAGTACTGCTACGGCACAACACGAATGAACCTCAATGAACTTCTCATGCTAACAACAAAGAAGCCACACACAAAAGGGCACATACTATATGATTCCCTGAAGAAACCTGATAAACATTTTGAATTATTACACAGTAGTAATGGTCAAAGAAAAACCAAGACAATTCTGAAAATGAATAAAAGGAGAGGTTTGGACTCCCAAATTTCAAAATTTACATGGAGCTACTATAAATAAACAATATAATGGATAATGGTATTTACACAACGGTATTTGTGGATAATGGTATTTATATACAATGGAGTACTAACCTGACATAAAGATAAAAAAGATACTGCCTTGAGGCATTCATAGGCAAATGGATGCAACCTGAGAACAAGACATTAAGAGAAATAAGCTTAAACATCAGATAGTTTCTCTTGTATGATAGATGATACATAGACAGATCAAAAACAGAAGACAGAGAAACAGGAAGTAGGGAGAAGTCCAAATAATTCCCCAAATTATCTATTCCACTGTTTGAAAATATTTTACTATATATGCTAATTTCTTTCATTTATACTATTACTTTCGCTTAATTCATTAAAGAGAGAGTTTTATGCTTTTGTCTGTTTCTTCTTTGCAAGAGAGAATCTTTTCTGTCTATAACTTGTACTCTGAGTAACATTTTGGCCATTTTTTTAAGATTATGATACACAATGTGCTCATTTTTGTTATTCTCTTATTTTGCTGTGAAATTTTGTTTTTTTCATAGAAGGGTACTTTTTAATATTTTCTTTAGTATCTGTATTATATTCTAATTTTAAAAATTAAATAATGTACTACTACCATGCAAAAAATTTAAAAGCAAATACATGGAAAAGAATGAAGAACTTAAAATCTGACACAAACATGGGAGATGATACAAATGACATTTAAGACTTATAGAGCAAGAATTCAGTATTTAATGTTGAAATTACCAGCCATTTGGGGAAAAAATTCCTTACTCTCTTCATGGAAACCTAAGTGCAAAAAATAAACAATAAACAAAGGAAAAACCCAGAACTACTAACAGACAATATAAAAAGGTATTTCTTAAAAAGCATAATCTATAGAGAAAAAGACTCATGACAGGAACATTAAAAATTGAGACTCTACACCACAAAAGAGAACACCACAATGGGCAGGACTGTACGTTATTCTTACCCTGAAAACTCATTGACTGCACTACAAAAGAAGGCTGGATACAATAATCTACTAGGTATTTCTTGATATAAATGTTGTAAATAGTGTTTCGTTTCTTTTAAAAATATTTACTTAATTTGTGAAGCATTTAAAACATACAAACTAATAAAATTCTTATCTCTACCAAAAACAGAATGAAGTAAATGCAAATTAAAATGAGATATCATTTCACTTCTATTATATTAGCAAATATTTTAAAATTTGACAATTCCAAGTATGCAGGATGCTGAACACAGAAATGCTTCTGCAGGAAATCCATTTACAGAAGAACTTGACAGTACTATATCTAATAAAGATATTCACATCCTATTCCCCAGCAACTTCACTTCCACAGATCTTCCCAAGAAAAATACCTGGACCATAATACATTCTATACACGCATACGGTGGAGTATCAAACACCAGTAAAGCCAAATAAACTAGAGGTATACGTACCAACATGCATCTCTGAAAAACTTAAAGTTTAAAAAAAAGCAATCTGATGAAAGGTATGTAAAAAAATCTATAACCAGGCATGGGGCACATGCCTAGAATCCCAGCACTCGGGAGGCTGAGGCAGGAGGATTGCTGCAAGTTTGAGGACAGCCTGGAATACACAGTGAGTTCAGGGGCAGCCTGAAGTACACAGTGAGACCTTGTCTCAAAAACCAAACCAAAACAAAAATCTGTAAAAATTTTAACACCACATATCCCTTATGAACCTCACATGCACACCTAAGTATAAGTGTGTGAAAGACACTCAAGAACCTCCAGATAGTTGTTCTCTCTGGGTGAGAGAAGGTACTAGGCCTTTGAGGGGTGGGGTTGCTAAAAGTGTACACATAAAACTGTCCTTTTTCCCCAGCATAATTTATATTACTCATTTGCTATACTGTCTTTACATGTTTTAAATATTTTATAATTAAAATATATGCCCTCGCTTTTAAAATACATTAACATATAAAACCAAGCTGCCTTGGAGATCACCTCCCCCAACTTTCTGACTCTGTAACAGCACTAAGGCCTCTTCCTCAGGAAAACACCAAATGGAGGATGATGCGGGTACAGCAGGAGGGCCTGGTGGCTCAGGGCTGGTGGGATCGGGATCTGCGAAGGCTTCCGCACAGACAGTAATAATGCCGAGGACAAGGAGTAAACTCTGTCATCAACCGGGGGATGCTCAAGGACATAAAGATCAAGTCCCTGGGGGAAATTTATCTCTTTTCCCTGTCCATCCAAAGTCTGAGATGAGTTCTCCTGGGCACATCCCTGAAGGACGAAGTTCTGAAGATCATCCCCATCCAGAAGCAAACTCGTGCTGGCCAGCGGGTCAGGTTCAAGGCCATTCGTCACCACTGAGCACTGCAACATTCACACTGGTCTTGGTGTAAAGTGCCCCAAGTCGGTAGCCACTGCCATCCAAGCGGCCAACATGCTGGCCAAGCTCTCCACTACTCCAATGCAGAGAGGCTACTGGAGGAACAAGATTAGCAGCGACCACGCTGTCCCTTGCAAAGTGACAGGCTGCCGTGGCTCTGTGTTGGTGCGTCTGTCCCCTGCCCACAGAGGCACTGGCATCGATCAGCCCTGTGCCCAAGAAGCTGTTGCTGATGGCTGGGACTGATGACTGCTATACCTCTGCCAGAGGCTGCACGGCCACTCTGGACTACTACACCAAGGCCACCCTGGATACCATCTCCAAGACCTACAGCTACCTGACTCCTGACCTCTGGAGAGAGATTGTGTTCACCAAGTCTCTACCAGACATTCACTGACCATCTTGTAAAACCCACACCAGAGTTTCTGTCCAGAGGACTCAAGCTCCAGCAGCAGCCACAATGTTGCGTTTTCACAGGAGAAAAAAAAGTGCACAAAATTTGGAGGAAAAAAAAAACTAAGAAAAGATACCCTAATAAGAATACAATAAAGTAAATTGAGTAAACACTATTGTAGTATGGCAATTTTAGACACATACCAGTGTCTAAAATAAAACCTAAGGTAATCATATTTTGACCACTGAAGACATTGGCCTCAATTTCTTAAAAGCTGGCATCAACTAGCAATATGGAGAATATGTAACATCTAGGAATGCCTTATCAAATTCAGCGCATGCAATCAATTAAGGCTATAGTAGGTCTTTGCACACTGTGCACGCTGACACCTCATCTTGTCTATTTCTACTTAAAATTACTTTATACTCTGAAGCCCACAGAACTTACTGACCATACATACACAGCTCATGAGCCCACTATCGCTAAGTAGGCCTGTATAAACTAGAAAGTAGTTCATTCTAGCAACTACAAATGCCTGAATCTACACATGGGAAAAAACTAAGTAGTGGGTGTGCACTCACACACAACCACAAATCATTACTACTGTCATGGAATCCTCAACCCAGGTTTAAAGAAATTACTTTCAGTTGAGATAAGGGACTCTCTCTGTGAGATCCACCTACTGTTAAGTTCACCCCTCCCTGTCCTTCATTTGGTCCAAAAGATGGAGTAAGAGGAGCTTTCAGGGTAGGGCTAAAAATATGATCCCATATTGAGTTAAACAAGACTATAAGGACTTTTTCAATTTTAAGATTATTTATGCAATTAATCTTCTGTGAAATAGGATTTATCAATTAATATATATGTCAGGTACAACAAGAACTCAAAGACATAATTTTTAACTCCCAAAGCCAAAACTAAAATATTTAACAGTAAATACATTTACAGCACACTGTATGATTAGCAAAACTGGTGCATAAGCACACACAGAGGCACAATAAATAAAATTCTTAAGGAAAAAGTATTAAGATTATTAAAAAGCTGGAAATAACACATATTTCCCCATATGGTTCATTAGCTCTCTACAGAAAACACTGCTGGGCATTTCAACTTTTCCCTTCCAAAAAACAGCATTATGTTTAACATTTGGTAACAGGGAAGTATTTGTTGGAAATATGAAAAAAATTCCTATAGTAGCAGCTGCAGTGCTTAAAGTATCAACAAAGAAAAAAATAGTGAATTTCAGACAGGAAGCTACAGAGTACAAGGAAGCAACAAAACTTGAGGTTTCTCCATACTCCACTGGAAAAATGGACAAG
The DNA here is from genome assembly GCF_000276665.1 of Chinchilla lanigera. Lineage (NCBI taxonomy): Eukaryota > Metazoa > Chordata > Mammalia > Rodentia > Chinchillidae > Chinchilla > Chinchilla lanigera. Next base: position 3,738,667 of record NW_004955533.1, on the reverse strand, counting down.
CCATCCTTTTAGACAGGAAACAAAAGTCATCACAGGAAAAGAACCTGCCTGGATGTACTGCACTGCAAGCATCTTCGCTCAGCCCACAGCTATGAAATTCCTGCACGACACTGCTTGTTAAATGGGAAAAAGAATATCCTGAAGGTACAGAAGACCAAAAAATACACAGCGGCTTAGAGTGACGGCATTAAACCCCATCCATGCCAGCTAACCAGTTCAGGTAAAAGGGAGATTTTTATCCTAGTTGTGTAAGAAGTGTTTAAGGTTGACACACAACTTAGCTGCTTTTACTTAAAATACAGATGCTGACTTCAATAAACAAAATCTTACACAGAACTCTCATCCACAATCTAGACGCAATACCTCACAGCAGATTCTTGTTCAGAGCTGCTGGAATTCAACTTCAGAAACAATGCTATCCAGTATGGTTCGGTCCCCTAAAAGCTTTTCTACTTTAAATCTTACGATTTAAGTGGTTAAATTTTATGATTCACTTGTCATTCATCAAATTAACACAAGAGGTCAAGTTGAACAAATTACAAAAAGAATTGGTATCAATACTCAACAGCAAAACTAATATCTACTGTTCATGTGTAGTTACCAAACTTAAAATAAACTCACATATTTATACACTATAAATTTCCAAAAATCATACTTCTAAAACCAATTTAAAATGTTAACAGAAAAAAGCATAAAAATTTACCAAGGTTCCAACTGCCTGTCTACCACAAGCCAATCTGTTTTCAGGGGCAAGTCATTAAATCAGTTAAAAGGTCATTCCACACAGTACTAATAATACTGTACATTTTTTAGAAAGAAAATCAAAATCACATTTGAGAAGTATAATCCTCTTAAAGCAAGTATCATCTTCCTTTGACAAAACAAAGACATGAAAAGCTAAGTGACCTGCTACCCAGACCAGCTAGTTAGGAAGCTAGAGGAGAAGGGTGAGCCCAAGATGTTCTGACACCAAAATGAGTGTGCTCCTCCTCCACCTCCATTGTCCTTGGGCTTCTGTGCACTCAAACTGTTGAAGCTCTGAAGCACTTACATTTGTATGAACAACTGCAGAGGTGTAAATCACAACAAAAACTACAGTCAAACGCTAACCACCAACTTCTAGATAAATCCGATGTGCAAAGAGCAGTCTTAAGGAAAAATAGTACCTTTATTTCATTCTCAGAATGAGCTTTCCAAATTATTACCCATATTAGAATTCACTGGCTTGAGATAACAGATCAAAACGTTTAAGTGACACTTTTGAGAGAAAAATAAAAGCTGGCAAAGAAATTCAGTGTATTTACTAGTAAATCGTTTTGTTTTCTATATAAAGAACTTACTCGTATAGTATCTTTATTTCAAACATTTCATATGTGGATATGTTTCTGGAAGATTAGTTCTTCCTACTCAGTATAACTTTACTCCATTTCCTTGATTAAAAGAAAAAAGATCCACTGGTGGCAATTCGTGAAGATTCTCTTCTGTTAATACTGTGGAAAACACTAAAATACCTCCACGAAGGTGGATGGGAAGACTTCCTACCTACTTCTCTCCTAATACTTGTTACTACGTGACATAAAAAATGGTGTTATGTGGACCAACTTCCAAAAGACATTGTTTTTTTTTTGTTCCAGATAATCTAGCTCAACTCACAGTAGCCACAATAAATACCCAGTAAATGTCAGTTGATTTCTTGCTAACTTACTGATAATTAGTTCAAGCATACTCCAATGCTATGGTTTGAAAGTGTCCAATCAAAATTTCTATGCTGAAGCCTAACAATAACCCTAAGGTGATGAAAATATTAGGAGGTGGGGCTTAGGGAGAACCTGCTCTTTTGAATGTAATTACTGCCCTTATAAATAAGACCCAACAGAAACTCCTCTACCCTCTCAAGACATAAGGTTAAGGTAAAAGGTAACCAAGACCAAGAAGCAGACCCTCGACAGACATCCACCACTTTGCCAGCACCCTGACCTTTAACTTCTCATCCTCCAGAACTGTAAGAAATAACTATCAGTTAAGTTTTCTCTGTCCTCTTTCTGTAAACCACCCAGTCTCAGGTATTTTATGTAACTGCCCAAACAGAGTAGGACAAATGGTATCAAACTCACTGGTAAACACCAAGTAGCCTTGCCCTTTAAGAGGAAGTCCACAATGAAAAACAAAACAAAATCAAGCAGTATGAAGCAGAATGCGCTGTAGTCCAGTACATACAAGGTGCCTGAAGGCTCTTAAGGAAAACGAGGGAAGAAGATTATTTATTTCTAAGGTAATACTGGGTGCTTATACAATATATTAGGCATTTTACATACCTTCGTCCTCATAAATCTGAGGCAATTTCATCATCCTGTTTCACAGACAATAAAACAGTGGCACATGAATACTAAAAACAGGCTCATTACAAAGCTACCTACTGCACACAACATGACAGCTCTGATTTACTCCATTATCTTTACACGTGGCAGTGAGGGGGAAACTGTCAGAAACCAGCCAAAACTGTTGTCCTGAACCATAACAAAAAGAGCAGCGAACATCTTTTTTACACAACCTTCTGGCACATGCGCTACTTACTTGAAAGACCACTTCTGAAAATTTGTTTTCATTCATAAAAATTGGAAATCTAATTTTTACTAGCTACATATGCATTTAATATGTTTCTACAATTAGCCTATTCAGCGTAAGTCTAAATAAACATCGCTGGAAAATAATACACAACCAACAAATCATTTAAGAAACAGACACTGGGAAACACCATTTCAAGAGCTAGAGCAGGAAAACTTGGTAGTTTTAGGTAAAGCCTCTGACTACAATATTGACAGAAAGAAAAAAATTTTTGGACAGTGAAAGTCACTGAACCAAAATGTTCTAAAGTTTAAAGAATAAAACTGATTAAATATTATTAAGGCAAAGACACTGTCAGCACTCCATGAATCCCATTGAATGTACTAAACAAGAAGGAAGAGAGAACGTTTCACTCCGACAACGGACTTTTTTTGGGGGGGTGGGGGGGCGGTACCAGGAATCAAACTCAGGACCTTGTGCTTGCCAGGCAGGCACTTGTGCCACTGAGCTATATCCCCCACCCCCAGGACAGACTTTTAAATTATGAAAAAAGAAAGATTCAAGAGAAGTAAAATAAGAGCAGCCTGCAATAACCTCTGAAGAAGAATCAACGCAGAGTTACTTTGTGTCTGTATAAAACTGAACTTCTGGGGGGATGGGGACAATGTCCAGGGAAGATAATGTGCGCACTACTGAGCCCACCAATGCTACTAAAATACCGACACAGTAAGACTTTCAGAGCTTGCGTTCTAATTGTGTAAATAAAGATCACAAATTACTTCTTTGTATTTTCTGCATTTCTTCTACGTATAGCTACAAATAAGCAAAGATTGTAAATTATTTCTTGAAGCTATTTCTTGTTCTGTTAACTTGTTTTTGGCTTTGGTCAGGTCCATGTTTTTAAAGGCTTCTAAGAAGGTCATCTTTGTAATTTACGATCAGCATCATTAGTACTGTATTCATTTCATTTAAAAGGTGGTTAAGTATTTTAGATTTAAAAGTAGGTTCGAATTCCAATGCTAGGCCTACTATCCTTTCCAAGACACTATTTTCTTTTTTCTCTCTCATAAATTCTAAATTTCACATGATTTACCAAATAATCTCACTTATCATCCCACTTACCCAATTTACTCAACAGGATTTACCGGGCACCTACATGTCTTTCACTTTTTAACATCTGTATTCCTTAAACATTAGGTCTTCATTTCAAACCCTCTTCCTTCTCCAAAAGAATTATGGAATAAACTACTGCCTTTTTCAATACTAAAGGTAGTGAGTAATCTAAAATTATGGATCATATCCATACTCCTCCATGAGTGAAGCTGACTTTGACCCATAGATCCCACATGCTGTATAGTTTACAATGGAAAAGCACACCAGCCACTTAATATAATCACAGACTTTGCACTATTTCTATTTGGATATGCTCATATGAAGTCATAAAAAAATTAAGACTCAGTTATCTTCCGAGGACTGTAAATGAACTAATATATTAAAATCTTGGTCAGTGTAAGGACTAACGCACTTGGTACTTCCAGCTCTGGCTCTGCCAACAAAAGCCTCCCCACCAACAGGAGGAAAGGGTCCCTTCCCTTTGCGAAACTGGAGGGCGGGAGCGGGGTCTCTGCATATCTGCACCTCAATTTAACAGGGCAGTCTCCGGCAAACCCGGGCACTCACGCTCACTCCAGAACCCGGTGACCAGCGGCGTGAGAGATCTGCAAGCACCATCCCGCGCCTGGCAAACCTCCTCATTCGCCCTCGCTCCCCATCAATCCACCCCCGAAGCCCCAGCCCGCTCAGCACTCCCCTAAAGATGTCTTCCCCGGAGACCAGCAACCTCCAGCACGCCTCTCGAGAGCCTGGCCCTTCCCCGCCCGGCGGGCTCCGCGAGCCCGGCTGCTCCG